>NW_019154086.1:1761882-1871207 GCF_002288905.1 Enhydra lutris kenyoni
ATCCTATCGGGTTTGCTTTTGGGAGCTTTTGTTCCCTGAGCACTTTCCGTAGAGTTCCGGAGGGCGGGAATGAAGATGGCGGCTTCCTGGTCTCCGGCCAGAGGAGCCGAGAGCCCAGGGCCCCACTCCTCAGTGCGTCTTCAGAGAACAGCGCCCAATTACTCCCGTCACCCTGCCTCTGGCCATGCTCCGAGCTAACCGAGCCTGAGACCGGTTCAAGGTAACCCCGAGCTTAGAGCTCACTACTCAGCTCTGTCTCTGTAGCCGGCTTCCCTGTTCTAATACCTGTAAGTTCTGCGACACTCAGACACCCCCGATCCTTCTGTGACCCTGCGGGACCTGAGTCCACGCTGACCCTGCGCGGGCTTCACCCCAGTTAAGCCTCTGGAGTGATGTCCCCCAGTGGAACAGACTTTTAAAAGTCCTGATTTTGTGCTCCATTGCTCTGCCACTTGCCGGGAGCCGGCTCCTCCCCCCGCGGTCTATCTTCCCGTCGCTTTGGATTCACTTCTCCGCCAGTCCTACCTTTCAGAAAGTGGTTGATTTTCTGTTTCTAGAATTGCTGTTCTTCTTCTCTTCGATCTCCCATTGGATTTGTAGGTGTTTGCAATCTTTAGATAAGCTATCTAGCTGATCTCCTGCTACCTGAAGTAGTCTCAGCCTGCTACTTCTCTGCCATCTTGACTCCTCCCCCCCCATTATGTATTCTTGGCTCCCTTGTCAAATATTAGTTGATTGTGTATGCATGGATTTATTTGTAGGCTATTATATTCCATTGGTCTACGGGTCTGTTCTTTTACACGGGTATCATACAGTTTTGATTAATATAACTACGTAACTTGAAATCAGGAAGTTTGATGTCTGTTAACTTTACTCTTCCTGCTCAAGATTGACTTTTCTGTTAGAAATCTTGTGTGGTCCCGTATGATTTTTAGGATTTTTAAAAATTTGTTTCTGTGAAAACTGGCATTGGAATTTTGATAGCGATTGCATTAAATCTGTAAAGTGCTTTGGGTTGTATAGACATTTTCACAATATTAACTCTTCCAGACCATGCTCCGGGAATTTTTTTTTCCCACTTATTTGTGTTTTCCATATTTTTCCATCAGTGTGTCATAGGTTTAGTGTACAGATCTTTCACCTACTTGGTTAAATGTATTCCTGAGTATTTTACTCTTTTTGATGTTATTGTAAATAAGATTATTTTTTTAACTTCTTTTTTAGATAATTCATTAGTGTATAGAAAAGCATCTGATTTTTGCATGTTGATTTTATATCCTGCAATTTTTATGAATTTATTTATTAATCTTAACAGTTTATTGATAGATTCTTTAGGGATTTCTATATACAAGATCATGTCATTTACAAACAGAAGCAATTGCACATCTTTCTGTTTTGGCAGCCTTTTCTTTTCTTTTCTTGGCTCATTGCTCTGGTCAGGACTTCCAGTACGATGTTGAATAGAAGTGGTCAGAGTGGGTACCTTTAGTCTTCTTTCTGACCTTAAAGAAAAATATTTTAGCTTTTCGCAAATGAGTACAATGTTAGCTTTGGGCTTGTTATGTATAGCCTTTATTATGTTTGAATGCATCTCTTCTATACCTAATTTGTTGGGAGTGTTTCCTATAAAAGCATATTGAATTTTACTTCTAATGTCCCTATTGAAATGATCATAGGACTTTTAAACTCCCCCCCCCCTTTTTTTTAAAGATTTTATTTATTTATTTGGCAGACAGAGATCAGAAGTAGGCAGAGAGAGAGGAGGAAGCAGGCTCCCTGCTGAGCAGAGAGCCCGAAGTGGGGCTGGATCCCAGGACCCTGGGATCGTGACCTGAGCCGAAGGCAGAGACTTTAACCCACTGAGCCACCCAGGCACCCCTAAACTTCCTTTTTAATACATGTGTGTCACATTTACTGATTGAGCCTCATTACACATTATTGGTCTGTTCAGATTTTATATTTTTTCATGACTCAGTCCTGGTAGGTTGTATGTTTCTAGGAATTTTTCCTATTTCTTCTAAGTTACCAATTTGTTGATTAGAATTATTTACAGTAGTCTCTTATGATTCTTTGTATTTCTGTAATATCAGCTACAGTATCTCTTATTTATTTGATTCTTGTCTCATTTTTTTCTTGGTTAGTTTAGTGAAAGGTTTATCTCCTTTGTTTATCTTCTCAAGAAACTGATTCTTAGTTTCCTCAATCTTTTCTATCGTTATTCCATCTTTATTTCATTTATTTTGACTCTGGTCTGTGTTATTATTTTCTGCTGCTAATTTTAGGCTTAGCTTGTTCCTCTTTCTCAACTTCCATAAGATGGAGTTTAGATTGTTTGTTTGAGCATTTTTTTTTTCTTAAAGTAGGAGTTTATTTTTTTAAGGTTTTTTTTTATTTATTTGACACAGAGATAGAAAGTACAAGTAGGCAGAGCAGCAGGCAGAGGGAGAGAGAGAAGCAGGCTCTCTACTGAGCAGGGAGTCCGATGCCGGGCTCCTCCCAGAACCCCGGGATCATGACCTGAGTCGAAGGCAGCCGCGCAACCGCCTGAGCCACCCGGTGTCCCAATATAGGAGTTTATTGCTATAAAGTTCCCTCTTAGCACTGCTATTACTGAATTTCATAGTTTTGGTATGTTGTGTTTCCACTTTCATTTGTTTCAAGATTTTTATTTCTCTTATTTGATTTCTTCTTTGACTACTTGGTTATTCAGGAGTTGTGTGGTAATTTCCACATATTTGTTCAATTTTCAATTTTCTTTCCATTGTTGATTTCTAGGTTCCTAACACTGTGGTCAGAAAAGATGTTTATATGACTTCAATCTTCTTTAATATATCCAAACTTGTTTTGTGGCCTAACATGATCAATCCTGGAGAATGTTCTGAGTACACTTGAGAAGAACATATAGTCTGCTGCTGTTGGATGGAATGTCCTGTATATGTCGCTTAGGTCCATTTGGTCTAAAGTGTAAGTCTAAAATGTCAAATCTAGTATTTCCTTACTCATTTTCTATATGGATGATAAATCCATTGTTGAAATTTTGGTATTGAACTCCCCTACTATTATTGTACTGCTATCTATTTCTCTCTTCAGTTCTATTAATATTTGATTTATATATTTAGGTGCTCTGATGTTCAGTGCATATATAATTTTTATATTCTTTTAATGAATAGATCCCTTTATAATTATATAATTACCTTCATATTATCTTCTTTGTCCCTCATTACAATTTTTGAACTAAGTCTTGTCTGGGATACTTATATCCATTCCTGGTCTCTTTTGGTTAGTATTTGCCTGAAACATCTTTTTTCTTTCTTTCTTTCTTTCTTTCTTTCTTTTTAATTAACATATAATGTATTATTTGCCTCAGGGATACAGGTCTGTGAATCCTGTGTAATCCTGTAATCCTGTGTAATCCTGTAATCATCAGGATTACACATTTCATAGCACTCACCATAGCACTTATCCTCCCCAGTGTCCATAACCCAGCCACCCTCCCTACCCCCCCAGCAACCCTCAGTTTGTTTCCTGAGATTAAAAGTCTCTTATGGTTTTTCTCCCTCCCAATCCCATCATGTTTCATTTTTTCCCTTCCTAGCCTCCATGACCTCCTGCCATGCCTCTCAAATTCCTCATGTGAGAGAGATCATATGATAATTGTCTTTCTCTGATTAACTGATTTTACTTAGCATGATACCCTCTAATTCCATCCACATCATTGCAAATGGCATGATTTCGGGGGTTTTTTAATGGCTGCATAGTATTCCACTGTGTGTGTGTGTGTGTGTGTGTGTGTGTGTGTGTGTGTGTGTGTGTATGTGTATCACATCTTCTTTATCCATTCATCTGTTGATAGACATCTAGGTTCTTTCCATAGCTTGGCTATTGTGGACATTGCTGCTATAAACATTTGGGTGTATGTGCCCCTTTGGATCACTACATTTGTATCTTTAGGATAAATACTTAGTAGTGCAATTGCTGGGTCCTAGGGTAGCTCTATTTTCAACTTTTTGAGAAGCCTCCATGCTTTTTTCCAGAGTGGCTGCACCAGCTTGCATTCCAGCCAAGAGTGTAGGAGGGTTCCCCTTTCTCTGCATCCTCACCAACATCTGTCCTTTCCTGACTTGTTAATTTTAGCCATTCTGACTGGTGTGAAGTAGTATGTTACGGTGGTTTTGATTTGTATTTCCTTGATGCCGAGTGATGTTGAGCACTTTTTCATGTGTCTGTTGGCCATTTGGATGTCCTCTTTGCAGAAACGTCTCTTCATGTCTTCGGCTCATTTCTTAATTGGATTTTTTGTTCTTTGGGTGTTGAACTTGACAAGTTCTTCATAGACTTTGGATAGTAGCCCTTTATCTGATACGTCATATGTGAATATCTTCTCCCATTCAGTTAGTTGTCTTTTGGTTTTGTTGACTGTTTCCTTTTCTATGCAAAAGCTTTTGATCTTGCTGAAGTCCCAGTAGTTCATTTTTGCCCTTGCTTCCCTTGCCTTTGGCTGTCTTTCTAGGAAGAAGTTGCAGTGGCTGAGGTCAAAGAGGTTGCTACCTGTGTTCACCTCAAGGCTTTTGATGGATTCCTGTCTCACATTGAGGTTTTTCATCCATTTTGAGTCTATTTTTGTGTGTGGTGTAAGGAAATGGTCCATTTTCATTCTTCCGTAATAACATCTTTTTTTTCTATCCCTATGTGTGCCCTTAAAGTTGGAGTGAGTTTCCTGTAGGCAGTATATTATTGGATCTTGTTGTGGTATCCATTTAAACACCTTCTGTCTTTTGATTAAAGAGTTTAATCCACTTACATTTTAGGGGCGCCTGGGTGGCTCAGTCGATTGAGCACCTCCTTTAGGCTCAGGTCATGATCCCAGGGTCCAGTGATCAAGCCCCACGTCAGGCTCCCTGCTGCATGGGAGTCTCCTTCTCCTTCTCCTTCTGACCCTCACTGTGGTCTGTGCTCTCTCTCTTGAATGAATGAATAAATAAGATCTTTAAAAAAAAAGATTATTGGTAGGTAAGTACTTACTATTAGTATTTTATTGTTTTCTGGTTGTGATTCTTTTGTTTCCTTCTTCTCTTGCTATCTTCTTATGTAGTTTGATCATCTCTTTAATGGTATTTTTTGGTTGTTTTCTCTTTATCTTCTGTGTACTTATTATAACTTTTAGCTTTGTGGTTACCATGAGGCATAAATAAGATATAAATACTGTCTATTTTAAGCTGATAACAACTTAATTTTAATTGCATACAAAAATTTATCCCTTTTCTCTACCATTTTGTTTTTGATGTCATAATTTACCTATTTTTATATTATGTATCCATTAACAAATTATCATACCTATAGTCGTTCTTAATATATTATTACTATTCTTCATACCAGAGTTCAATGACTGACACTCCACAATTAGAGTATTAGAGAGAGTATTCTGAATTTGACTATATACTAACTTTTATCAATGTGTTTTTTACTTTTATACTTCCATTTATTAATTAGTTTCTTTTTGTTTCAACTTGAAGATCTTCCTTTAGCATTTTTTATAAGGCAAGTGGTGATGAACTCTTTTGGATTTGTTTGTCCTGGAATGCCTTTATTTCTCCTTCATGTCTAAAGGACAGCTTTGTTGGGTATATAAATCTTGAGGGTCAGCTTTTTGTTGTTGTTTTTAACACTTTGAATATATCATTCATTCTCTTTTGGCACATATGGTTTCTGCTGATAATTTTTTTGATAGTCTTATGGAGGTTCCCTTGTATGTGCTGATTCTTTTTTCTCGTGCTCCTTTCAAATTTATCCCTTTGTCTTTGATTTTTGATAGCTTGATTATAATGTAACTTGATGACATTTTCTTTGGGTTGAACCTGTTTGGAGACCTTTGGGCTCCTTATACCAGGATATCTATATCTCTTTCCAGTTTGGGAAGTTTTTAGCCATCATTTCTTAAAGAAGTTTTCTTCCCTTTTTTTTTTTTTTCCTCCTCCTTCTGGTATTCCTCTGGTGTGTGTTTCATCTTCTTGATGGTGTTCTATAACTACTACACTACTGCTCTAGTGATGTCCCAGATGTGGGCACTCATGGAATAACTGTGAAGCCAGCATCTGGAGTAGTGTATGTGCAGAGAGAGTATAATTCCAGAGCCAGGATCTGGAATACGGGTATGCATGGAGTGGCCATAGCTCTCGAGTCCAGGAAGTATTGGGGTTGGTGTTAAGGTCATCCCAGTCCCATGATAGGCAACAGTGGCTTCTTCTTGGAGGCACAAAATCATCACCTTCTTGCAGTGGGAGTAGGGGGTCTGAGGCATGGATGGCTATTGCTTACCTCGAGGACAAAATCTGCTGATGTCCCCTGTTGAGCAGGTCACTAGGTTCTGTGCTGATAAACACTACTGGACCCTCCATTATGAAAGCTGCAAAGATTGCATGGCTGTTACAGGGGCTGTTGAGGTACCTGATGGCAAAGACCGCTGTGGTCCCCACACAGGAGACCACTAAGGGTCATGGTACCATCTGCTGCCTTCTTTGTTCCTAGCCAGGTCTAGGTGTCTTAGCTATGCTGATCTCCACAGCAATCCTTTCTTTGTGGTTATTCTCTGTTTCTTGTTTTGTTTTGTTTGCTCAGTATGTTCTGCCAGTTTTTAATTGGCCCTTCCAAGGCTATCTGCACTTGTAAGTAGGTGTTCATTTTTTTCCCCCCTTTGGTGTGGGTAGACAAAGGCTAGTATTACATGCTCCAACATTTTGCTGTCATCACCACCATCTTATTTTCCTCTGTCTTATTTTTTGTAATTATTAGGCTTGTCCTATTACTCTTACTAGTTTTTACATCTTTTCTTTAATTTATGTATTTTCTGCTTATTCCTAGCAGACTTACTTGCTCACAGTAGACCTCATGAACATTTGTAGAATATGAAATGTGCTTGGCCTATAGTAGGCACTCAAAAAATGTTTGCGTATAATTGGTTTGGATGAAGCATTATGATGTACAGCAAAGCATGTCCTTTAGCCTTCAGCAGCAAGAGTCATTCCTTTTAATCTCCTAAAGCTGGCTTAGCTAATATACCTACTCTAAATGTTCACTTGCATTTTGGAATAGGAGTCTATTCCTGGAACAAACTAAATTCATAGGCTCCGTGAGGGCAATAGCTTTGCCTAGAGCACCTCACTGACATTTTTTCACAGAAGGAAACCACCCTAGCATCAGAATGAGCTGAGCAAGCTGTAGGTGTTGCAAATTAGGACTCCAGTTGGGAAACCCACACAGCACACACCAACAAAAAAACCTTCAGCTAGTCTTAAGCTAAATGCACAGATGTGTTGGGGGGGATTCCTTAAATAGTAAGGGTGGGTTGCAAGTTTAGACTATGGTATCTCAAATATGTGCTATGGGGGTGTGGAGAGGGAAAGATTAAAACAGAATTGCAGGACATTTTAAGTTGAAATATGGTAGGAATAACTAGATACACAATATTTAGAGAATATGATACTTCCCATAACTTAACTTTTAGACAGATGGATACACACACACACACACACCCTATATTACATTGTTCCCTGCCCTTTTCTTGGGTGGAAAAAAATACATACTAGATTCATTTGGATTTCCAATCCTAAAGAAAAGGAAAGAAGTCACAAAAGTATGTGCAATTGGAAGTTAAAATAGTGTACTCTTTTTTTTTTTCTTTCTTTCTTTAAGAGGAAAACTTGATGCATAGTGCTCTATCTGGGACTTAAGATATATATGGGGAAAACAAGATCCACTACTCTCTCCTTTTCTCCCTGACCCCAATTGCATAATTGGTCCTGCTCATCACTGCACTTTTGGCATTGCCAAATTAGACTCCTTGGTTCCTAGAGGAGTAAACACTTTCACCAGGGCCACAGTAAGATTTCTCATGAACTTCAAATTGCATCTACTGCTTTCATTTGGCTCCTTTCATCATTGGTTCAATAAGTAAAGTAAGAAATTGATAAAAAAGAATGCAATAACCAAGATTATCAGAAGTTGATGTTTGCTGTCACCTAACATAAGCAAGAAAGTGAATATTTGGAACTGCCATGTTGTTTCTATACCCAGTAATAATTACTGGATGATAGCAGTAAACACAGATGAAGAAGGCAAATAAGGGCTTAGACCAGGAAAGCAACCCAGACTAGCCAATATGCTAGCTGAGGAAAATGAAACCCTAGAATGAATAGTTGGAGAGAAGGAAAATGATGACAAATATCAGTTATAGCCTCACTATTATATCAAGGACTGGAGTATATTTGAGAATCTTGCCTTGAATCTTATCATCTAAATGGCATTAAGTAAAGTTTGGAAGTCACCCCTCAAACCCCAAAACAAGTAAAAAGACAAACAGATTGAAAAATCAACAACTTTTCTTAGATCTATAAAAGAGGTAAGGACTCAGGGAAACCTACTGCCCCAAAGATTGGAGAGATGGACAGGTGTAAACAGGGAGTTGCAGCTCACCAGAGCAGAGGCTCATAAATGCAGACCGTCCACAGAACCAGTGCCAGTGTGGGAGACCTGAAATGTGACTGATGAGTTGCTGAAGGCTCTGACAGCCCTGAGTTGTCTCTGCGCAGACAATTCTTGAGTTAAAAACTCTGGGGGTTGGGGGGGGGGGGGGGCGGGGGGGGGGGGAGAGTGGGGGCGGGGCACAGTTAGGTGAGTCAACACAATATTGTGAGATTTACTTCCAGGAGTTTGATCTGGTTTTCACAGTAAAATAGGAAAAACATTCCTTGGGGCTTCTCTCAGGGGGAAGAGGAAAGGAACCATTTTGCAATATGCCAGAGCACTCTGTCCTTCTTAACAAGGCCTGCTTTCAGGGGGGAATTAGTAAACCAGAGCCTAACCTACTGGGGCATTATCAGAATCTACTGACCTGGGGACGAAAACGACTAACTCAAGCCTACTCTACTCTACTTCAGGCAGAGGAAAACACTAAGAAACACTTGTAGAGTAACACTTATAACCAGGTAGCTAAAAGAATGATACCTCATCATAAGACTGTAGAACACTTCCCCTCCTCCCACACCTCACCACCAGTTTACTAAAGACTTATTTACAGCAGTTTGTTTTACTTGGTACATCATGTCAGTCTATAAAGAAAAATTGCAAGGCATACCAAAAAAGAATCTCTGAGCAGGAGGCTGTACCAATAAATAAACATAAAACTACCCTCAGAAGATAAAGTTTTTTTAAAAAATGTATCTTATGTGTTTATTTTATCTGTACCCATGTTTCCTTTTTGGAAAATAAACTGCTATGAGGTACAGAAAAATTGAAGAAATAGGGGCACACAGGTGTGACTTTTACTGACAACAACTTCCATATAACCAAACCTAATAGATATTTTGCAGTCTTTAATTTACTTGCTTCTAAGGAGCAACCTTTCTGGTAGAAACATTGTCCTTTGGCCTTTGGAATACCATATTCTCTTGGGTTTTTTGTTCGTTTGTTTTTCGTTATTGTTGTTGTTGTTGTTTCTTTGTTTTTCCTGCTTCTATGATCCTTTATTCTTACTCTTCTTGGTTCTTTCTTCTTTACTAAATATGTAAAATTTGAATTAAAATATGACCTAACATGAGTAGTCTTTTTTTTTTTCCAACTCCAGACTTGCAATTTAAGCAATCTAATTTTTACCCATGGATTCAGTTACCACTGAATAAGATGATTCATAGTACATTAACCCAGAGCTTTCATCTGTACTCTAGAATCTTAATCTAACTGCCAACTTGATATTTCTACTTGGGTATATCAAAGTTATTCCAAGATCATCATCCCTAACATTGAGCTAATGATTTTTCCAACCAGGTTAAAACAAAACCACAATAACTTAAAGCAAACAAAGAAACCCCAAAATCCCAAGCCCTGTTTTATCGGTGTTTAACAGTGTTCCTTATCTTGAAGAAAAGTGATGTCACTCATTCAGTTACACAGAATAAATAAAGAAGTCAATTAATTTGACTTCCTGTGTGCCAGACATAGTTTTATATATTTAGAATTACATCATTAAATAAAACAGACACAGATTCCCCTCCATGTGAAGGGAAACACTTTTCTCCTTTCTACACCCATTTCTATCCAGTTCTACCTTTATCACCTAATCATTCCTTAAATCTGTCCTCTGTTTTTCAATATAAGTACTTAGTAATCTAAGCTACTATCAATTCTCATTTGTACCATTACTAGAATAACCCATGACTGGTCTCCTTCCTTTATTTTTATCCCTTTCTATAAACACCCTTCTTCTTATAGAAGGAGATAGTCATCACAAAATAGTACTATCATCTCTTTTCTTTGTTAAAAAATCCTTTCATTGTTCTCCATTATTCTCAAGCTGAAAATCAAAATACTTACCATAGTTTATAAGGCTCTGCATGATCTGGCCACTCTTAATTCCTGCAGCCAAAGTTTTTCCTCACTTTTTTTGCTCTTGCCACACTGACATTTTCACATATGTCTTTGAGAACACAAGAGTTCTTTCCACCAAAGCTTTGGCATGTGCTGTTCCTCCTGTTGGGAAGGCAGGTCAACTCCATTCCCACCCCTCTTCTACAAATTAACTCATTGCAATTGGTAACTGAAGTTAATTGCAGCAAGGTTAAGGAAGTGGTCTCTGAGTCCCTACACTAGTAAAATTTGATTTCATAAAAATATGCATTTTCTCTTATGAAGTACTTGAAGCAATTATAATCATATTATGTCATAACAAATCAAAATAAGAATGAAGGGAAATCTGCTTCCAGTAATGACAGAATAGATTATATCAATCTGGGCCTCTAACAGGTTACAATTATAAACATGAAACAAAATAAGAAAAAACAGTAGAAAGTACTGAGGAATGATAAAAAATAGACAAACTGGAGGGGGTCTATCCTTAAAAGAGGGTGAAGTTTACATTAATGTCCCTTTTTTGTCTGAAGAAATTCTCAAGTTTGCACACAATACTGCACACCAAACTGTCTCCAGTTTGGGCACAAAGCCACTATTTGGAGAGAAAGGGTTAGGAGTTTGAATGCTACTGTCTTACCTGAAAAAGGAATTGGGAAATCCTGAGAAAGAAGGATCCAGAGAGGGAGAACTACAAAACCCACATATTACTCCACCCAAATCCTTGACTGACCCCTGAACTATATAAATGCAAGATGGAATCCAGACAACCAAAAGGAAGGCAAAAACCAGTAGGGTGAAAGAACTAAGCAGAGATTTCACCTATTGCCAAAGACAGGAGAAAGGAGTTTGAATTTTGACACAAGAATTTTACTTTCAATTGCTAGAAAAAAAAATCGTTATGTTTCATTGGAAGATGAGAGCATCCAGTGTCTCCACAACATATTAAGAAAATGTCCAGTATAATATAAAAAATAATGAGACATGAAGAATTAAAAATGTGATCAATTGTTTAGAAAAAAAAATACAGACTACAAGATGATCCAATGTTAGAATTAACAGACAAGAACTTTCAAACAGATATTATATTATAAATATGTTCAAGTATTTAAAGAAAAATACAGCTGTAATGAATGAACAAATGGTGAATATTGGCAGAGAAATGGAACCTTAAAAGAAAAACTAAATGGAAATTCTAGACCTAACATTTACAGTATCTGAAGTGAAAAATTCACTCTTGAATTCTTGAACTTAAGAGCAGATTGGAGGTGGCAAAATACTGTGTAAGAAACTTGATGATAAGTCAATAGAAAATTCCTAGTCTGAAGAACAAAGAGAAAAAAAAATAGAAAACAAAAGGAACAGAATTTCAGTTATCTGTAAGACCATAACAAATAGTGTAACATGTGTAATTGGAATCTCATAAAATGAAATAAAGGAGAATTGAATAGAAAATATTTTGAAATAATGATGGCCAAAAGTTCCTAAGTTTGCTGAAAAATATAACTTATAAGTCCAAGATAAATCAACTCAAAAGAAGTTAGCAAACCTCGATGATGATAGAAACAAGGAAAGCACACATAGTAATCTTGTATTCAAACTAGTATAAATCAAAGATAAAGGGGAAACTTCGAATGTAAACAAAGAAAAGCAACTCACTGCATACAGCAAAACAAAACAAATATAGCAGACTTCTTAGCAAAAACATAGGAATTTGGAAGAGAAAACTTTCTGGAATGATGGAGACATTCTATATCATGATAAGGAGGATGATTATACACTTATACAAATATATGGGACACCTGTGTGACTCAGTCTGTTAGGGATCAGACTCTTGGTTTTGGCTCAGGTCATGATCTTTGGTCCTGGGATTGAGCCCCATGTCAAGCTTTGTACTAGCTTTGTACTGGGTGCAGAGGCTACTTGTCCCTCTCCTTCCCATTCTGTACTTCCCCTCACTTGTGCTTTCTCTCTCAAATAAATAAATATTTTTAATATACATGTATGTGTATATATTTACATATGTCATAAATGTATTCCCATAATATGTGAATTTTATTAACTTATGTAAATTGTATCAAAATTAACTTAGTCTTAATACATACAAGGAGAAAGACATATTGCATAGAGACTAGCAGGAGTATAAATGGCTGCTGACTTCTCACTAGAAATCTTTAAAGTGTCACACTTGAACAAAACATAACTATTTACATTGGGTTCTATAGTCAGCAAAAATATCTTTCAAAATAAAAACATTTTCAGACAGACAAAATTGGAGAGAATTTGTTTCCAGCTGACCTGCACTATAAAAACTTTTCAAATGCTAACTGAAATTATTCAGGCTAAAAAAAATAAATACCAGATGGAACTCTCTATCAGCAGGAGGAAATGAAGAACATGAGAATAGATAAATATCTGGGCAAATATAAAAATAGTTTTTAGAAAAGTTTCTTATTTTGACATGTGGTTTTAAATGTGAAATACTGTTAACTATGTAAAATGTATATAATATATAGAAGTCAAATATGAAACAACTAGAACATAACAGATGAGAAGGGCTGAAAATGGCATCATATTGTTTCAGATCACATGAAGTAAAACTCTATAATATTATTTGAAGGTAAACTGAATATTTAAAGATGTTTATTATAATCTCTAGACCAACTATTAAAAAAAAACAGTGTAAGCTAGTTTAGTTAAAAAGCCAGTTCAGAGGGCAAAAAGGAATACTAAGGCAATGATTTACTCTCCCCCTCCACAAAAACAAAACAAAACAAAACAAAAAACAGGTAGGAAAGAGAAACTACAGGAATAATGAGTAAATAGAGTAAGTGGAAATTTAAATCATATCAATAGTTATATTAAATAAAAATGAGCTAAACTCTTCAATTAAAAAGCAAAGATTGGCAAACTAAATTAAAAAAAAAAAGCCCAACAATGACCGCATGTTATTTATAAGAAATGCACTTTAAACACAGACCACAGGCTGACTGAAAATAATAGGTTAAAAAAAATACATCATGCAAGAGTAAACAAGAGAAAGCTGGTGTCTGGTGTAAAAAATAAAATTTTTACTTTTAATTTTTTTCAAGTTTTATTTAAATTCCAGTTAGCATACAATACAATATTAGTTTCAGAGTTACAATTTAGTGTTTCAACACATACAACACCCGGTGCTCAACACAAGTGCCCTCCTTAATCCCCATCACCTATTTAACTCATTCCTTCACCAATCTCCCCTATGGTAACCAATAGTTTGTTCTCTGTAGTTAAGAGTCTGTTTCTTGGAGAACATATTATGAGCAACTATACGCAAATTTGACAATCTGGAAGAAATGGATGCATCTCTAGAGACATATAAACTACCAAAACTGAACCAGGAAGAAATAGAAAACCTGAACAGACCCATAACCAGTAAGGAGATTGAAGCAGTCATCAAAAATCTCCCAAAAAACAAGAGCCCAGGGCCAGATGGCTTCCCAGATGAATTCTACCAAACATTTAAAGAAGAATTAATACCCATTCTCCTGAAACTGTTCCAAAAAATATAAACAGAAGGGAAACTTCCAAACTCATTTTATGAGGCCAGCATTACCTTGATCCTAAAACCAAAGACACCATCAAAAAGGAGAATTACAGACCAATATCCTTGAAGAGCATGGATGCAAAAATTCTCACCAAAATACTAGCCAATAGGATCCAACAGTACATTAAAAGGATTATTCACAACGATCAAGTGGGATTTATTCCTGGGCTGCAAGGATGGTTCAACATCTGCAAGTCAATCAATGTGAAACAATACATTAATAAAAGAAAAAATAAGAACCATATGATATTCTCAATAGATGCTGAAAAAACATCTGCCAAAGTACAGCATCCTTTCTTGATCAAAACTCTTCAAAGTGTAGGGATAGAGTGTACATACCTCAATACCATCAAAGCCATCCATGAAAACCCCACAGTGAATATCATTCTCAATGGGGAAAACTGAGAGCTTTTCCCCTATGTTCAGTAACATGGCAGGGATGTCCACTATCACCACTGCTATTCAACATAGTACTAGAAGTCCTAGCCTCAGCATTCAGACAACAAAAAGAAATAAAAGGCATCCAAATCAGTAAAAAAGAAGTCAAACTCTCACTCTTTGCAGATGATACAATACTTTATGTGGAAAACCCAAAAGCCTCTACTCCAAAGCTACTAGAACTCATACAGGAATTCAGTAAAGTGTCAGGATATAAAATTAATGCTCAGAAATCAGTTGCATTTCTATATATCAACAGGAAGACAGAAGAAAGAGAAATTAAGGAGTTGATCAATTTACAATTGCACCCAAAACCATAAGATACCTAGGAATAAACCTAACCAAAGAGGCAAAGAACTTGCACTCAGAAAACTATAAAGTATTCATGAAAGAAATTGAGGAAGATACAAAGAAATGGAAAAATATTCCATGCTCATGGATTGGAAGAACAAATACTGTGAAAGGTCTATGCTACCTAAAGCAATCTACACATTTAATGCAATCCCTATCAAAATACCACCAATTTTTTTCAAATAAATGGAACAAATAATTCTAACATTTATATGGAACCAGAAAAGACCTCGAATAGCCAGAAGAATGTTGAAAAAGAAAGCCAAAGTTGGAGGCATCACAATTCCAGACTTCAAGCTCTATTACAAAGCTACAGTCATCAAAATAGTATGGTACTGGCACAAAAACAGACACATAGATTAATGGAACAGAATAGAGAGACCAGAAATAGACCTTCAACTCTATGGCCAACTAATCTTCAACAAAGCAGTAAAGAATGTCCAGTGGAAAAAAGACAAATGAAGTTTGTCTTCAACAAATGGGGTTAGGAAAATTGGACAGCCACATGCAGAAAAATGAAATTGGACCACTTCCTTACACCACACACAAAAATAGACTCAAAATGGATGAAAGACCCCAATGTGAGACAGGAATCCATCAAAAGCCTTGAGGTGAACACAGGTAGCAACCTCTTTGACCTCAGCCACTGCAGCTTCTTCCTAGAAAGATAGCCAAAGGCAAGGGAAGCAAGGGCAAAAATGAACTACTGGGACTTCAGCAAGATCAAAAGCTTTTGCATAGAAAAGGAAACAGTCAACAAAACCAAAAGACAACTGACAGAATGGGAGAAGATATTCGCAAATGACATATCAAATAAGGGGCTAGCATCTGAAATCTATGAAGAACTTGTCAAACTCAACACCCAAAGAACAAATAATCCAATTAAGAAATGGGCTTGGGGCGCCTGGGTGGCTCAGTGGGTTAAAGCCTCTGTCTTCAGCTTAGGTCATGATCCCAGAGTCCTGGGATCGAGCCCTGCATTGGGCTCTCTGCTCAGTGGGGAGCCTGCTCTCCCCGCCCGCCTACTTGTGATCTCTGTCTATCAAATAAATAAATAAAATCTTAAAAAAAAAAAAAAGAAATGGGCAGAAGACATGAAGAGACATTTCTGCAAAGAAGACATCCAAATGGCCAACAGACACATGAAAAAGTGCTCAACATCACTCGGCATCAAGGAAATACAAATCAAAACCACCGTAACATACTACTTCACACCAGTCAGAATGGCTAAAATTAACAAGTCAGGAAAGGACAGATGTTGGTGAGGATGCAGAGAAAGGGGAACCCTCCTACACTCTTGGCTGGAATGCAAGCTGGTGCAGCCACTCTGGAAAAAAGCATGGAGGCTTCTCAAAAAGTTGAAAATAGAGCTACCCTAGGACCCAGCAATTGCACTACTAAGTATTTATCCTAAAGATACAAATGTAGTGATCCAAAGGGGCACGTACACCCAAATGTTTATAGCAGCAATGTCCACAATAGCCAAACTATGGAAAGAACCTAGATGTCCATCAACAGATGAATGGATAAAGAAGAGATGATATATATATATATATATGTATACACACACACACACACACACACACACACACACACACACACACACAATGGAATACTATGCAGGCATCAAAAGAAATGAAATCTTGCCATTTGCAACAATGTGGATGGAACTAGAGGGTATTATGCTGAGTGAAATACGTAAATCAGAGAAAGACAGTTATTTTGTGATCTCACTGATATGAGGAATTTGAGAGGCAGGGTAATGGGTTTTGGGGTGTAAGGAAGGAAAAATGAAACAAGATGAGATTGGGAGGACAAACCATAAGAGAATCTTAATCTCACAAAACAAACTGAGGATTGCTGGGGGGTGGGGGTGTAGGGATAGGATGGTTGGGTTATGGAAACTGGGGAGGGTATGGGTTATGGTGAATGTTGTGAAATGTATAAGCCTGATGATTAACAGACCTGTACCCCTGGGGCAAATAATACATTATATGTTAATAAAATATTTTTTTAAAAAATAAAAATAAATAATAACATAAAAATAAATAAATATAATAAATAAATAAAAATAATTTTAAAAAAGAGTTTCTTTGTTTTCCCCTCTCCCCCACTCCCAATGTTTGTTTGTTTTATTTTTAAAATTCCACATATGAGTGAAATCATATGGTATTCATCTCTCTTTGCCTGACTTGTTTCACATAGCATTATACTCTCTAGCTCCAACCACATGGTTGCAAATGACAAGATTTTACTTTGTTTTATGGCTGAGTAATATTCCAGTGTGTGTATGTGTGCGTGTGCATGTGTGTGTGTGTGTGTGTGTGTGTGTGAGCACTTCTTTATCCATTCATCTTATTCAATGCACTTTTGGGCTTTTTCCATAATTTAGCTATTGTTAATAATGCTGTTAATGAACATCAGGGTACATGTATCCCTTCAAATTAGTATTTTTGTATTCTTTGGGTAAATATCTTCCAGTAGGATTACTGGGTTGTAGGGTAGTTCCACTTTTAAATTTTGGTGGAAACTCATCCTGTTTTCCAAAATGGCTGCACCAGTTTGCATTCCCATCAACAGTGCAGGAGGGTTCCCCTTTCTCTGCAGCCTTGTCAATACCTGTCGTTTCCTGTGTTGTTGATTTTAGCCATTCTGACTGGTGTGAGGTGATATCTCATTGTTGTTTTAATTTGTATTTCCCTAATGATGAGTGATGCTGTGCATCTTTTCATGAGTCTGTTAGCCATCTATATGCCTTCTTTGGGGAAAAAAAAAAAGTCTATTCATGTCTTCTGCCCATTTATTAAGTGGATTATTAATTTTTCTATATGTTGGATTTGGTAAGATCTTTATATAATTTGGATACTAATCCCTTATCAGATATGTCGTTTGCAAATATCTTCTCCCATTCCATAGGTTTCCTTTTAGTTTTGTTGATTGTTTCCTTCAATGTACAAAAAAGCCTTTTTTTTTTTTTTTTAATGAAGTCCCAATAGTTCATTTTTGCTCTTGTTTCCCTTGCCTTTGGAGATATGTCTAACTGTGGCCAACGTCAAAGAGTTTGCTGCCCATGTTCTCCTCTAGGATTTTAATGGTTTCCTGTCTCACATTTAGGTCTTTCATTCATTTTTAGTTTATTTTTGAATATGATTTAAGAAAGTGGTCCAGTTTCACTCTTTTGCATGTGACAGTCCAATTTTCCCAAAACCATTTATTGAAGAGATTGTATTTTTTCCATCCGATATTCTTTCCTGCTTTGTCAAAGATTAATTGACCATGTAGTTTCAGGTTCATTTCTGGTTTTTCTGTCTGTTCTATTGATGTATGTGTGCTAGTGCTACACTGTCTTGATCACTACAGCTTAGTAATATAACTTGAAGTCTGAAATTTTGATGCCTCCAGCTTTGTTTTTTCTTTTCCAAGATCGCTTTCGCTATTCAGGGTCTTTTGTGATTCCATACAAATTTTACGATTGTTTGTTCTAGCTCTACAAAAGATACTGTTGGTATTTTGATAAGGATTGCTTAAATATTTATATTACTTTGGGTAATATAGACATTTTAACCATCTTTGTTATTCCAATGCATGAGCATGAAATGTTTTTCTATTTCTTTGTGTCATCCTCAATTTCTTACATAAGAGTTTTCTCGTTTTCAGCATACAGATCTTTTACTTCTTTGGTTTGGATTTATTCCTAGATATCTTATGGGTTTTGGTGGAATTGTAAATATGATTTATTCTTTGATTTCTCTTTCTGCTGCTTCATCATTGGTGTATAGAAACGCAACAGATTTCTGTATGTTGATTTTGTATCCTGTGACTTTACTGAATTCATATATCAAGTTCTAATAATTTTTTTGGTGAAGGATTTTGGGTTGTCCATATAGAATATCATGCCATCTGCAAATAATGGAAATTTGACTTCTTTCTTGCCAGTTTGGATACATTTCATTTCTTTGTGTGGTCTTATTGGTGAGACTAGGACTTCCAGTATTATATTAAATAACAGTGATGAGAGTGGACATCCCCATCTTGTTCCTGACCATAGAGGAAAAGTAATCAATGTTTTCCCATTGAGGATGATATTAGTTGTGGGGTTTTTTGTATACGGTGTTTAATATGTTGAGGTATGTTCTCTCAATCCCTATTTTGTTGAAGGTTTTTATCTTAAATGGATGTTTTACTTTGTCAATGCTCTATCTGCATCTATTGAAAGGAACATATGGTTCTCATCATTTCTTTTATTAATGTTATGTATCACATTGATTGATTTGCAAATATTGAAGCACTCTTGCAGCCCAGGAATAAATCCCACTTGATTGTGGTGAATAATTTTTCTTAATGTACTGTTGGACTTGATTTGCTAGTATTTTATTGAAAATTTTTGCATCTATGTTCATCAGGGATATTAGCCTATAGTTCTATATTTTAGTGGAGTCTTTCGTTTTGATATCAGGGTAATGCTGGACTTACAAAATGAATTTGGAAGTTTTCCTTCCATTTCTATGTTTTTGAACAATTTGAGAAGAATAGGTATTAACTCTTCCTTAAACGCTTGGTAGAATTTACCTTTGAAGACATCTCATTCTGGACTTTTGTTTATCAGGAGTTTTGTTCTTATTTTTTAACTGATTTAATTTCTTTGCTGGTTATTGACCTGTTCAAATTTTCTATTTCCTCCTCTTTTAATTTTGGTAGTTTATATGTTTTTAAGAATTTATCTATTTCTTCTATATTTAATTTGTTGGTATATTGTTTTTCATAATATTATTTTATGATTGTATTTCTGTGCTGTTAGTTATTTCTTCTCTCTCATTTGTGATTTAATTATTTGAATCCTTTCTCCTTTTCTTGATTAGTCTAGCTAGAGGTAAATGAATTTCATTGATTTTTTTTTTCCAAAAAAAACAGCTCCTGGTTTCATTGATATGTTTATTTCATTACTATTTTTAAAAAAATTTTTAAATTTCTATATCACATATTTCAGCTCTCAACTTTATTATTTATCTTCTTCTGCTGGTTTTAAGATTAGCTTTTTGTTCTTTTTCTAGCTCCTTTAGGTGTAAGGTTAGATTGTTCATTTGAGATTTTTCTTGCTTCTTGAAGTAGGCCTGTATTGCTCTATACTTGCCTCTTAGGACTGTTTTTGCAACATCCCAAAGGTTTTGGACTGTCATGTTTTCATTTTCATTTGTTTCCATGTATTTTTTATTTCCTCTTTGATTTCCTGGTTGACCCATTCATTATTTAGTAGCATTTTTTTTAACCTACATGTATTTGTCATCTTTCCAGATTCTTCCCTGTGGTCAACTTCAACTTTCACAACATTGTGGCAAGAAAATATGTGTGGTATGATCTCAATCTTTTTGCATTTATTGAGACCTGATTTTGGACTCAGTATGTGATCTATTCTTGAGCATGTACCCTTTATTGTGCTTGAAAAAAAAAATGTGTTCTGCTGCTTTGGGATTAAATGTCCTGAAAATATCTGTTAAGTCCACTTAGTCTAGTGTGTCACTCAAAGCCATTGTTTCCTTGAAGATTTTCTGCTTAGATGATCTCTCCATTGTTGTAAATGGGGTGTTAAAGTCTCCTACTACTATTTTATTATTACCGATTAGTTTCTTTATGTTTGTTATTATTATTATTATTATTATTATTATTATTTTTTTTTTTTTAACAGCTCCTGGTTTCATTGAAATTTAAGTGCTCCCATGTTAGGGGTATAAGTATTTATAAATGCTAGATCTTCTTGTTGGATAGGCCACTTCATTATGATATAGTGCCTTTCTTCATCTCTTGTTATAGTCTGGTTTAAAATCTAGCTTGTTTGATGTAAATACTGCTACTCCACCTTTGTTTTGATGTCATTTGCCTGATAAATGTTTCTCTGTCCCCTCACTTTCAATCTGTAGGTGACTTCGGGTCTAAAATGAGTCTTTGAGGCACCTGTGTGGCTCAGTTGGTTAGGCATCTGACTTGATTTCAGCTCAGGTCATGATCTCAGGGTCGTGAAATGGAACTCTGCTTCAGGCTGTGCACCAGGTATGGAACCTCCTTAAGATTCTCTCTCAGAGCACCTGGGTGGCACAGTTGGTTAGGTCTCTCTTGGTTTCAGAACAGGTTGTGATATGATGGTTGTGAGATCAGGCTCTGCATCAGGCTTCATGCTCAGCATGGAGACTGCTTAGTTTCTCTCTCCCTCTCTTTCTGCTCCCCAACCTGACTCTCTCTCTCTCTTCAAGTAAATAAATAAATTGTTAAAAAAAAAAAGATTATCTTCCTCTCCCTATACCCTTCTCCCCTGCTCTCTCTCTACATATAAATAAATACATAAATAAATAAACAAATAAATAATAAAATGAGTCTCTTATAGAAAGCTTATAGATGGGTCTTTTTTTTTTTTTAATCCATTCTGACACTGTATGTCTTTTTTTTTTTTTAAGATTTTATTTATTCGTTTGACAGAGAGAGAGAGAGCAAGGGAGAGTAAGCACAAGCAGGGGGAGCAGCAGAGAGAGAAGCAGGGTTTCCACTGAGCAGGGAACCTGATGTGGGCCTTGATCTCAGGACCCCAGGATCATGACCTGAGTGAAAGGAAGATGTTTAACTGACTGAGCCAACCAGGTGCTGCCACCCTATGTCTTTTGATTGGAGCATTTAGTCCATTTACATTCAAAGTAATTACTGATAGATATGTATTTAGTGCCATTTTATTATTTGTTTCATTGTTTCTGGAGATTTTCTCCCTTCCTTTCTTGTCTTTGTCACTTTTGGTATTTCCTTTCTGCTCAAAGAGTCCCTTTTAATATTTCTTGCAAGGCTGGTGTAGTGGTCATGAACTCCTTAAGTTTTTGTTTGTCTGGGAAGCTCTTTATCTGTTCTTTTTTTCTGAATGACAGCTTTGTTGAATAGAGTATTCTTGGTTGCAGATTTTTCCTATTCAGCATGTTGAATATATCATGCCACTCCCTTCTGGCTTGACAAATTTTTGTTGAAAGATCTGCAGCTAGACTTATGGGTCTTCCCTGGTAAGTTAGGGACTTATTTCATCTTTCTGTTTTTAGGATTTTTCCTTTATCACTATATTTTGCCAATTTGATTGCAATATGTCCTGGTGTTGGTCTGCATTTGTTGATTTTACTGGAATTCTCTGTGTCTCCTGGATCTGGACATCTGTTTCCTTACCCACATTAAGAATTTCCTCAAATAAATTTTCTACACCTTTTCCTCTCTTCTTCTGGAACTCCTATAATAAAAATGTTATTATGTCTGATAGAGCCAGTGAGTTCCCTAAGTCTATTCTCATGTTCCATAATTCTTCTTTCTCTCTTTTGTTCAGCTTCATTATTTCCCATCATTTATGCTCTGTGTTACTTATTCATTCCTCTGATTCTTCCATTTGGGTTCATTGCATCCATTTTGTTTCAAATCTCACTTACCGTATTTTTCATCTCTGACTTTTTTTTAACTTTTATCTCTGTGGTAAGGGCCTCCCTGAAGTCTTCCATTCTTTCCTCAAGCAAAGCAAGTATCCTTGTGATTGTTCCTTTAAATTCTCCACCAGGCATATTACTTCTATCTGTTTTGATTCAATCTCTAGCCATGACCTTATCTTGTTGTTTCATTTGGGATGAATTCCCCCATCTTGGCATTTTGTCTAAGAAGTCTCTGTATTCTCTATATTAGAAAAGCTTATTATGTTTCCTGCTCATGAGAGTAATGCCTTTATGAAGAAGCGGTCATATAGTGTCCAGTGACTGGTGCTTCAGGGAGTGTGTCTGGTGTGTGCTGAGAACACTCTGCTGCTGTGTTTTGGCTGCTCTATGCTTTAGGCCAGTTGTCTTCAGAGGCTCTCCTTGCCTGCAGTGAGGAGTGTTGGGACCTAGGCCAGAGTGTGACAAGTTTTAACCAGGTGTGTTTTGGTCTGCTTGTTAAATGAGACCTGATAATACTTCAGCTGAAGTCTTGCTGGGCTCTCTGGTTGGGAGATGTGGTGTGGGATGTCACTTTTGCTGGTCTTCTGGGGAAGGAGCCCACCATGCTGGAACTGAGGCAAATGTACCCTAGAAAGTCAATGCTGGCAGAACACAGCAGGTGTGGGACCCTTCACACATTAGGCAGCCTGCATCAGTGCTGTGCTGCTTATGGCATGTAGGTAGCTCTGTGGTTTTGCTGAAAGACAGGAAGCCAAATGGCACCAGCCAGCTCTTTTGTCCCCACAGAGGGTTCTCTGTGCTTGCTGCTCCCAGGGAAGCACTCTAAGAAGAGCCAACAACCTCCCTCTGTGCATCCCAGGCATTTTTCAGGCTGCTGCTTTCAATCTCTCTGACTCAGGGTTGCCTGCCACCTTCTCTTCAGGACCAGCGCTGTGCCCTCTGGGCTCTATCCCAGTCAAGCCTATTAACTTTTAAAACTCTAGGCTTTAGGATGTGGTGTTGCAGGGGTCTGTGCTGGCAGGGGCTGGAGGGTCTTGGTGTACTGGGACAAATACAATTTTGGCTGAGAAGGGCAGTCATACCAGAGTGTAGGGGCATGGGACCTGCAGCAAATAGACTATGTAGCCAGTGTCCAGGGAGCCGCCCTCAGCATTTGTCTCTGAGCCTATCCTGAGGGGTTAGGGAGAGAAATGGCACTCACCATCTCTTTTTTCCCCAGAGAGACATCTCTGTGGATGTCATGTCTCAGTATCCCACTCCAAGAAGAGCCAACACTCTCCCTGCTGTGTGCCCCTGGAGTTCTTCAGATCTCTGCCTCTATGCCATCTGCCCCTGGGTTGTTTGTCTGCCTTCTCTCCAGGAGCAGGACGGTGCCCTCAGGGCTCTATCTCAGCCAGGACTGCCAACCTTTAAAACTCCAGACTTCAAGCCCCACCAACTGCAAAAACTTAGGAAAATCAACCTCTCATTTTCCCAGTCAATGATTTTGAGGATGTGTCCTTGTGCATTCCCCTGTGTGCTCTGCTCTGTCTCTTCACTGTCCATGACCAGGGCTCCCTTCCACAGAACCCACAATCTGTTTTTACCCCAAACCATGTCTCCACACTTCTCTTCCTCGATGTGGCTGGCCTCTTCTCTCCCTCTAGTTGAGCAGTTTGTTCTGTCAGTCCTCAGGTGGATTTTCTTGATATTCAGAATGATTTGATGGTTATCTAGTTGTGTTGAAGAGACGCAAGAGGCCTAGGGCCCTCCTACTAAGCTACCATCTTAGCTCCAGGCAAAATATTTAAATTAAAAGCAATAAAGACTCTCCTAAGCTACTTTAAGTAAAGTGAGTTTATTTCAATGTGTCAGTAAATGATGAAAGTGCTCAAAGGGACCTTGAATATTTGTTGCTGTTTCTTGGAAATCCCAGGTATGGAATTATCTATTGACATCCGGCAAAAGCAGAGTTCATGACCTTTACTTCAGTGATCTATTAATATGATTTATGACTTCTGATGAAAAATGGAGACATTTTAAAAAATTAAAGCACTGGGGTGCCTGGGTGGCTCAGTGGGTTAAAGCCTCTGCCTTCAGCTCGGGTCATGATCCCAGGGTCCTGGGATTGAGCCCCGCATCGGGCTTTCTGCTCCTCGGAGGGCCTGCTTCCTCCTCTGTCTCTGCCTGCCTCCCTGCCTACTTGTGATCTCTCTCTCTCTCTGTCAAATGAATAAATAAAATCTTAAAAAAAAAAATTAAAGCACTGACATGGTATTTAAAAATACCCACATACTCTCCACTCAGACTTGACAATTGATAACATTACAATATTTGCTTCAAGTCTCTTTATTCCTAGAAGAAACAAAAAGCTACAGGTAAATTGAACCTCTTTTCAACAAATCTCATTTACATTTCTCTTCCTACTCTATAGAAATATCTGTTAATGTGAATTTAGAGTGCATGATCTTCTGATATAGATAAGTATACTCCTTTGTATTTCCTTTAGTATTTCCTTTGGTTTGAAGTTTTTTGAAGAGATTATAGCTTATCAATTACTAGTATATTTAACTTACTTTTACCATCTTAATTTGTGTGATCTCTTTACCATGCATTTTTTTTCTATCTCCCTTTCTTGCCTTCTGTTGGACTGATAGCATTGTCTTTTCTCAGAACTACCAATATTTTTCCCTCTGTATCAATCTACCACTTTTAAAGTTATAATTTATACTATTTTAGTGGCTTCTATTATATTTTAATATGACCAAAATATTTTTTAGTGTTTCTAAAACATTAAACTTAACACTTATTTCTCCTAAAAAAGAAAAAGATATCTTTACCTTAAGAAGTATCTTAATTACTCCTTTCCACTCTCCCATGTTGTTTAGCATTTTAATTCCACCTTCTTTTTTCACATATGCAAAAGAAATTTTCATTTAAAAATTACTACTTAATCTTTTTGTTTATTTATTAATATATTTATTTAATTCTTTGCTCTTATTTGCTTCTTGCATGGTACTTCCTTTTTTTTTTTTTTTTTTTTTTTTTAGATTTTATTCATTTATTTAAGAGAGACACACACACAAGCCAGGGGGAAAGGCAGAGGGAAAGGGAGAAGCAGACTCCCCACTGAGCTGGGAGCCTGATATAGGGCTTGATCCCAGGACCTGGAGATCATGACCTGAGCTGAAGGCAGATGCTTAACCACCTGAGCCACCCAGGCACCCCTACATGATATTTCCTCTGGATTTGCTTTCTTTCTTGCTTGAGTATATTTTCTATTTATAAATTCCATGGGGAGTGCTTTCACTTGGCATTTATTTCTTTTTGAAAATGTGTTTATTTCATCCACAGATTTGAATTATAGTTTAGCTGGTATATAATTTTAGGGTGACAGTTTTATTTTTTCCTCGGAGTTTTGATAATATTATTTCAAAAGTCAGCTAGCCTCAAGTTTTGCTGATAAGACGTTCACTGGTGGTCAAAACTATTTATTTTTATATCATAATTTTCTGTCCTTTTTTTTTTCTTTTTTATCAGGTTTTTTAAATCACTTTGAGCACTGTCAACACATAAATACACTAATTTTATTTTATTTTATTTTTAAGATGTTACTTATTTGACTGAGAGGTAGAGAGCACAAGTAGGCAGAGTGGCAGGCAGAGGGAGAGGGAGAATCAGCTCTCTGTTGAGTAGGGAGCCCAATATGGGGCTTGATCCCAGCACCCTGGGCTCCTGACCTGAGCCAAAGGCAGACACCTAACCAACTGAGCCATCCAGGTGCCCCCACACTAATTTTAAAGTATATTTCTTATATTTAATTTTTCCTGTGATCCTATACATATACATTATGTAAATCTGTGGTCTGCCTTTCTACTTTTCATATCTATAAGTAAGAACATCTTCAGTGGTCACCTTCCTAGGGAGTCTTAGGCAAGTTTGTAGTGCTGGAAGTTCCTCTATGGAGCAATTTTATCATTGCCTTGGCCTAGGCCTTCTGGGTAGACTGGTTCCAATTTTTATGTGTTTTTTTCACTTGAGGTTCTTCCAAATATTTCAGGTAGTATTAATTTGGGCTGCATAGGAGTATGGGGCTAAGATCTCAAACTCTTGCTGGTGATTCCACTCATGCTTATGACTTCAGAAGCCATTGCTTAATGAGCAGAGATTTCAGAGATTTTCAGGACTCTATGCATACACAGAGTAGCACTTATTTGGCTTCTAGCTTAGACTAAGAGCCCAGCTACATTTCTGACTCTATTGATTAATTTTTGCATGCAGCATTAAATATTCAAGTCACTACATATATTCTTACTTTCCCAGAAACAACATGGCTTCAGCTCTTGATTATTGCTATGGCTCTGGGATTATTTTTCATTTATGGCATCTAGATATTTCTCTTTTTTTCTTTATAGCCTGTCTAATTGTTTTTAATTTATTTAAAATATATTAGCTCACATTATTATGTTTTCAGAGTAAGATCAAGAGCTCATGCCCTATTTAGCCCACCCTATAACTCGAAGTCTGGCTCTTCTACTCCCTCGGTTGTCTCTTTTTGAGTGTCTTCCTATTCGATAGACATGGACTCTGTGAGCAGATATTTTATGCTAGACCATATGTTAGCAGGCAGAGTGTGGATTTGCTGCTCTTGAGCCAGTCTAAGTGTGCTCACTCCAAGAACAATCTAAGTCACCTTCTTTTAGTAGGGATTTTAGGTTGGGACTTGAAAAGATGTTAGTTAGTCTTCGGTAGGCACTGTTATTAACATATTTCATATACTCTGTAATGTAAGGTGCAGGTTTGTGAAATGAATAATAGATTGGATATCACGTAAGAAATAAGAGTATTACATAATGGATATGCAAAATTATTTGTTAAAAGAGTGAATCCATTAATGAATGGATGAATGGCCTGTGTTTTCATTTAAGTTCTGCATCCATTTGACCTGAGCAAACCCTTCTCTGTCTCTCAATTTCTGCTACTTTACTTAAAAATAAAATTGGCTCTGCCTACTTCACAGGTTGTTACAAGATCGGAATCAGAAGGAAGTAGTGTATGTGCAAATATTTTTAAACTAAAACATTATAGAACTATGACTTATTGTTATTGCTATCATTATAATAGAAAGTTAAATTTTGATTCACAAGATCATGTATGTAGTTATATTATTTTCTGTGAACTGTAATGACAAAATAATAAAGTTTATTAATCATCAAACCATGCTTGGTCATATTTCATATTTCATTATTATAGTATGTCAATTATATAATATGTCAATAATATGCCAACATTTTTAAACAATCATTTAAGAATCATGTTGCTTTGAAATGTTATGAAGCAGCCTGATTTGTTGACAAAGCTTAGTCTTTGGAGTCAGGTATATCTGGTTTCCAAATATTCGTTCTGCTATTTCATAGCTGCTTGATCTTGAGTAAATGAATTTTTCTGAATCTTGGCTATCTAATTTTTGAAATGGGAATAATTATACCAGCTCCTTGTTGTTCTTAGAATGATTGAATGTCAGGATGTGAGTGAAGGAAGGTAAATCCTTCATCTCCGTCTCTTTCCAGTTAGTCCCCTGCTGCCTTCCAACACAATCTTTTAGAGCAAATTTCAGAGTCAGCAAGATAGAAAAGGACTATATGGTTGGAAGAAATATTTTAGTTTTTTAAGGAAAACACTCTCTATAAATGCAGCTATTGATAAAGTATGAAGCTGTGGCTTTTTTTTTTTTCATACAGTTTAATCAATGTAAGCCATCACAAATATGCTTCAGGAGACAGGTGCTGTCTATGGTTAATTGAACTTAATGACCAATAACTATGGCCTGTTTTATACAATTAATGTAATTCCCTGAATAGTTTTCAATGCAGATATTTGGCTAGGATTTTTCAGATGAAAGTGTATGTAGCAAAACAATGTAGTATATTAAGGATGTGACTGTAATTCTGCTATACTCCAGAGGAGTATTTTATGTTTTCTCTTATAATTTTTCAAAAGATAATGTGTTTCATATGAATAACTAACATGGTATGTCTTTGATCTACTTTTCAAAATTGGCAAGTAATTATGCAGTCTGTTTGGAAAAGTTCTCTCTGCCTTTTTGGTGTGTAACCTTTCTCTGTTCTGCTCTGGATTGCTGAATTAACAATAACTGATTAATTAATTGATTTATAGCTCTGAATAAAAATTTAAAATTCACGAATAAAATATATTGAAATTCTTCCTAAGGGTAAGCAGTTTAATAAAATGTAATAGGAAGCAGACTTCCTTTGAGACAGTTTGATTTTAAACTTTTGTTTCTCTCAAGGGCAGGTTTTATCTTCAGACTATGTGACTTGTGTTGAATATAGGCACAGACATAATTGAGTGAACCTTTAATTGTAGACTTTGGGTGGCTTTCAAAAGGAAGAAGAATTTCCTCTTAATTATCTTTGGCTAATTATCTCTGCATTAATGGCCCAACTGCTGTTATTCATCATACTTGAAGTATAAATAGAGGATTAAAGCTGAGGGGAGAGTCCTAGACAAGGGCTTTTCTCTCCACGTCAAAGACACTGTCATGTTAGGGGTCCCTGAAAGCCCAGTAATTCTCAGGAGCTTGGGTTTTGATTAATGGACACAGGACTTCTGATGCTCCGTCATATTAAAGTATTGCATTAGTCATGGTTCTTTTATTTATAAATGAAATCCAACTGTCTTAAAGAAAAAAAAAAATATTGCATCATATGGTTATTAAGTCCAGAGAGAAAGTGTTGTAGATATTGCTGGATCCAGGAACTCAAAATAGGTCTTCAGGAAGTTATTCTCTCTTCATTGACTGGCTCCTCTTTTTTCCTCTGTTGGTGTTATCCAGCAGATGACAGCTTAGCAGCTTCTATTCTCCCAGTAACCTCATCAAAAGATCATTCTCCTTTTTAAAAGTTCCGGTAGTAGTCCCGGAAGTTCAAAGTTCAATTTCTTTGAATTGATTTGGACCACAAACCTTTTATCAACTAGTTATAGAAGTTTGGAAAAAACACTCCTGATTGGGTAGGTTTAAGTTATATGCCTTCTTCCAGATCTAATCTCAACCAGAAATTAAGAATTGAGAGAAAGAAGGGCTGAATGCCCTAAAAAAAGTCAGAATGTTATTATTTCAAAAAGGGAATATGGATACTGGATTGCAAAGGAAAAAAAAAAAAGTCTTAGTCATGTATTTGTTAGTAATATTTGTGTTGTGTCTCAAATAACATATAAAAATTCATAAAGTGAGTAAGTTGTGGAAGATAGAGTAGTGGGTATTTGGGTCAAAGAGGATAGCAAATACATAGGGATGGTTCAAGAGGGTAATAGTTTAGAGAAATGGGATTAAGTTGTTGTTGTGGTTAAATGTCATAGCAATCACATCCATACAGTATCACATCTGGTAGGGGAAGGACACTTGAAACACTAGACATTTCAAGGACAAAGCACTGAAAAGTTATACTGAGAAAATTTGGGGTGGAATAGAAAAGTGAATGATCAGTAGGAACTGAGGGTGGCTAGATCATTACTTCAAAATGGCTTCTAAAGCAGCTTCCAAGTGTAAGATCTTAGAAAAACTAAGGAAACAGCAATAATCATGCTTTCAAGGAACTGTAATTGAGTGCTATAAAGTATATAAACAAATCACTATATATAGGAGAGCCAATTTTTTAAATCCCTCACACTGCCATTAATTTGGGTTAAAAGAGAGCACCAGGACTGTCTGTGCTCCTGGAGAAACCAGTGAATCTCTCTAAGTCCAGCACTCCCAGCCTCATGACTTTTTCTCCCTAGAGAATATTGGAATCAATCCTATCATGCTTTGTCCAAGTTTGCATCAACTATGACCATAATACACTTAAGATGCTCTCGTCATCTCTAAACATTTAAAGTCTCCTCCTCATAGATCTCTTTGTGACCACTCCCCCACCCCCAACTTGGTCTAATCTCCCATCTATCTGTCTGCTTGGATCCATCTGATTACTTGGATCGTAGATGACCTATGAACCCAAAGGTCCAGAGAATACTTTCATCTCCTCCATTATAATTCATATGTGTTTCTGTTTTTTCCCATTTCTGACCTCTTCCCCTTCCCCTTTTCAAGCACTATACCACTTTCACCAAGCTACCTGGATGTCATGGTCAATCATCAGCAGAATATCTGATATCCTCTGTTTCTTCTTTCTAAATTACCATTCTTCTTATTCTAGTAGAAGCTGGTTTACCTTGAGAATACTCTTTGTTCCTTAACCTGCTCAAATAATGGTTGTGTTCTTCCCACACCTCTTATATAACCAGTCTGGCCATGAAATAATTGTTCTCCTTTCCCTTTGTTTTGCTTTTAGATCCTTTTCTCTCTCTCCTTTATAAAATTGTCCAGCTTTAAATTCCAGTATACCACCCAGATTGTCTCTTGAATGTAGTCATGTATCAAATTGTGATCCCTCCCTTTGTGACACTGTCACTCTCTCAATAGTACTGTCTTAATTCTTGATGATTAAAATATTCCCATAAATTCTAGTCCCACTATTTTAGCCTCTCAATTCTTTTTTTTTTAAGATTTTATTTATTTATTTGACAGACAGAGATCACAAGTAGGCAGAGAGAGAGGCAGTCAGAGAGAGAGAGGGAGGCAGGCTTCCCACTGAGCAGAGAGCCTGATGCAGGGCTCGATCCCAGGACCCTGGGATCATGACCTGAGCAGAAGGCAGAAGCTTTAACCCACTGAGCCACCCAGGCACCCCTTAGCCTCTGAATTTTTTGAGGTTCTCTTCTCCAGTTGTCCTGCCTTCCACTTACCTCACTGTACACTACATGTACAGTTCTACATTCTTCCTGCCTTTTTTTTTTTTTTTTTTTTTGGACTCCTCATTGCTTCCTTCTCATCATTTGACCTTCAATTAATGAGATGCCTCAGGGATACTACTTGGAGCTTTTCTTTCCTCAAGACATCCACTTTTTTTCCTAATGGTTTCTGATGATTTCAAAAGGAATACATTCTGACCAGTCCTTCCTCTTGAATTATGGCTTCCTAGCACTAGGATGTCTCCTAAACATGATCACTTTGAAGTCTAAAACTTACTGAACTTGAAAAAAAAAAAGAATCTCTAATATACCCTCTTGGTCAACACTGTTATTCCTCCTTTATAACAGCTTAGGTCCAGACAATGAATTTATCTTTATCTTTATACTTTATGCTTATACTTTCTACTTCATACTTTCAAATCTTTTATCTAATATGCCAGAAGTTCCTACAAGCTTAACTTTTTTAAAAAAATTTATTTATTAATTTTAGAGAAAGAGAGTGCATGTGTGCAAGTGGGGGTAGGGGCAGAGAGAAAGAATCCCAAGTAGACTCCTGTGAGTGCATATCCCAACTCCAGGCTCCATCTCCTGACCCACAAGATCATGACCTGAGCCAAAATCAAGAGTCAGAGGCTCAACCAACTGAGATACCCAGGCGACCCTGTAAGCTTAATTTCTTTAAAAAGCATAGTTTACAACCATTTCTCACCACTGCCTTGGGTTATTCTAATACAAATCTCCATAATGTCTCATTTTGTTTACTGTAGTAACCTCTCATCTGTGATCATGTTCTCCTAGAGTTTATTCTCCACAAAGGAATCGATATCTTAATAAGCTAAAGTTATATCATGTTCCCGTCTGCTCAGAACCCTCCAAGAGATCCCAGATCTGAATATCTTCTGTGTGATCCCTAGATCCTTTCTGTCTTTCCCTACTTTGTTTTATGGCTAAAGAGACAGAATCTTTTAGATTGTGTGTACAAGATTCCTTGATATTTAGGCTCTGGTTGAATTGAGCAATGAAAGGCACTGGCCAGAGATTGGTGGGCAGGAGGAGTGTGAGGTGTAGGTTTTCCTCCACTTCTATATGTTCAACAAGTCCCTCTATTAAAAGCCACAGGGGCTGCCTGGTAGCTCACTCCATACAGACTCCCTTGGTTCCTCATTTCCCCTCCCCTTGCCACTTTAGGCCAATGGTAGTTATGCTGTCTGCCCACTGCTACTAGTACTGGGTACTGTAAGAGTCCATATTAGGTCTCTTAAATCTTATTCACACATTTGTAAGTAGAGTTTATTAAACTATCATTAAATTTCTTAGTTTATGTATGCCATCTGTTCCTGCTGGAACTATGGATGATACATTTGCCATTATACTCAGAGTAAACTGAAAAGTTCTTAAAATGGTCTACAAGCATATACATTATTATCACCTCACTATAGTGATTTCATTTTCTATTCTCTCACATACTTCTTATATTCCAACCACAGGACTCCTCTTTTCTTTTCTTTCCTCTTTTTTTTTTTTTTTTTTTTTTCACTTGCTATTAAGTTTGTTCACTCCTTCACATTGCTTAGACCTTCACTCAAAAACCATCTTCTCCTTGGGGCTTTCTATGAATACTATTTAAAATTGAAAATCCCCTCCTAACACTTCCTATCCCATATCTCTGCTGAATCTGAATCTGTGAAATTTATTACCATTTAACATGCTCTAGATTTTACTTATCTATTTTCTGTCTCTTGCCACTAGAATGTAAGCTTGAGAAGAGGAAGCAATTTGGTCTGTTTTATTCATTGATATGTTTTGAGTTTTACAGTGGCTTTGGGCACAGACTACACATTTAATTATTATTGTTGTGTAAGTGAATAAACAAACAAAAAACCCAAAAGAAATGTTATGGGACATATAATAAGAAAGAAAATATTGTCTGCTGGTGGTATCAGAAAAATGGAATTTGGATTGCACCTTGAGAGTGACATGTGAGATGAAAAGAAGAGATTCCCCAGACAGTAACCACCTGAATAAGGTCACACTGATGGAAAAAGTATGCAAGAAACAGTAAGTCTTTTAGTTGGGTTGTGTGCTGAGTGAATAGGGAATCAGAAAAAGTAAGTTGGTGAAGATAGGCTGAGGCCAGAGAATAGAGTGCCTCCAATGCAGGGTAAAACAAACCAAAACAAATTTTATCTTGTAGGAAATTAGATGCCAATTATATTCTTTGAGATTTGAAATATCACAGTCGGAGTTGTATACTAGAAAGATTGATTTGGTGATAGTGTATTCACGTTTGGAGAGGGAAGACTGAGGACATTCAAATAAACTAAAAAGCCACTAGGAGAGGTAATGAGTCTTAAATCACAGAAGTAGTGAGGAGAGGAGGACTGTCACATAGATTGTGGAGAGTACAATGTGGAGGAAAAGAATGTATTACGCAGGGCGCTTGGAAGAACGGATGCCATAATTACCAACTGACCCTGAATCAACACAGCACTTTATTTCATTGTTCTAATATCCTGTAGATTTTAAAACAATAAAGATGTTTAATGTTTTTCTGCTTGAATTCCTTAGCCAGAAATACTCTGTGGTACACTGTAGGTAGAGCATGTTTATCACAGCTCAGTGTTCTGTCATTTTGAGTCTATTTAATAGCAATATCACAAACAGAACATCTGCCAATGAGCATAGTACTGACTCCAGCCTCAGCTGTTACTGCAGATAGAGTGTGGCAGGGCTGGGCGTCCTTAATGTGAAGGGGGCACCCCGGCCAGGCGTGGCACAGCTGGGGCTCTTTCCACCCCTACTAGTTCATGGATCATCTGTCCTCAAGCAATGCCAAGGGCCAGATTTAGTGATGCTGGATGTGGTGTTGGGAGCCCCAGGATTCCAATATTGGAATTCATTTTATAGAGTGATGAACAAAAGCCTAAAATGGTGCCTTGTATATAACACTGCAGCTATAATGGAGGGGAAATAGAAGAAAGGAAGAGGAGAACTCTATTACTTTGTTTCCAATGATAGTGGTCATAATACTTAATTTAAGGAAACATGAATGGAAAAACTGTTATGTGCTTGTCATCATGCTAAGTGGTCAAATTAGAGATTCAATATATAGTATTAGCCCATGGGAGCTTACAGTACAGCAGGTGAGAGAGATAGAGAAATTCATAATTCAATAACAGAAGTGTTATGAGCAACAGAAGTATAAAGGAAGGAACATTCAACGCTGCCTGGGTCAGTTTCATCGGTTTGAAAACATTGAAAGAGCATTTACAGGGCAGGGGAGAAGAGTGAGCATTCCATGCAGAAGAAATATTAGCAGAGGCACATGGAGCATAAAAGTACAGAGCATATTCAGGAAACAGTGTTTGGAGTATATGTAGTTTAAATTCATAGAATTCTTGGGGAGAAGAGGAGAGAAGAATTTTGAAAAGCTTTTTGGAAGTAGAATCAGTTTGGCAAGCAATTGACTCAGGATGAGTGGAGAGGAGAGATCTCTGAGATTTGGTTTCACTTTGTGCAACTTAACTAGCATTTTATGGGCTTGCGGAGAATCGAATTTCTTAGACATCTGACTTCAGATTACTTGGAAAGAACCCTGGTTATACCCTGAAATACACAGGAAAGTACGGCTTTGTTACTATTAGACTAATTCATAGAATATCAGAGATGGAAAGACACATAGTGATCCTTGAACTGTATTGATGGGGAGAACACTGCACAGTTTAGTGCTTTTCTCAATGTCTCATAACAAAAACAAGAAGAAGAATAAGAAGAATAAGAAAAAAGTGAAGGATGAGGAGGATGTGGGGGAGGAGAAGGAGATAGAAGAGGAGGAGGAGAAGGAGAATGAGGAGGAGGAGGGGGAGGGGAGGGGAGAATAATTATAGTTTGGATTAGAACTCAGATCTCATTCCTGTTGCTGTTTCTACACTGTGTAATTTCAAAATTAAGTCCCTTTATGTTTTTTGGCATCATGAAATATATGGATATTTATCACAATAAGAAGTTTGCTCGAGGTTTGCTTGGGTAAAAAATAAGGGCATAAAGCTGTTAGGAAGACAAAAGGTAATATTTCTTCAGTCTCATTTACAAAGTCGTGACCTTGAGACTTATGATTAAAATTGGTTTAGAGAAATTGGAGGCACCAGAGTTGAACTATCAGTAGGCTCCTGGTAAACTTGATCTATCTTCTCATAGCCATGAGCCCCAGACAATGATGGACAGTAGATAAGGGAGGAGAACAGAAGTTAGCTGTTTAGCTTTACAAGGGAGAAAGGCATTACAGAAACTAGGTCTAAACAGACAGAAGCATTCTTTATGACTCTTTGAGAAGAGCACTTGCACCTTTTAAATATTCTTTCAAATCTCACTAGACCTTGGATGTTGATGTGTGTGATATGGGAGGAGGAGAGGGGGTTATCTAAACATTACTCAGTGAATCAAAGAAGGATAGAATGATAACATCCTACAGACTTGCTAGTCCAATTCCAACCATTTTGGGGTCTCAGAAGTCTGAGATACAGAAGAGAAATGCTTTGATTACATATATATAACCATTTCTGTTCAGAGTTAAGATGAGAAGTTGGGTTACTTCAGATAAAGCAATTACCTCCTCATTTTTCCTCTCTCAGTGGCTGCTTTTTGGAATAAACAGTCACTTTCAATCTCTTTAGAGGTTAAAATAAAAGTTGTTTCTTTTTTTTTTTTTAAGATTTTATTTATTTATTTATTTTACAGAGAGAGAGATCACAAGTAGGCAGAGAGGCAGGCGGGGGTGGGGGGTGCAGGCTCCCTGTTGAGCAGAGAGCCCAATATGGGACTCGATCCCAGCACCCTGAGATCATGACCGGAACCGAAGGCAGAGACTTAACCCACTGAACCACCCAGGTGTCCAAAATTTGTTTCAATACTCAAAGCCCAGAAAAAGAATGTGACTAACCAACTTTGTTCATCTCATCCTCCTGCAACTCTCAGAGCCTGCTGTCTGTGGACTAGAACCCCAAATGAGGGAAAGGAGAGGAAGGGAGGGAGGGTGGATGGGAGGAAGACTTTGAGAGAGAGAGAGACAGAGACAAAGAAGGGAGAAAGAAAGGGTAAAGGAAGCGTAGCAGACAGACAGGGAGAAAACAGAGACAGAGGTAACCAGGACTACAGATGACTGAATTCTTCCCCATTCTTCATCTTCCACCAGGAAAAAGAAATGTCCTAGCTAGAACAAGACAGCTCTCATTTGAGTTGTGGCACCTCTACATCTAGTTAGTTTACTATGTTAGGGACAAAGTTAGGAAGCCTGAGGACAAGTCATTTTCCTTTTCTGGACTTGAATTTATTCAGTTGAAAAATTGTTGTCTATGTTATAGTTCTGGCTCTAAAAGATGTCCCCCAATTTTTTGATACTCCTTCAAAAGCTAGAGCTGAATTCCCTTCCTCTTGAATTTGGAAGGGACTTAGGGACTCATTTCTAGTCAACAGAATATTGCAAAAGTGATGATATGTCACTTTGGTGACTGGGTCATGAAGGCACTGTGGTTTTCTACTTGCTCTCTCTCTTTGGAATCTCTTGCTCTGGGATGAGCCAGCTATGTGCCACTAGGATGCTCAACCAGCCTATAGAGGTGCTTAGGCACTTAGGCTTCTGACCAAAACTTGTGTGCCTGCATTTGGATATGGATCTTCCGGTTCCGGTGGTGCTCAGAGAGACATTGCACTGGTTAACAGTTTGACAGCAACCTCACGAGTGAGTGAATAAGAAACTCTGAGTGAGAAATGCCCAGTTAAGCCTCTCCCAAATTCCTGACCCAGACCCATGGAAAATGTGAGATAATCAATATGTGTTATTTTAAGTTGGTATTAGAAAGTTGGTTATATGGTAGTACAAAACAAATGCATTTTTTTAAAAAAATTTACTTTTTCAGAGTCTGTGATTTTTTTTGTAGTCTTCAACATTTAGAGTCATATGAAATTGTAGTGTTTATTCTTTAATTTTTATGTGATGAAGGATTACAGTTAGGCTATGTGCTCTGGACCATTCCCTAATATTCAGCAGGTTTAGGAACTTTCTCTTGAACCTCTTTCTTTTCCACGGTTTCATTTATAATGTCATAATAATAATAATATCACTACCAAGCATATAATTTAGAGATGTTAGAGGTTCACATTTATTATTTTACCCTTACAACAGTCTAATGAGGTAGATATTATGTTATACCCATATAATATGTGGGGAAATTAGAAATTTAAGAGCAAAAGTGTCTGAAAGTCACACCATAAAGAGAACTGACACTCCAGTTCAGGTCTCCTGATCCCATTATATCAAAAGCCCTTATTTATAGAAGTGATCATTTAAGTTTTATTCCCCAAACACTGGCACTTACTCCACATTTTAGCTCTGGGAATTTTATGTTATAGTACTAAGTATAGTACTAAGTATAGTACTATAGTACTAAGGTTTGTAAAGGAGTGAGTGGGTTCACTTATTCACACTTTTTTTCTTTTGGTTATTCTAAGAAGTCATTTAATGGTCTTTGCTAATAGCCAAGTTGTTATGCCTTGAATATTTTGTCTATTGTAGATGACCAATGACATAGATATAATAAATACAAGCATTCTAGCCTTCTTTGGCTCTCCGGTTGATTAACTACATTGATTATTTCTATAATTTTGTTTTCTGCATTTTGTTTTTCTCCTACTTTATGCAATTTCAAGGCAAGATATGAAAATAAAGGACTCAAATTCCAGAATTTGGCAGTAAGTTTTAAGGTTTGCTCTTTAACAAAATATTGTCTAAAAGATCAGGATTTGCTTTTAACTCTTTGTTCTCCAAATTTATAATATGTCATCACTGATTTTTCAGGAGAATAGTTACAAATATTTTAAAGGTACTTAAGTCAGTTATTCTTTACAAGAGTGTACATCTAAATAATTTGGGGAGTTTAGTGGTCTGAAGTAGGCCCCTAATACGTGCATTTTTTTTTTAAAAGAACCATTTGTCTCCAGTATTTTGAAGCATGGTATTGAAATATAAGCTCACTGCAAGCATGTAGCATAGTTTCTGGCAATAGGAAAGTAGTAAGTTATTATGTATGGCTTTGTGTCTTAAATGAATAATAAACACATAACAGCTTTGATCTTATTTTGTTTCTTTTTTTCCACTAAAGCAATAGAGTATTAAAATTCCCATCACCTAAAGTAGGATAAAAATAGTTCATGATCTGAGTTCAGATTTGGAATCTTTCTGCTTTCTTTCTATGAACCCATTTCAAAGCACCATTTTTTCCATGTAACTATTTGTTAGTGTTTTGTATTATCCAAGAGAAAAACTTCATAAATTACTCTCTAGAGAATTTTGAGTGTCAATAATCTCCTCACCAAACTAAACAATCCAACTTTTTCTTTGTTCAGCATCATAACTTGTTAGTATGGAACAAGGCACCTTCAGCCCTGATCTTCACCAAACCAAAGAGAGATTTCGTCATGACCAAATGATACTGCACAACATTAGACAAGTCATAAAAATGCAAATCTTTAATAGAGAGAATCCAAATTGTAGAGAGAGCAGATGCATAGATAGCAGCCGACTTCATAATACCCACAGCAGCATTTGTCTCTTCCTTTATCTGGGCTCTAGCATGTTCAGTTCAAATCCCCCATTTAGCTCTTCAGATAAATATATCAAGGGAGGCTTTCTAATAACCGTGTTACATGCTTTGCTGTGTTCTAAATGTCTTCAATCCTTCTGAGGTTCCCTGGATATTCAAAAATGAAATGGCTCATTGACAGATGGTTTGAGCACCACATTCTTAGAGAACTACCTAAAGTCACTGAATGGAAATTAACCAAACACAGAAACTTACCAGTTTTTAAGAACATTTTCTTTAGCCAGGAGCTGTAATTATTATGTATGACTTGAACAATTTTCCTTTAGGAAAATTAGTGACAAGCCTTGTTCATTTCTGTACATTTTTAAAATAAGTACCTGACTTGACACCTTGGCAAGTGGTGGTGGGGTGTTGGCAGGAATCATTCCGTTTCTTCATTATCAAAGTATGTAACATAACTCTAGTTGTAGTTATCTTGCCTCTTCAGGCAATCTCAGTATCTCATTCTTAGGCAAAGACAATGCTATGTGTTCACCAAGTTCCATTTCATTTTTCTCTTCCCAGGAACACAGGAAGAATGCATTTGCCAGCCTTCCCTATGACTAGATCTATGCCATAGCTAGTTTTGACCAATGGATTGTAAGTGAGAGTGGTGTCATATTTAGGCTGAAGTAGAATAGCAGGGAGCTACACATTTCAGACGGCAAAACTACAAAAATGTAAGCCCCTATCTGGACATACAGCATAAACAAGAAATAGGTCTTGTTATGTAAACCTACTAAAGTGTTGGGGTTACTTAGCATAGCTTATCTGAATCTGATTAATACATGTGATGACTACAGCAATCATACCAGATTTCAAATGTCAGTGTTTGATGCTTCATATATTAGAAATACACTGTATCAACCACTCCTCTACTTAATTGTCTCCTGTGCCAAGGCAACTTAAGGGCTAAGCATGCCTTAGTATTTTCATCTATTGCCTGCAAACACCTTGTTAAAAGGATGATTTGTAGTCCTTCTTGGCTGGAGAAAATCAGAGCCTACAAGGGTAAAAGAGGAGTTAAAGAGAAATAAAATTAATGGTTCTTAAACTTTTTGTGCATCAGAATCACCCAGAAAGTTTGTTCCAAGTGCAAATCTGCCCCACTCTAGAGATCTTTTATTTATTCTTGGATGGGTCAAGAAATATGCATTTTAACATGAACTCAAAGTTGTTCCAATATGGATGCATCAAAGAACACATTTTGAGAAGCCCTGGACCAGACTCTAATAAAGCTTTTCTCCTCTTAAACCTGAGTAATAATATAAAAAATATGGGAAGGGTTTAAAAGAATTCTTGTAAGTAGTAGTTGACCCATGGAATACCTTATCTGAATTATCCAGGGCACAATATAAAAAAGCAGACTCCTAGACAATGTTCAGTACCCAATAAACCAGCTCCCCTGGGGGAGGAACTTGTCCCAGGATCTCTGCTGTAAGATGCCCCCCAAATTTTTAGACACAAAAATTTTTAAACCATTGCTGTTGGGATTGATTGTCCTTCTGTGTTCTTATATCTTTATAACTAGGCCAATTTATTATGATGGCAGTTTCACACTTACTAGTTTTACCGACCATTTCAACTTTTCAAAGTGGAAGTGAACACATTATTCAAGGTTTTACTGGTTATAAGAGATGGTGACTAGAACTCACAGTGTAAATCATCACTGCTGAAAGATTAAATTTGTTTTTCAAGGTAAATTGTGTGTACATTTTTATTTTCCATTAAGACAAATACAAATAATTTATTTTGAGAGAAAAATTATAACCTGATCATAAAGTCTGGAAGACACACAAAAAATGGTTCTACTTTTAAAATTCTTAAATAAATGTTATAATATTAAAAATGAATTATATAAAATCATAATATGACAAGGCCAGATGACACATCAGACACTTGATATGACATTTAATCAGCTGCTTGTAGGTTTACATTAATTGACTTGTTGATCTGAATGTATAATGGTCCAAATTAAATAGTTACAATTAGAAATACTTCCACGTGAATTTTATAGGAATAGTTCCAGCATTGGTACTGGATCAGGTGTCAGAAGCCTAGATCAGAGGCCCAACCATATTGCTAACTGGCTGAGTGTCATTAGGAAAGTCACTTAATCTGGATAATACGTTCCTGCTATGTACTGCTTTTGTGCATTTTGTGAGAGTTAAAAAAAAAAGATAAGGAAATAAAAGTGATACATAGGAAATCAATTTGTGAGTCATAAATCATGACACAAATGTAAGTTTATGCAACCATGAGCATGATTTCACTATGGGAATAGTACTGGCCAACACTTACAAAGCACTTATAATATTCCAGGCACTGTGCTATGCACTTAACATGCATTATATCGTTTATTGCCCATAAAACCCAGTGAGGTTAATAATATTATCTCCATTTAACTTGTAGGAGATTGAGGCCCAGAGAGCCCATGGTCAAACAGATAATTAGGAGAGAAGCAATACTCACATTCATCTCTACTTGACTTAAAACTCCTGCTCCTAAATAGGCAATATTCCTATGTAAATGATATCCATTTAACCTGCAATCATATCATATTAGTTATGAATATGCATGACCCCTGAGGAAATTTTCTTATCATTTGCCTCTTGAAATATATGACAATGAATATTACACTCAAGTATGGAATGTTGGGTCAGAGACTAATAACATAACCTCCTAGCCTTTCTTCAAACAGTAGAAGTATGGTCCATTATCTTTCTGACCCCTGGGTAGCTAATGCCAAAAGCTATGACTTTATACTGCTTACATTGGCCTTATATTGTTAATGGAAATTGATACTGACCAAAACTAACTTAGCTTTTGAGAACACGGTTATCTAGCTACTCATTCATAAGAACCCATGTTTAATTTCCATGCTGTTGCCACTTATCCTTTATTTTTTTTCACACACAAAAAAATAATTCATAAATGGCACAAGTAATTCTCAATTTTTCCAAAGATCTTTTGTAGTTGGAACACTGAGCTCATATAGAATAAGACTGATTATGGGTAAAAAAACTCTCTCCCTTTTTAGGATTTGGAGCAACATACATTACTCCATTTTAATAGATTGGGAGACATCTGCTGTCTCTCTTCCAAGTGAAGATCCTTGAACACACATCAAGGATGGATTAATCTCTTCATAAAGAAATGCAATATAGAATATGGATTGTGCTCAATTGTTTTCTACAAGATATTTAGGTAGGGTGTCCTATCATTTCTTAATTACAAGTTCCATGATGAGTCACATTTACTCTGGGGTGTCCTTATTCCCACCTCTTTTTCTTTCAAGAGGAAAGGGGTATAATAGTTTGTTTCAACAGAGAAGGGATTTTCTGCTTTTCTTTCCAAGTGGAGTAGTGGAACGGAATGTCTGGCTTCTTTCTCCAACCATCCTTCACTATTAGTGACTGAAAAATGTTGACATTCATTGGGCCACAGCTTACTAGCAGCCAGCACTAACATATTGAAGGTGACTGCTCATGTCTGGTATGGTACTTTGCTCTTTTCATCCTGCTCCTATTCAGGGGAAGCAGATCATGCTTCTAATTTTCTTATAGCAACCTCACCACTCAGGGGACCCACACTCTTCTATCAGAGAAGATGGAGGGCACACTATTTTGCAGATTTTTTCTCCTCTGGTGAAGTGGTAGGTCAGATCAGCCTTATTTTTGACAATTCAGATGTTTTTGATTTGGGAAGGGAATAGAAGTCTCCCATTATGTCCTTAGGTCCTGTTTGTGTTCTCTAGTCTCAGTATTGCCAAGGACGCTTGAATTCCCACTCAGATATATACTCTTTGGGTAAATACTTTAGTTCCAAAATTACAAACTGGTGGCCCTCAGGCTGACTACATGTTCATGTGATTTGGTTGGGGGGTTTTTTCTTTTGTTTTAAGGTTAAGACATCCCATAATTGAGAGACTACTTACAAACCTTAATTTTTAGATTTTTTTGAAAAACTGGACAATCTGCCAACAATAGGACTGAGTGAAAACTATCATGATGGAACTGAGTAGAGGTTGCTCCCTTTTTAAGGAATATTCTTCAATTACCCACAGGTGCAATCATCTCTATTATCTCCCTCACTGGCAGATCAAATGCCATGTGCCTTTTATGACTGTGTTAAGATGTTTCAAGTAAAGAAATATGTACCTATACCTATCTCTATACATATGGGTCTTAGATGGACAGCATGTGTATTATGCTTATTTCTAGCCCCCTTTTATCTTTTTTCTTACTTTCTGATTCTTGTAGGCACTTGGACTGACTATCCCTTCTCAGAACCTTGAATGTGAAGAAGGGTTACATATACCAAATGCTACACTGAATCCCTAATAATACTGAATTTTTCAGCTCTCAGTTCTAAAACTAGGAGATTTTTTGTGTAAACTTCCATTTCATTTGAAACATTTTCTCTCTCTTTCTCTGTCCTTTCCCCAATTTCCCCTCCACACACATTAGAAAGAAACTAAAGAGACACTTTGAACTTTCCTAGTACCTAAACCAAGTCTTGATTTCCTGAAATGGAATACTCTTCTGATATGAGTTCAAGAGCCATAAAAAGAAAGGAGAGAGAGGTAAAAATTTGTTAGTACAAATAAAATCACATAAAAATATAACTTTATTGATGCTAACAACTTTAGGCAGTTTATAGAACACTAGTTTACAGTGAGACAGAACACCATGTATCTGTGTGTGTGTGTTTGATTCTTCCAAGAAAAATGTGCTGTAGGTTTTTAGTAGAACTTATTCCTACAGCTTCCACCACAATCAACTCATTTCCACAATGCTCTCTTGGGATACACATACCCTATAAGTGTCATAGCCCAAGTACACCTGACTGACTCATAATATGACATTAATCAACAAACTCAAAGGAAACATATTTAAATTCTTTGCTCATTTTGAAACCATTGGGCAAGATAGAGGATCAGACTTTAGGCAACTTTCACATACTGACCTTCTAGGGCCCAAGAAGAGTGTGCTCTTCTGAGGCCATTAGAGGCAATAATTCTGGATTCGGGTCCTCAGGTCTTTTGTCTCCTAGAAATAAATAGTTTTTAAAAATCAATAAAGGGGACACAGTCTGGTAGTCCATTAGATGATAAAAATGTCAATTACTCCCATAGGTTCATAACACAAAGAGGGCTGGTATAGATAGATAGCAGCCACCACCCACCACACGGTAATTATAAGATATAGAAGTCATTGTTATTGGATAAATCCGTAAAATGGTGAAGAGCAAGGGCTGAGATCTGGGAAGCGGGGGGCTCCAATCTGGTGCCATTTTGTATCCATTGAGTTTCTGATTCTTGGGGAACAGGCTTACAGAGGTGTGTCTCCCACTGGGGCTGGGTATGTATCTCTGCCCGGCTCTTGCTCCTAAGGTGACTCTCTCCTTCACAGTAGGTGACACAGCAGCGACAGGCTGCAGAGGACTTCCCTCTGTGCTTGGACATCATGTCTGGGCCTGGAGAGGTGCCTGATGCTCTCCCTGAGCCCTGGAGTTCTGGGGGCTCTTTCAAACGACTTCTCCTCCTTTGAACATGGTCCAGACTGATGTCAGACTGGGAAGAACAGCTTTCATTCCAGCCAGAGCTGGCACTCAGACTTCTCAGGGGAAGTGCCAACCGCAAGGCCTTCCAGAATTTAGAGCCAGAATGTTTGGACTTTTCTCCCTTCCAGCTCACAAAAGACACAGATTCCTTCAGCTGCAGGATGCTTGGGTGTGGGTGCTCAAGGGGACGGTACTCAACCACAATAAGCTTGGTGGAAATAGAGTTCTGGCACATGACACCCAGTTTAAACTCCAGCATGCTGATGCTTTTTTCTGTCACATAGTCTGGGCTCAGGACAACAATCATCCTTCGGCTTCTCTGAATGAAGTCAAAGACTGCTTCCACTGTATCTATAGGAAAATGGAAAGATAGGACAATGCCTAGTGAAACTTTACATAAGCTGTAGTTCATCATTGTCCATCCTACAAAGTAGCAATAAGTAAACACTTAAGAATATAGGATCTCAGTGTTAAGTAATCTACCCAGCTAATGAATCTCACTTAAACACCACTCTTATCAATGATTGCCAAGTCTCTGCTACCTTCATGGATGAGGAATATACCACCTCTAAAATCAGTTAATTTCACCTGTTTGTAAATTATTTTTTTGAAATATTCTCCCCTGCCAATTTTACCTGGTGGTCTTGGATCTGATATTTTCACATGTTTAAAATATTTCACAACTATTTTTACCTCACTGTATTTTCTTCTCATTTTTAGATTAGGATCAGCTTTAGAATTTTTATCTTATTCTCCATAAGACATGGTATCAAATCTCTTCCCCCACTTTTATCATTTTCCTCTGAGTAACATTCAATTTATATAGTATTTCCTGAGAGTAATACCTTGAACTGGCCTCAACACAATGCTCCAGACATAGTCTGATCAGCAAAGAGCTATAGGGAATTACCATCTTCTAAAAACCACAGTTATATCTTTTGATTCTTAAAATTTTTGGACACAACATCAGACAGTTCATAGTATTGATCTTGTTATCAACTAAAATCTCTCTCCTTTTTTTCATGTATAAGTGTGAAAAATGGGATTAAAAATCAATTAAAGGGGTAACAACAGACAATGGGCAGGTATCAATTAGTTAAGACTTCTGACAAAGCACTAACTTTTAATATGTACTGAGGGGGATTTGGCCAGAGATTCCTATGGAAAGTCCCAGAGATAAATGTAGTTCTTAGCTCATCACGAAATTTAAGGGATTAAATAATGTGATTTTCTGAAGGAAAGGATTTCCAAATGTGTAAATCAGCCATTGACAATGCTGAAAACAGGTGCAGACAGACCATGAGGTTGAGTACCTCAGTGATGAAACAGTGATGGAGAGACCTTCTAGTCTGTGAAGACAAGCTGAAAGTTTGCAGTGAATTTTGATCATTATGAATTTGAGAGAGTAAAAGAGCTGTGCTCCTTGCCAGATTAGTTCTTTCCAATTAGTAAATTTAACATAAATTTGAAGGGTAATTGGAAGAGACATGTGCTCAATTTTGAGGATCCTTTAACTAGTTTTGTCAAGAGTGTGAAGTAGTTTTAGAGAATTTTTACTTTGATCTTAAAAGATAAATCTAAAGTTTTATTTATCTTCAAAGCCTGTGTGTGTGTGCACGTGCATGTGTGTGCGTGCGTGTGTGTGTGTTGGACACTTCTTTGTCCCAATCCTACTGAGAACTTTTGTACCTGCCTTTCATAAACCTGAGAATGTACAAGTAGAATATCTGCTGCTCCTCCTGTCTCATGAGAAATACGATATAACCTTAAGGCAGCATGGATGGGTTTCACCAAAAGGAACTTTGCGCAAATTGTATGTGTGTTCATGTGTGTGTATTGTGTATTTTACTTCAAAATAGTCACATTAAGACAATGTATATTCTGTCCAATGGAGATATCACTGTTGAAAATAAAATGCTGTCCTATATCCTCTAAAGAAAGACTCTGTGTGTGTTTTTCTAATTATTGGCACCCCATCCTGAAAATGTAAAATTTGCATTTGAAATAGGGCAATGCTAAAGAAACAGATATGAGTAGTGGAATTCAGTAACATTGAGGAATGTAATGGAGAAGATGCTTATCATTTGGGGGAATGGGCTATTCCTAGGGATCTTCACACATTATTTTGAAGGAAGCTGCCTCCTTTATGGCATATTTTAATACTTTTCATATTGTAAAACTACAGTTGAGAATGTGAATTGTTATGTTTCAATACTGAAGATTATTTGGAGAGGGAGTCATAAACTGGGTCATTTATTCTGTTGGGTTCAAAAAAGTAAGGTGTGGCTATAGACTGATGAAACCAGATGTCTTGTGTGGCACTAAATTAATTTTGAAGTCATGTTTTCTGATCTAGAATTCATCAATGCTCTAGAATACTCCTGCCTTTAAGTCACAATCTCCCTGGAATTCACCTAGAGGAAAACTAGGACTGTAGTTTTGTTCTCTGGTAGGTTACTGATGTATGCAAGGGCAGCAAATCATCCATCCATAAAATGCATACAATAAGAGTAAACTTACAGGATGGTTAAAAATTAAAAATAGCAATATGTAAATGTCTACAGATCATAGACATTTGAATTAATCACTTTGGTTAAATCTAGTGAACACAATATTAAACTAATGTAGGGCTAATGTTAATTGAATTTGAATCAATTCTTCATGGTAACTTTAAAGAATCACCTTAATATGGATTTATAAGTGGATTCATAAGTGAATAATAAATTTAAAAAATTCTGTCTATTTACTTTAAAATACATGTGAATAAAAAATACTACTGCAACATTTAATCTCCTAGCCCATTGCTCTCTTTTAGCTGTATGTTATTCGTCCTCTGTCTCCATACACACACAAACACACACATACACATACATGCACAGGCACACATGCACACACACACACACACACACACACAACCTGGCACACTAGAACAATTCATTTTATTTAAATAACTTTTTTATTCACATGTAAAAAATGTTCTTGATATAAAATTCCCATTTTTCTCAGATTTCTGTCAGAAAGAGAAATTTAACTAATGTAGCTTCTAACATTTCTTTTTATGTGTATCATTAATTCTTTTTATTCTCATTTCTTATGCCCAAACATGAAAATAAAGACATAAAACACATGCACAAAATAAAATTCAAATCTGAAAATAAATGGTTTATTTTTAAAATAAACAAATTTACAAATCAAATGGAAAATGGAAAATACAAAAGTTTATGAATAAAATAAAAAGATAATAAGATAATCTTAAAATATTAAAACCTATGCAAATAAATGGATAATTAGCAAGTGGAATGATGCTTTTGTTTCCCAATACAATGGAATGCTCGTTTATTAGAATCCTAGGGAATCACCTAAGTTACAACATAAAAGATAATTAAATAAATTTTATATGATCATGTAATTAGACACTTTATATGTCATGGTTCTTTGTTAACTTGGGTGCAGAAGATCTTTATATCATATACCTGGAACCATTAAGGTTTTTTTAAGCATTAGAGATAGTTTTTTTAATATTATGGAGCAATTTTTCCTTGCTCTCAAAATTATATTTCCTCATCTCCCTCAAAAATTTTGTAACAGGTATCTTCTGGGACTTAAAACTAACAGAAAAACATTGAAACAAAATTATCTTAAGAATGAGAACAAACAAAAAATCCTCGAAACAAAATTCTCTAAGAATGAGACAAAATGTATCATTTAGATGTGAGATGTTTAGATTTTAGCATTTGGAAAATTTCAATATCAAAGATCAGTAGATAAATAAGAAAAGGAATATCAAGAAGTTTCTAGGGGTACCCAAAAGCATTTGGGATAAATATCGAATCCAAAAGTGCAAAAGAATGCAGCAATGGCAAGAGAATGTCCCCCTTGTGATGGGACAGTTCCCCATTACCTAAAGCTCATGCAATTGATATTCAAAGCTTATCTGGAGTCAGCCTTCCTCTGGTCTTGAGGATGAATGACTCCATACCATAGTTTTACAGTCAGGAATTCATGAAGTTTTTCTTTTCTTCAATTTAAAATGATATCTTCACTATAGAGAAATGATTTATTATGGGCTTAACACTGATGAAGGACACTTAAATGCAGGAGATAGTTTTAGAATTGGTTATCAACATTCATAATGCTGGGATAAGGGTTCCTTTAAATTATGAATTATGGTGTTTCACAGGATGCTCAGCCTTATTTATAAGTATTTTATTTTCCTTTTCTCCACTACTTAACAGTCCAAATAGAGATTTATCTCCGTAGTAGTTGAACACTAAGATTACCATAGTTTAGTTTCTAAGAGTGTATGCTTGCAACATAGTAGATGATCAATTAATGCCAGGGACTGGTACTGCTCAGCAGTGACCACAGAAGCTCTGTGTCCAACAGATTCCACTGCACCCAGACCAAATGTAGCAGCAGTAAGTTATTCCTACTAATTTAGGGAAGGTGAGAACTAACGACGACTTCTCTGTGAGTTGTGATTTTACAAATAATGTACAGGAAACACAAAGGAATTACAGTAAAAACATAACTTAAAAACTGGATGAGAGTCCCAGTGGTTTGTAATATTGTGCCAATATCTATTTAAAGTCACATGTATGTGTACATAAGGGTGTGTGCATATATATATATACACACACACAAATGCATACATACATATATACACACATATACAATCAACATGTGTATATATCTACATACAATGTAGATCTATACATACATGATTCGTGGGCATGTGCATACACATACGTGTGTGTGTGTGTGTGTGTGTGTGTGTGTGTGTGTGTGTGTGTACACCGCAGGTATTCACCACTCTGTAAACTCTGGACTTAGTTTTCACTTTTCCAAGTCTTAAGATTTTACTTAAAGTAAAACAAGTTTCATGGAAGAGACTTTCCAGACTGACATGTTTGGACTGAGTGTATTAACTGTACCAGTGAATAAAATATGGAAAATACTGAGTGGTCCAGTTAATTCTCTTAGAGTATTAATGCCAAAAGCAACTTGCAAGGTCACTGAGTCTAACTTCCACATTTTACAGTGGAGAGACAGAACACGTGAGGAGAAATCACTTTTCTAATATTCACATTAGCAAGGCTAAGATGAAAAGACAAATTGCTGAACGCCCTGTTCTGTGCTTTTCTCACAAGCCAGAACATGCCCTAAAAGCATTTTGCTGTTATTTCACTCTCTCTTAGCACCATTAGAAGCTTCCTGTCAGACTGAACCAAGTGTAGAGCCATCTGCAAACTCTAAATGGTTGATACGAGGTACAGTAGATAGGGAAGATGAAGTGACAAGTACGGGTTGACCTACAGATATCCAGGAGTTTACTGAAATAAAGAAAAATACGGTATGTTTTTCAAGTTGACAAATGTGACATCGATGACCGAGATGGAGGGCACAAGGGATCTGGTAGGAGAAAATGCCGGTAACCCCTTTCAAACCATCATAAGGAACACTTTCAGTTACACCGCTTCGCACCGTCCTCTGTGGGTGTCAGTCGGGCTGCAACAGGGCAGTGCCCAGCAGAATGAGCACAAGAGCTCATTGTCGTCAGCTCAAACGAATTTGGGCACCGATCATCTTTTTAATGACTCGGAAACCCATAAGGACCTTGTCAAAAGGTAAGTTATCTTTAAGGGGTCTTGAAATCCACAGCAAAAGACTGCCCCACAATGTTAAGATTATAAACAATGAGAGAGAAAGAGGGGATAGAGATGTGGGAACAGGGGCAGAGGATGCAGAAAGAGGAAATTCACATCAACCAAGTCTTTGCCTGCGAAGAACATAGTGACGTCATTCCCTGGTGATGGACTGGTGGCGCGCCATTCTAAACCATAGCATTGCCTGAGGAAGTAGAACGACCAGTCATACAGTCACCCTGAATGTGTCCCTATGGGGAGGCTTTGATAGAATTCTGTTCTGTCTGTGAAACATCAAGCTGGGAGTAAAGAAAGGGCACTCTTCCTTCCCGGAGTGCCCTTGGTTCTTTTTACCCATTTAATTGTCCCTTTCATACATTTTTCAAGGATGAATAGGAGAGACCCTGCTCGCCACTCCTAGACCACCTGGAACTTTTCTTCACTGGCATGGCCACCTGCAGCTGTTTCCAGAACCTGCCCTGTGGGTACTTGGATTTCTCCCCTTTCCATTTAATGACCGTGAGCACCGTCTTAGCCCTCTTCAGCTCTTTCACCTTCGTCTCCTTCACCGCCTTGTACTGTACTAAAATGACGTTGATGTTGCCCCGAGAGGCCATGTTTTCTAGGCCAGCCTTGAGCTCCAGAAGAGCTTGGGTTCCCTGGAGCACGTAGTTGGGGCTTAGGACAACCAGGAGGCGTCTGCTTTTCTGAATGAAGCTCAAGGTCTCATCTGTGACAACTGAGAAAGAAAACACCGTGGGGATTAGTGTTGGCCAAGAACTCCCCAAAAGCCTGGGGCTTGAGTGTAGTGTAGGGAAGTGTAGGAAACTTAGGGTAACAGCCTGGGAATTGGGATGAAACTTTTACCAAGAACATTTGCAACGATGGAATCCTTCGACCCACTCACTCTGTCAAATAAATGCCACACTCCTCCAAGATACTGAAAACTATATGCCCATATTTCAGCCCCCCAAAAAATTCCAAACAGGCATGAAGTCAAGTATACTTCTATAACCCTGGTCTTCAAAAGCATTATGAGAAGTAAATGGGTTGTACAGCTATCAGTTTCCTCAAACCACACGGCACACTGCAGCCCAGCCAAATCAGCTCTTGAGCCCCTTCTCCCCCCAAATACCCATGTATTTACTCTCTCACGCCAGTGGCTATTCAAAAATATAATCATTATAGAGGCAAAATCATGGAAATTCATTTCTCACTAACAGAGGAAAGCAAGAGTAGGAACATTCATTTTGTGAAAGTCCTTCTCTGCTGCCAGACTCCTACCTGACTCAGACTGGTATCACTATGTCCTTAGAATAGGAACTTAAAAAAAATCTAGCCAACTGAATGGCATTTTGGCTGGCATCACATTCTCAGCTCAGCTTTCTATTCTGCTCTCTGTTCTAGAGCTTAGATTAGTCCCTACATCTTTCTCCTTAAACTCCTCTCATTACTATGAAGACACGGGTTTCAGTAGGCTGCTAGCTGATGTGTCTGCCTTCACTAACAGGCAAATGCTTTCCTCAGGTCAGAAAAGAAGAAGTAGAAACAAAGAAAATGGAAATTCAGTGTAATTTTATTCTGTTGTCATGGGCTCTGCTTAGTTCCCATCACCAAATTCTTGGAAATAATCCATCTCCTCAGGGCTGCTTATCCAGGACGGTATAATCCTTTACCTGGGATTCCAATAGAAGCCAATTCCAGGGAATGCACTAGTGCTGTGAAAGCTATTTCATGGCTTACAGTACTCCTCAAAGCAATCATTCTGCTCCTTCATCTTCACAGGTACAGAGGCAAAGGGGAAAGACTTGCAATTAAAATTCCATGTGCAGCCTGGAGGAGAATCCAGGAATCAGTAATTACCTGCTCCACGCAGTACTGCTGGAGCAGACCACGTGTGAGCATGGAAAGAGACCCAGAGGCAAAGAGGACGAAGAGCAGCAGAGAGAAGGCAGATCACAAGGATCAACCATCAGAAACAAGATGCAAGAGTAATTACGTAGAACTTGAATTCTTCAAAGAATTATCAACCCCTCTTGGAGGGTCATTGTTGTTATACTGTTTGTCTTTATATAAATTTCACACTGTACTAAGTATTTGTTGAATGGCAGAATGAATGAGTAAGTGGGTGAATAAGTGACTTAGGATTTTAAGTCTTAAAGGGAATGGAATTTGTCCCTTAACTTGTATAATCATGTCACCATTTCCGGGCAAAATAATACTGAGAGAGACAGCCACTGTAGAACACTAACATGATGGACTTCTAGATCATGGCTGAGGAGATAGAATAAGTGGTCTGGCTAATTCAGAATGAGAATAAACATTTAAGTCTATTTTATATCTCCATTATCCATATAACATTTTTAAAACATCTGAAATGATGAACACAAAAAGGATTGGAGGGGAGGAAAATTAGTTTGTTTTGCTGAGGATTAAACACATTACATGCATTTCAACAGCACAAAGTTTAACAGTGAGTATAGGAATGGCCTTTTTAAAATTTTAAACTACATCTCAAATGTATGAGCTGGTAGAAAGGAAGAAACAGACCCAAGAAAAGGGGGGATTTAAATAGCATTGGCTTGCTAGAAAATAAAAGTGAGGAAAAGGAAATTAGTAAATGCCACAGGGAAATAATCTAATTATTATCAGTGAGTACTATTAAGAAAGATGCCATGCATTCTCTTCACAAACTCATTCTTAGTAAAAAGCAAGTAAAACTCAGTCTTTGTATAAGTGTTGTTTAAACTCAATGTTTGGGCCCCCCCCCCAAAAAAAACAAGGGAAATTAATGCAGGTTAGCTTAAACTTTCTAAAAATCTAAATGTGTGTAAGCAGAACACTTAAAACTGAGGCATTTTATAGAGTCCTAATCCACTGTGCACCCACACTTTTCTGACTTGGAGTTCTTAAAGCTTACAAGGGGAGCTATTCTAGTACCATAAATGGCACCTCAATGATCTATAACTCACAAGGTAATTTGATTCCTAAAGAAGTCTCCATTACATCAAACATCTGAACATTCAGTGTCCAATGATGCCAACACAGAACCCCACCATGACTCTCACACATGACCGCAAACTAAGGATTCCCTTTGCATGAAGGGTGGCATCACGTGTACTCAAGAGAAATACCTACTTCCCCCAGGTAGACTGTCACGATCAAAGATGCACAGCTTGTATCCAAATTCATTCTCCAAGACACCACGGAGGGTCAGTAACACAAACTCTTCTTCCTCAGCATTCCTTGCATAAGATACATAAATATCATATTCCTTCCCATCTAGCAAAAGGAAGAGAGATCCAATATATATTAGAAAAGTTTCCTAATTGTACTGCATTTTTTCTTAAATCGAACTTGTGCGTATTAGACATTTTCAACTTTCTTACTTGTATGAATTATCTGACAGATTTCAGTGTGATTTCCCACTTGTGACAGGTCTCCAGGCAAAATGACTATTTTAAGGTGTAATTGCAAATTTTATCTGATGTGTCTTCTACTCTCATATCACTAAGTTTTGTTTTTATAGTGGAGAATAAATGAGGTTTGGCTCATTCAACTATGAATTAACATAATCAGGACACAAATAGTCAATCATAGGTGTTGGCAATTAATACCACACAGAGAATTTATGGTTCCCGCCCTAGTTTGTCACTACTAATACATTAGAATTATAAATGGAGAAAAACTTTTAGAAAGGCTCTAAATTATTTATACCTGAAAATAACTGCAATTAAAAATATACTCAGATTCCATAAACCCATCTTTCCCAAAGGTGCCTAATTATAAACATCACTCTCTGTAAAAATATAGGTTGTCTCTTCCACAAACCGACGGGCTGGAAATCTTTATGGGAGGAGTCTAAGAATCAGTATGTTTAATTGTTCCTTTCTTGTCACCAGGCAAATTTACACTCGTGCCATGCTTCCAAAACTTCAACGTGCCCTTTAATCACTTGGGAATCATGTCAAAATGTAGATTCCTGACTCAGAACACAGGCATTAGGCTTAAGATTCTCCTCTTAACAAGCTCCCATGTGATGCCGACGTTGCTGGTGCCTGGACCACTCTTTAAGTACCAACAGTGTGGGCCTGCACTGTCTAGTTACAGCAAACACAGCTACACGTAGCACTCGGACGCTTGCAATGCAGCTGGTCTGAATGTAGATGTGCTTTCAGTTTAAAATACAACACAGGCTAAATTGTGAGATTTTGAATACCAAAAAATAAGACTAAAATATCGCCATTAGCTTTTAAATATGCATGATTTGCTAAGATCATAATATGTCAAATACATTGGGTTAAATAAAATATATGATTAAAGTAAATTTCACTTTGTTTTTACTTTTCCTACTATGACCACTAGAAAATTTTAAATTATATATGTGGCTTGCAGTATGTTGCTATTTGGACAGGCTAATCTAGACTAAACAAATATTGAACCAAGAAAGCAAAATAATGTACATTAGAAGAATTTTTAATAGTAAGGGCTGAAACCAAAGATAGTTTGATTAAATCTCCCAGTTATTCTAGCTTTTATCAAGGCAACATGTTTTCTGAAAATGATAGTAGAAGAAGGTATTTAGATCAAGCTTTTGTTACTCACCTAAAATGGTTTCATCTGTTCCAAAATGAGCCCGGTAAAATAAGACCATCTCCAGCCAGTAAACGTGGTAAACAACAATGAGAATCACTACCAGCAGGACTGTGGCTCCAAAACCACATGCTAATTCCACTGTGTATCTTGGAGCTATCAATGGAGCAAACAAAAAAAACAATTGATTTCTACGTGGTGATCACAGTGATCTATCATCCTGCAGATAGCCAGGTAAGCCAGGCAGCTGGGCCATGAACCTGACTTATATGTGTGAAAAGCAGAGATAACATGATAGGCTTTAAGCATTATGTTTTAATGCCAGCCTGTGTCATATGTATCTTTTTGTTTTCAGCACCTGATATTGGTGTTTTAAACTACTTGATGACTTGAATAGACTTTGATGTTATATAAATACATATTAATGGTATATAAATGGTATTATAAATGCTATATATATATACATATAAATGGTATATAAATGGTATTTTCTAATACCAGCATTGGAAAGAATTTAGAAGGTCATCTCATTCAACTCATGATCTGACACACGAATTTCCATAAAATATTTTTGAAAAGTGTAATTTCATCTCCCATTTGTCCATCTTTTGGGATGGAATCCTTACTACTACTACCCAGACCAGACCATGATTCAGATGGAAATTTAATTCTTGGAGCATTTGGATTGAGTGAAAATCTTAATGTGCTTCCATTAGTCTTAATTCCATCCTCTCGTCAGTGCCATATGGAAAAAAAAATTTAATTACCTTTCCTATAAATTTGGAAAAAAGCCTCAAAAATCTTATTTTCACTGGGTAGATACAGAGGGTATCCACCAAATGCTGAGTATGCTTCGGTTTGAAAGTATCTCTCAGGCTTACACTTCTAGGACACATTTTCTGAAAATTAACTTGCAATATTCAGGTATGGACAGATTCCCAAGTTATCTGCTTACTTTTATATGACAGATATTTTAGAAATTTCTTTGGAACTATCAGAAATAGAATGAGGTACTTCCTGACTTCCAAAAACTAGAAAAGTTTTAACTCAGTCCTGTAAACAAGGTCTGTCATGACCAAACCACCAACCGCCCTACTGTCTCATTTATCAGTACCTTCCCCTCAAAAACGTGAGGAAGATTTTGCTTCATGTCTTTGTTCATACTGTGAATTCTGGTGAAAATAGTTCTTTCTCTTTCTTTAGTTTTCAAGTCCATGCTCATACATCATTATTTTGTGTAAGCTTTCCTAGAATAAAATTCCTCTTGCAACCTGACATCTGCCTGACAGAAATTCCTACTCTTCTCATTGTCTATAATTCTATTATACAGTATTTGTTTTATATTGTAATTTGTCTATAAGCCTGCTGCTCCATTCTCTCTCACTCCTCACTAAACTGTAATTTATAGTCTTCTAGGGAAGCCTATGTCTCCTTCATCTATCCTACCACTAGAATATGTAGGATCTCAAGTTTCCAGGTATAACACCATCTACGTCAGAAACATTGAAAAGAAATCTCGTACTACTATGTATCAACAATTTCATTTGGTTGCTTTATTAGCTTGTGATAATGAAGTCTAAGTGTTTGAAGAAGGAAGAGAATATTTGGGTCTGAAGCAGGAGTGGCTTAAATTATGTAATAGTTGTCGACAATTACTTATTGACAATTACTTATTAACATCTATTATTTGCCAGAAGCTGTTGGGGATACAAGAGTAGATCAGACCGAAGGGATTTCTGCGCAGTTACGGTTAATATTCTAATGCAAGGAAATAAATAATAGGACAACGAATGCTAGGTAGTGATCAATTCTATAAAAGAAATAAAGCAAGGTAATATGATGGGGAGCACTGAGAGGCTGGGCTGGGGCAGAAGAGGTATATGGGTTCAGGTAATGAGAAAAGGCTTTTTGATCACCTGAGCATTGTGTTAGGTGCTTGCCAAGGTGAGGCATGGAGGAATTTAGTTCAAAGCTGGGATTGTTATCCCTGCTCTCTGACTCCAAAGTCCAGACATCTTTGCAGAGCTCTGCCATGGAGTTTAATTATAGATCAAATACTAGTGGAAAAAAATCCCTTTTAAAACAGGTATGTATCCTAAGGGGAAGATGGTAAGCAGTCTGGAGCTGAGCCTGAAGTTCCTAGAGTTTCAAGTTCATTATCCTCAACTCCTATGCTAATCCTATCTCAGAGATACCCTGGAACTCCACAATGGGAATTATTACCAGGTATTCTCATGCTCATTCCATGAATAATGGTGTTTAAAATAAGAAAACTCCACCACCGAATGTCAAAAGCTATCTTAGGGCAATTGTTGAGAATTTAGTAAGATCAGTTTGGGTAGCTGGCATGAAAACTGCTGCGTCCTCGGTATTTCTGAGCACATGTTATGTTAACAGTACCCTGGGGTAGTTCCCACTGTCATCTTCATTATTTGCTCAGTTATTTTGGCTCCTTCTGGCTGGACATTTTGTAATGGGGAGGGGGGGGAAAAAGAGGCTGGCGGATGCACTTACCTGAAACGGATATAAGAAAAAATATCAATAGATATCTTGCCTAATGATCAAAAGATCAATTACTCTCATAAATGTCCCTCTGTAACATTCTTTTACTACTGCCTATTTTATTTTTAGTGCGGATTTTTACTTTGGTTTTGGGTCATTTCATAACATGTGTCATATTTGCAGATTGTATTTTGTGGGGGCCATCTTGATGATATCCAGAAGTTCCTAACACTGTTTAACTAATTGAACTCTTGAGATAAATAATCCACAAGCCTGAATTTCTAAATGGCTTGATTCACATGCAGAAAATGTTCAAAAAAGTTTTCATATAAAGCTTTGCTGGCTTGCAGGGAGAGGATGACGCTCAGCCCACATTTTCTGTCTGCCCCAGCCAGAACCTCTGTTGTTTTGGCATACAGATTTTACTCTGATGCAATCCCAAACCAAAGGGTTTCCAATCAGGAAGGGATGATGCAATTTGACCAAACTGCACTCCTAAACTGCTTCACTCTTTGATCTCACATATAATTGACTTAGGATAGAGCCAATTTTTGCCACTTGCTCTGCTGTTATTCCCTGGATCAGGATTTCCTCCTCTCCTTTTGCAATTCAACAGTAGTAACAGGTACCGAGGTCCACGTTTCCAGCTAACCACCTTGAGTTAAACCAGTCCAGGACTTTAGCTCCAATCTTTTTCCCTGTTTCAAGTTATCAGTCTCCAGTCTTCTTTCTTCTTGGAAACCTAACTTATTTTCTTTCTCTTCATGAGTCAGGACCTTGCTGTCCACTGGGGCTCTGAGCTTGACACCAGCTGCTTGGATTTCCAAGTATCTCCTGCCACAGAACCTGTGTCTATTCTTCACTAAATTGCTGAGACTTTTAATTTGGGGAACCACGTAATGACCATTTCTCTGAATTACAAACAATTAGAATGCTTTATTTAGATGATGGTAAACCAGAGACCTATCCCTGAATTAACCAGCAGACCTGCTTGGTTTGACTATCATAGTATTTTAAAATGTGTGCATTTTACCCTTCAGTTTCCGGCCTTAGAGAAGGAATGGATACAGGAGTGGCTTTCTCTCCGTAGTATTTATTTACAGTGGCCCTTTTCCTAAGGTGAACCACTGGTGGTTGTTCTGTGTGTGATCCGTGTGAGAAAGGACACCAAAAAGTTGAACCCCACCATCACCCTGGTTTTTGCCTGAAGTCACTTTCAGACTGTGGCACAGAACAGGGAAAACCACAGGTACAGTCATTATGGTCAGGTAAGGACTCAGAAATCACACCTCAGAACTACGGAGTTGGGCTGAGTTCACAGGGCTGGGGAAGAACATTGTGTGGAAAAAGTGCTCTATAAATCTCCAAGGGTGATCTCAAATCTTTGGAAAAATATAAAGTTCTGCATAGGTCGGATGACACTTGATAAGATCAAGCAAAGAACAGGTGCCAGTCAAAGAAAAACTACCAGGGAAGGAACAGCTATCAGGAAACTGGGAGCTGAACAACTCAAGGTGCACATGCAGGGTTGGGGGACACTTGAGCTAAGACCTGAGTAAAGACACTTTGGGTAGCTCCCATGTGTTAGTAGACAGCCCAGATAGTCTAGATATGTCCAATCTAGCCTTGGAGAAAAGGATATTTTTCAGATGTCCTCTAGCAATGGGAAGCAGAACACTTCAAAAAAGCAAGCCGTTAAGCAAGCAAAATAACTACCCGTGAGAACAAAACAATACTCACTTTCAAAAATCAGACACTCAATAATGCAACATACATAATGTCCAGCATATGTTAAAAAAATAAAAGACAAGAAAAAGCAAAAATACAAAACAAAAAAACAAAACAAAAAACCCACCCATAATGAGAAGAAAAATCAGCCAACAAAAACAGAATCAGAGGGGCACCTGGACAGCTCTAACAGCTAAGTGTCTGACTCTTGGCTTTGACTCAGATCATGATCTCAGGGTCCTAAGATGGAGACCCACCTTGGGTTTTGCTCTCAGTAGTGAGTCTGCCTAAGATTCTCTCTCTCTCTTCTGCCCCTCCCCACCCTTCTTGCATGCTCTCTCTCTCTCAAATAAATAAATCTTTAAAAAAAATCAAAATTGACAAAGATGATGGAATTAGCATATAAGCACTTTAAAATGAGTATTATAAATATTCCTGTTGAATTAAAAAAGAAGACAATGGACATCATTAAGAGCAAATAGGAAATATCAATAGGGATGTTTTTTATGGCAAAATGGAAATCCAAAAACTGAAAAATACAATTCTGAAATTAAAATTGCTGCAGACTAAACATCAAAAAAGAAATTATTAGTGGAAAACTAGAAACTACCTAAACTGAAACACAGGAAGAAAGAAAGAATGAAATGAAAATGAGCACCTCAGTGGCCTGTAGAACATCCCTGAATGATCGATGCTAAATTTGATGGTACTACTAGAAGAAAAGGAAAGAATGAATGAATGAATAAATGAGCAAAACATATCTGAAGAAGTAACTGCTGAAGTTTTTTTCAAACTAAATGAAAAATATAATAAATCCATGGAACCAAGAAGTTTAAAGAACCCTAAGTAAGATACAGTCAAATGAAACCACGCCAAACATTTGATAAATTTCAACAGATACTCACACACACATACACACACACACACACGTGCGAGAATTACATATAATTCTCTACACAAACCAAAAATAGATTAATCTCTCATATAGATAAAAGCCAGCTTCGAAAAACCTATAATTAACATCATATTTAATATATAAAAACTGAATGCATATCTTCTAAGATAGGGAACAATGCAAGTGAAGCTGCTCTGATTTCTACTGATCATGGAACTGCGAGGTCCAAGAGAGTAAAAGAGGCGGAAAAAAGAAATCAAAGGCATAACGTTTGAAAAGGAAGGAGGAAAAGTATGCTTATATATGGGTGACACAATCAAGTGTATAGAAAATGCTAAGGAACCTAACTAAACAAGCAGAAACCCTATTTAAGCAGTGAATTTAGAAAAGTCAAAAGACCAAGATCAAAACATAAAAATCAACTAATTCATTTCTAGTTATGATCAATGAGCAATTGAAAAGTGGAATTTTAAAAATACCATTACAATAGTAACAAAAACAAAATACTTAGGGATAAATTTAACATGTGTAAGCCTGTATAAATAAAACTAGAAAAAAAAAAGGAGCTGAGAAAAATCAATGAAAATTAAGTAAATTGAGAGATATATCATGTTCATGGATTGGAAAATTCAATATCATTAAGATTTCAATTCTCCTCAAATTGGTTTATAAATTAAATATGATCCAATCTAAGCCCAGAAGACTCATGTAGAAATTGACAAGCCAATACTAAAATCTATATGAAAGGATAATATGGTCTTCAGAATATTTTGATTAATCTTTGAAAAGAAAAAAGGAGGAAGACAATAGTTTCTGACTTCGTGATTACTTTAAAGCTATTAGTTAAGATAAAGTAGTATTGGACTAATGACAAACAGATTGATAGAACAGAATAGGGAATGGAGAAATAGACCCACACTCATAGAGTTAATTTTTTAGGCTAAGCTGTCAAAACAGTTCAATAAAAAAGGGAGAGATTTTTCAATATGAGGTTAGAATAACTGATTTCTATATGGAAAACAAAAATAAAGCAAAAAACTAAACCTTAATCCATACTTCACAGTGTAAACAAAAATGCTGAAATGAATCATAGGCCTAAGTATAAAAAAAAAAAAAAATCAAGATTTTAAAAATCATTTTTAAAAACCAAAGATTGCTAATACAGGATTTAGAAAGTATAAACCGTAATAGAAGAATTGATAAAATGGACTTCATCAATGTTTTAAAATTCTGCTCATAGAAATAAAATAAAATAAAATAATAATAAAATAAAAAAATAAAATTCTGTACAACGGTGAAAATGTTCACAAAGTCATATATCTGACATATATATATTAACAAGCAACCCAAGAACAAAATGGGCTGAAGATTTTAATAGATACTTCATAAAGGAAGAACTATTAATTGTCAGAATGTCCATAAAACAGTACTTAACATCATTAGTATCTGAAAATGCAAATTAAAAAAATATAGCGTGATACTAGTACCCATTTACTACAATGGCTACAACTGAAAAGTCTGACAACTCCAAAAGTTGGTAAGGATGTAGAGCACCTGGAATTTATATACATTGCTAGAGGAAGTAGAAAATGGTACAACCTCTTTGGAAATAGCTTTGGCAGTTTCTCATGAAGTTCAACACACCTTGCCTTAGTCCCTACCTCTCTCCTATTATAAAATCACCGCATGTTTAACACATTTACATTAGCTGGCTCTCCTTTCATACTTTGCTTTAACTGATTAGATGAAATTGCGCTGTCCAAAGACCTAGCCCAGTGAATTCTTCTTATTCTGAGCCCTTCCTGTCAATTTTTTGATGAAAGACGTAGAATGCTTTGTCAATGAATCCAGAGAAGCACTCATACATAGAACATATGAATGTGGACCCAGATTATCACCTTTGAATCCCAGCATTACCTGGCCCAGAAAAGGAGCCAAGTGACAACCCCACAACACTTCTGGTACCACAGGATGTACACAGCCCAGGCTGGATTCTACATAATACTGATGTAATTTTAGCAGAGATCAGCCAATCCAGTGGATGCACCTGTCATTTCACATTCCTGACGCCATTCACACTCAACCATTCAGAGCATGGCCCTGTGTGAAAGGGAGCTACTCACATAGCTCCGGCAGGCAGACTTCTGCATCACTCCAAGAACAAACACGATTTTAGTTGATTGTTTAATCATATCTATCTGACAATAAGTAATTAATTTATGTCATCCTCCATAATTGTTTCCCAGAACACATGTTTCAAAAAACGACTCCCACGAAATGCCCCATACTTCAGGAATCAAATATATTTGGAAAATAAAACCACCCTGCCTCCTATGTTCCAGTTCCACTCAGATATTCACAACAACTGTTAATAGTGTGAAAGACTCCAAGGGGCCCTTGACTAAAATAACTTGATTAGTTTTATTTAACCTAGCCTTTAATGATACTTTATTTACTGTAAAAGCTTTTGTCAAATTACACCTGTGAAAATTTTGTGGAAATAATAAGTAGACTTAATATTTGTTGAGCACTTAATATACATGTATATAGGACAGTAATTGTGCTGAATACCTTAAAACAATCTCATGAGATAGTGGTATCATTTGCCTACTTTAAATATAAAGAACTTGAAGCTCAGAGAGGTTAAGTGATTTTTTTCAAGATCACAGAGCTAGGATGCACAGAAACCAGGATTCCAACACAGGCCATCTGAGTCTAGAGTACAAATAATGAACTACAGTACTATAAAGAGTCCTAGTAGTGTTCTTAGGAACTAATTTGGGAAACTTCCTTCTATTATTTGGTTGAGTCTCACTGCTTGACACCGGCTTCTGAGGGGCAGAAGTGATGAACTCTCCAGAACCAATCCACTAAGACTTCTTAAGTGGCATATAGACGTCAGTACTTTGCTTTTTACTTTCTAAATTGCAATGAAATGTTAAAATGAAGCTTGTTTTTGCATCAGCTTTAAAAAAAAAAGGAGGGGGGTTAAATTCCACTGCAAAATGTAATAGCTATGAGTTTTTTTTGTTTGTTTTGTTTTGTTGGGTTTTTTTTTTTTTTTTTTTTGGTATAAATATTACAGGCTCTCTCTGACACAAGGATCCACAATGATTCTGAATGACATGACTACCTGTGTGATAAATCATCATTATCTTTCTCTAGGTCACTGAAACACATTCTTGAAGGGAGTGATTGTCTGGGGTTCTGTGTTAGGTGAGAGACCCAAAGATAATTTTAGACACAGTCTGTTTCAGGAGCAACAGCTCACACAAGAGAGCTTTATCACTTTTATTTATTTTATAAAAAAATTAGTAATATCAACATAGAAATCCTTTTACATTACTTTAAGTCACAGTTTAAATAATTTTCATATTAGCAACTGTGGCTAGTGGTATGTTATAAATCTGTTTGAAAACTGATACATAGTATTTAAAATGATCATTTAAAAACTATATTTTTGAGAAGAAATATTTCATATTTTCCTTAACTACTTGAAAATAATTAGATGGTTGCTATTTATAATGTTTCATTATTATAGATAATGCTTCTAAGAATAGCAATGGGTACATAATTCTCTTTCTGTTATTTGTTCAGGAAAAATTCCAAAAGTATTAAGTCATATGGTATGGTCATTTTTATGACCCTCGAACTCTGCCATCAGTGACTTCTAAAAGGGTCTTTACAATCCACCAATTATATGGGATTCTACCAGCTTTATTATATCTTTGGTAGCTTTAAATATTTTCTTTATTTTTCATTTTTCATGACTGTACGGATATAAAATTATGCCTTATTTTCATAATCGTATGGCTTTTTTGGGCCACATTTGTGCACTAAGTTACTAAAAGTATAAGAAACAATATTCCGAGTGTCTTCACATAGATGGAAACTATCCCTCAAGATTTTTTCAATTCACCTTTGATTCATTACTATGTGCCAGATGTGCTAGCTGCTGGAGCACTGTCTTCTTATTTTCCTTATCACCACACTGTTACACTTGGAGTTCACAGACTCATCTGCTGAGGGCATCCATTACCTTTCTGTTTCACCTTGGCTGCTTTGTCAACCTCCCCTTTGGCATTTCTAGCATGACAGACATAGTTGCGCTTGAGATCCTCAGCAGTAACTTTTTTGATGTTCAAAATCTGAGTCCTCGTTTCATCTTCGGTTGGGGTCAAACTTATACTAGAAATAGGGGAAAGAAAATCAAAGCATGAGTGATACCACAGGGCCATGTTCTGGGAATGAATCAGATAAGGAGACAACCACAGGGCCCCCAAGTGAGGGCAGCCAGAACATCCATGAGCTGTGTTGCCTGAGAGCCAATGGTTACAAAGGGAGGATAACTTCTAAATTCCAGTGCCATTCTTTACCTTCTATAGCACACACAATCCCAGTATCTAGATCAAATCCCAGTGCTGGCAACATACGGCAGATCTCTCTTCAGAGTAAAATGTCTCCTTCCCTCAAACTTCTGAGACAGTATTCTGTATCAGTGTAGAGAGATGCTTCTGAGGCCATATCCATCTGGGTTTTCATCCAAGCTTTGCCACTTACTGGCTATATACTTTTGGTACAGTAACTAATCTTTCCAAGTCTTGAGTTCCTCCTTTGAAAGAGAGGTAAGTAGCAATGCCTACGCAGTACGTCCCATGTGTTGATTCACTCAAGCACTTTGAAGACTGAGTACATCAACGTGTAAGTATTAGAAAAATGCTTAATACATATTCATATAGGCTATTAATACCATCCTCAGCAATAGTTCATTCATTTCAGGGATTCCCAAAGCTTGGATTTTGAACATAGATAGAATACAAATAAAGAATAGAAAAGAGAAAAGAGAGTAGAAAATAAAAAGGATGAAACTCCATGGGTTAAATCCTAACATATAAAAAGAAGAGACTTCTCGAAGCAAGTACACTTTATGAAAATACATCCACATCTCAGCATGTCAGAGATCAAGTGCTTTGAATCCAAGACCAAGACTTAAAATCCCTTGGAACTACTTGCTCCAAAGAGAAAACAAAATCTCTCTCCTATAGCTGACATCCGGGTACTCCTTCCAGTGAGGCAGACCGTCGGTCATGAGAACTTGGTCAAGTGTGTGATGGGTTTAGCCTTAACTGAACTGCGCCGCTCCACTCTGGGCACTGAGCTGTGTTGCAGCAGCAGTGAGGATAGACAGCATGACTTTCATTATCATTCATTCGGTGTTATTATGAGGATAGGAACCACAATATTCAGAAATCCTGAGGGGATCAATAACTCTCCCTTTATGCCTCCCGCCACATCTTTAATCTATTCCTTCTGCAAAAGCTGCTCCAGTTTCAGGAGGCTCCTTCTGTACCTTTAAATATGTGCTGCTTCTCTAAATTCCACCCATCGCACAGGAGGTTCCTTTAACCAGGAACATTCTTTTTATTTCTTTACCTAGTTTATTTCTACTCATCCTTCAAATCTTTATTTAGGTACTGTACCATCTGAGAAGCACTGCCTAATCCCCTAACATTGACGGGAATCTTCAACTCAAGCTTCCAATAACATCCAATATTCTCCAGTCACTGCATTTATCACAAAATATTGAAATTTCTGCTCTATCACTCTTACCCTGATAAAATCTACTCAGTTAGGGACGAAGTATCTTGCATAGCACTTAGTGTCAAGCAGACATCTTATAACTTCTGCACAAAGTCTGAGTTTACTACAAGGAATGACCTAGCTTTTGAATCCCAGAAGTTCAAGTAGCTAAAGATCCATTTGTATATCATGTTAAGGCTCCCGTCTTAGAACGACTTTGTCATGTAGTTGGTCGGCTGCTGCTTTTTATTTACGATCGCCGTGAACCAACTGTCTTGCAATTGTGTACTTCATTTACAAAAGGATCTTTTATCTTCAAAGACCCATATTTTCCTCCTTGTCGACCTCACACCCTTCAAAAAAAGTTACATTTATTTAGAAATAAAATAAGCCAGCTTGTTATTTTAAGAGTGGGCTATATTACCACCTCATCCACTTTAAAAAAAATAAAATTTAAAGAACATGAATGTATTTAGTCAATATTTTTAAAAAATAACTATCAATTATAAATGTGACATGTTATGTGAGTTAAGAATGAGGAGGAAGACAGCAAGACAAGATAAATAACACAATTTATCTGAGGCATAAATACAGAGGTCTAGACTCCAGACTGGAGAAAGAAAAGAGCAGGGCCACGCCAACCAGCTTTCATGTATTCAGAGCCATGGATTGTGGCCTCTCATTCATGTGGGCTATGCATCCCATCTACTTTTTTTTTTTTTTTAAGATTTTATTTATTTATTTGACAGAGAGAGATACAGAGAGAGGGAACGAGAGAGGGAACACAAGCAGGGGGAGTGTGAGAGGGAGAAGCAGACTCCCCACTGAGCAGGGAGCCCAATGCGGGGCTCCATCCCAGGACCCTGGGATCATGACCTGAGCCCAAGGCAAACACTTAACGACTGAGCCACCCAGGCATCCTGCATCCCATCTACTTTCAAGTGGGAATCATGAATGTGTGATCATCGGAAGATACCTGGGTCTTGAATTGCAAGTTCAGGGATCCTACTTTGGGATGTGGCCACTAAAGACTTGAGAATCTTGCAGATTTTGGGTAATGATGCACCAAAGTCAGAGTTTTGACTTTCAATGATCAGTATACACCAGAAGGCATTCAACTGAGGGACAAGCATTGATCACCCCTTGTCTGAGCCAATGGTACCTTTCATTAACAGTTACATCAATGTTGGTGTCGTCTGGCTTTTTTCCGTCAATGGTCCACCAAACCTCATTGCGAGCGTCCTTCAGGAAAGTAAAATAGACTGTACAGGGGATGAGTAGCTCCTCTCCTAAAAAAACAAGTTAACCCATCAGTGTGTAACCTTCACAAGGCTACACTGGTTTCACTCTGTGACTAACCAGAAGCTATAAAAGTGTACTTAAAGCTCTACTTCTAAGTTTCAAGTGGCCTACCATAGTACCGTACCATACCTCATTGCAAAATAAACAAACCAAGAAAAGAAATACAGCAGTTTTATGCAAACTTTCCAGAATGGCAATCTTTTTTATACAATCCATATACGCTGTACCACAGTATTTGTTCAAAGAGGCTCTGACAATATCCTTTTTAGCCCAAAACTTCCATGGACTACCCCTAACCTTTGTTATTTCCCTCACGAGCAGTGACTAAGGAGAGATTCTCCAGACCTTTGGTGCTTGGCCCAGAAAAGATGGGTCAGTGCCAACACTTAGGGGAAGGCCACATCTTGAAATGCTCAGGTTGTCAGGATGTGGTCAATAAGTTTAAAGACAATTTACATAAAAACATGTGTGTGTGTATATACATATATAACAAAAATTGACATCTTTATAAATACTAGCATTTATAAATAACAAATCTATGTTATCTTCCTGAGATGGAACATGAGGTCAGGAGGATCTCCAGGCAGAAAATGATAATAAGAAGAAAAGGAGCAGCACCCTCACTAAGACCTTTATATACTCACGGTGCTGTGTTTATACTTACTAGCGGTCTTATACAATTTTAACAAAATATCATGGGGTATTTTTTTAATTCATGTTTTATAGATGTGAAAACTGACGCTTCAAGATGTTAGCTGCTCTCCCTAGATGAAACTGTTAATAAGAGGCAGAGCAGAGTTCAACCGAGACTGACTTCCATTGCAGGTTACCCAGGACAGCTCTGTTCTATGCTTGCTTTCTTAGTTAGTTCTTGATATCAACTGCTTTTACTCTCAAAAAGTGTGCAGGTTGAGATGACAAATTATATTGTCATCCAAATTTGAAAGCAAGTTTGTCTTACTGAGTGGTCCTACCCCAACCCCTCTTCTAATGGCATGATTCTTATGTTTTCCCTTTCAGTTTCTATATTGATATGCAAGAAGATAACATGAACATAGAGTCTGTAACCATATGACAGGTAGACTAGATCATTAGTAAGGGTTTACCTGGATAGCAGGAAGAATGTTCACTGTACTATACAAAACCACTATGAATTCTAGGAAATTTGGTCCACTTGGAATTGGCAGACCCCTTTGGTTCTTTTTTTTTTACAGGCAGTTTGATATTTGAAACCTTATCTTAGTTTTAGGAGGGCATCATTGTGCTCTACCTGCATTTGATCACAACCTCTGTTATCTTTAGTACATTTTTAAAAATATGTTCTTTTACACCTTTCATTGGGTTTGGAGAGAGTTTATTGTAAAGGATACAATATAGAAAATTGTAAAATTTTCTATGGTTTTCAGTTTCAGTTTTTAGTTTAACTGTGGGAGGTTTTGAGCCAGAAGAATAACACACGATGGCTTATTCGGTCAGTTGCAAATGATTTTTGTCCAGAATGGAAAATTATGAAAACTAAAAAAACCTCCTTTTTTAAAGGAGACCCAGATAGCCATAGGGAACACCCCATAGCGTTCTAATCAGGGTATACTAGTTCTACCAGCTGTTAACCCATTAAACTCACAGTCTCCCCTCCAAGCTCCAACTCTTGCCCCTCTGCAGTGAAGCAGAAGCTTAAAGGCTATCTTGTGCTCACATCGCAGCCTTGGAAAACCAAGCTGTGTGCAAGCTAACATGTACATCAGACAGAAATCACTAATCAGGAGAGAGGAGCCAGGGGAAGAAGGGAGTAGCTATGGAGAGAGAAGCTGAGAATGCTAAAGATGCCTGAGAGATCTCTGATGGAGGAGCTAATCTCCAGAGCTGCCTTGGTTTCTGACAACATTTCAGTTTCAATTCATGTGTTTCCTTACAAAGCCCTCTATTTGCATGCATTAACTTAAATGACATTTTCTTCTTTGTCATTAAGAGAATCTAACTGAAATTAAGAGGCACAGCTATAATTACCCGGTTCTTTCTCGTAGACCACAAGATCATTGGGTGAATAGATCTGAGGAGGCAATGCATCTTTTGGAGAGCCTGTTTTAGAGAGGAAGAAACAAAAGAGAGATGATGTGAAATCATGTAGCCCTCATCTCTCATAACTCATTTCCAAGAGCAGTTCTTTTGTAAAGTTTGCCCAACTTCCTGGCACAGTTTGTCAATTCTTCCTGCAAAGGCCCACAGCTCAATGGAGAGTCATTTACAACACTTCGTTCATTTCAGACAAGCAAAGAGACAAACAGAACATGAACAGTGGCCTCCATGTTTTTGGATGGAGATTCAACCAGTGTTTTTGCTTCCCAAAGAGTACATGAAATGCCCTTCTCAGATTTTAATATAAATCGTTTTCATGTCTTCCTCAATTGTTTCTTTTCTAAATATTTCTCCAGAACATGCCCCAGGTATCTAGTATAGGACCTGGTTAAAGAAGTAAATATTAAATGAATGAATAAGTAAATGGAAAATTCAAAACCACAATTGTGAGGCCAGCCCATCCGTCTATCCAATGCCTCTGGCAGTTGACTGCTTGTTTATAGGACGGCTGCTCTTTATAACATTCTGTATTTCTAAATTGAAAGAAAAATACCCTGAAGGGGTTTTATAGTGTAGTGTTTAAGAACAGAAGCTTCAAATATTTAACAACCAGGGCTCTTATCCTTACTTGGCCATATACTAGCCATACAACTCTGGTTTTTTGTTTAATCTTTGAGAAGCTAATTTTCCTCACCTCTTCAATGAGGATAATTAAACTCACCGCACAGGTTCATTAGAAAGATTAAATTAAGTCATGCATATTAAATTCAGTAATGCATGTTAAAGCATCCTACTGGTATATAGGAAGTACTCAGTACTCCACAGCTTTAAAAACAAACTTGTGTTGCTTGAAAGTTGGATTAGAACCCTACCACACATCAGTGTCTATCAACTTCTCTATCTATAAATCAAGGTGAGCAAGCATGCCTGTTCTCAACTTCCCCAAAACAGATGTGTTTAAGTATCTGTATCAGAAACAATTGCCAAGACAGATTTAAGGTTAGGTTATTCATTTGGCTTACAAAGCCCATTTGTGTTAAATTCTAAACGTAGTCTGATTTTTCTTCTGAATTAATTCCCAGCTCAGCATTATTCCAAAAGTAGGCACAGGAAGAGGAGGGGTGATTACAAAATTTTTCAATTTGAATTTTATTTGCCCTATTATGTTAGAGCCCTTAAAAATTATGCTGAACCTGGTGTCAGGGTAATAGAGAAAGCCCTGCACCAGAATCTGAAACCTGAGATCTGGAAATCACTTCTTACACTAACTCACAGAGCATCTCTAAACAGGTTACTTTGTGTTATTGGGTCTCGATGCTTCCATCTATGAAAAGATGGGGTGTGAAAAATTCTCACTCTGATACGCTCTCATTTTTAGTATCATGGGCACAATGGTATTTAGGGCTCTCCCCTAAATGCTGACACTGGTTCTCTTGATTTCTGGGTTTGATAGGAATCTTTTGACTCTGTCTGGACATTGTCTTTCCACTTTCTGAATTTCTCATCCCCTGTTCTCTCAACCAGTGCAAAGCAATGACTGAATACCACCAGCAAACGGTTTCGGCTACCCCAATTCCAGTCTACAGAAAGAGTTGATTGAATTCAAATACAACACTTTTTTTTTTTTTTTACAATAATTTTAACTACTTAATTCATTGAGTCTCTGCTGTTTGCCTGGAACTGGACTCGCATAATATGTATATTATTTCTAATATTCTCAGCTATACTGATTGTTAGGTACTCTTAGTCCCAGAGTACAAATAAGGAGACTCAGACCCTGATCAAAGTCATATTGCTTATAAATGGCAAGGGTAGGGGCACCTGGGTGGCTTAGTGTGTTAAGCCTCTGCCTTCGGCTCAGGTCATGATCCCAGGGTCATGGGATCGAAGCCCCATCGGGCTCTCTGCCCAGCAGGGAGCCTGCTTCCCCCTCTCTCTCTGCCTGCCTCTCTGCCTACTTGTGATCTCTATCTCTATCAAATAAATAAATAAGATAAATGGCAAGAGTACAAGCTGAATACAGATTCCTCTGGCACTCTTTTCATTCCCCAAACTGCCTTCATTCATTCACATCCTCATTCATTCAGTAGACCAACAGTTATCGAATCCCTACTCTGTATGTGGAATTGCTGTGGCTCTAGGGATAGTGCAGGGAACAAAAAGAGATAAACCTCTTCCCTCATAGAATGGACACAGTTGTTTGTAATAAACTATCAAGAGCCAAAATAGAGTTATTGCATTTTTGTTGTGTGCACTTAAAAATCATGCTTACCTACCACCTTTACAGTCAGAGTCCTAGTGAGATGGAATGTACGCCCATTTTCTGGATATGTAACAACACATGTGTAATCTCCATTGTTCGAAACCAAGGCGATGAGAAAACTCAAGTTCAGGCCTTCAGCTACCACATTATTAAAGTTCTGTATTTTCTGACAGCCCTAGAAGAAGTAAAAGAAAAGATGTTCAGCATTTAAATACATGCACAGAAAACATACAAATGCATATACACACACACAGCTAATTTTGCACAGAACATACAAATATCTATGCCAGCTGCATCTTTTACAAACTACTTTGGTTGAGTTTTTGATGATGTTTCTGCAAAGAATAAATATGAAGTTTCATTATACTTTCTACAAAAGGAAAATAGGACTTCTAACTGAAATACGGATTCTAAAGTACAAGCTTCCTGTCTCAGGATCCTGTATTTGAATTTTGGAAATCCGTGTTAATAGTTAAACAAGATTAAAAAAAAAAATTGTTAAACAAGGTTAAAGTTTTGGAAAACAACTAAGGCATCTTAAGGAAGTTCATGTGCTGCTATTTAAGAAATGCTTATTTTTCATTTTTCCACATTTGTTTAGTGATTATATTAATTTGGGAAGCCAGCCACTCTGACAATTGAGGTCTCATGTTAGGTGCCTGATTTCAGTGTTTGTTGTTGTTGTTTTGTTTTGTTTTATTTTGTTTTTTTCTCTCTTTACTTTTTTTTAAGGTTTTATTTATTTATTTGGGAGAGAGAGAAAGAGAGTACAAACAGGGGAGAGTACAAACTCCCCACTGAACAGGGAGCCAGCCAGACAAAGAGCTCAATTCCAGGACCCTGGGATCTTGACCTGAGCCAAAGGCAGCCACTTAACCTAGTGAGCCACCCAGGCGCCCCTAGTTTCAGCATCCTTGATGGCTCTGTTGAATCTCTCTATTGGTCACTGACAAACATTTTTGGCATTTCCTTCTACTTATCCCATTTACTTTTTACAATTAAATATTAGAGACTTCAGAGTCTAAAATGAAAAGATATTTTATAAGTCTTATCAAGAGTTATTTATTTCTACTCCAAAATTATGCTTTTATATACTTCTACTGATTTGTAAAATTCTGAGATTGAAATACCTCACTCAACATAACTGGGATCCTGTTCTGGCTCTCTGAGCCTCACTAATTGGCTTATATTGTTTTATTTGTTGTTGTTGTTTTTCTCTCAAAGAAAAAAATACATCAACTGTCAAAAAATTCCATGTGGAACATTCGCTTTTAGAAAAACTTTTTTCTTTAAAAAAAATCATTAATTAATCTGTGACGAAAATGAACTGGGTTATGCCCAAGGTCCTTTAGATCTCGAAAATTCAGGAAGGTTATTATTGACTTGTACTTTAGATTTACTGTATCTACATATGTAACTCTGATTCTTGAATATGTGAGGTTTTCTTACTTCAATTCCTGGAGCATGTGTTTTGAAATATGACAGTTACACGGAGTGGCATATTTTGCAATCCTTTGTCATAGGAACTATGTCTTTTAAGAATATCGCTACACTTTTGATTCATGGAGATGATCATCAAGAGGGAGCTATTATATGCTCAGTTATTTTCTGAATGCAATTTATCCTGTTTTGATAAGCAGTGTTTCTAGACACCTGTCACATCAGCAAAATATTTCAATCCTCTTAGGTTATCACAAAGTATAAGGCCACAGAGACCTGTACTCTTATAATGAATTTATGTCAGATTTGGTTTAAATTGAGTTTAGACTATCTATAGAACTCTATTTGATTTTTGTGGCACCTTTCATTTAAACAGTTCAAAGCTATTTTCTTCTCTCATTTGTTAGCTTAGCTGTTCTTAAATCCCCATGAAGTAGACAGATCAGACTAAATATGCTCTAGATCTGCAGGTGAAAAAAAATAATGAGACAGACAGATAAAGAGGTATTCTAGATAACACAGAGCAAAGCTAAAACTCAGTTTTCCAGACAGATGAACAAAGGTTTTACCCTAGCTTCTTAACTAAGAATGAACACCTCTCCTTGGGCTGGAAAAATTGCATGGGTACATGTATTTACATGCACTCCATTATCCCATCGGACTTTTATTCCAACCTTAGCAAGTCTGGAATGCTTTTATGTCCATTTTATAGACAAGGGTATAAAGGCCTAGAAAGGTTAAGGGATTGCCAGTGTCATAGAGCTAGGTAGTGTCAGAGCTAAAATTTAAATCTAGATCTACCTGTTTTGAGGCCCTTGTTTTAAGTCCACCTGACACTGTCTCCCTACCCTATCCTGTGGCCCTGCATATATGCCACACCCAGCCCCAGTGTTAACAGTGTGCTACGTACGTCTCTATCACTTAGACAAGGTGGATTCCCACAATTCATGATAAACTGGAAAAGCATACTATTCCGGATAAGAAGTTAAAAATTACTACTGCCCTTGTCAACAGCACTTCTTAAGAATGTACTAAAAGAAACTTATTTCTTTGACTTATCAAGTATCACTTATGTGAAAACTATTTAAACACATTTGATTTAGGATTTATAGTATGTGTTACAAATATGAAGAAACACCTCTAACTCAAAGCCTTTTCATTCATTCACTCATTAGTTCATTCACCCTTGAGTATGAATCATAAGCCATGTACCAGGCCACTGTCTGAGGTTCTGAGAATATAGCATTGAGTAAAACAAAGGGTCAACTCTTATGGACTTATCACGAACAGAGAAATAGAATCAGAGAAACAGAGCAAGCAAAGAAAAGGGTACAAAATAGCTGTGTGTTGATCTCTTGCTAGCTCTCTTCTTTTTCTTCTTCTTAACCAAACCCATGAGCATGAACTTGAAATTTGGGCTGGGTATGCTTAAGGGTATTCAATGGGCCTGTGAGTCAATGGTGTAAGTATGCTTTCTTGTGAGATTTTCTCTTCTTTCCACAAAGGATAAAAAGGTAGGCCAGGGACAGGTCTTTCTTGGAGCTGCTTTGTCTAGAAAAAAAAATATTTCAAATTAAGAAATATTCCCAAAAAATCGATGGAAAAGTTTCAGGTCTGATCTACTATTCAGAAAAAGCTGACCACTCAAAAAATTTAAATTAACTAGTTTTAACCAAAAGAAGTATCAAGAAAAAAAATACAAAAAAGCCATTTCAAAGTTATTAGACCTATAGCATGTTGGAAAAAGATATAAAAGAAATATTTTACATTCTAAGCATGCCCGTGCATGGTAGGGGTAGCTTTGGGACATTGGTGACCTATAAATAACCATTAACTTTAGCCTATCATGTGTGATGAACTCTAATTCTTATAAGCAGTTGCATCTCTAGACCCTTTGGCACACATACCTGAGACACACAGTATGATTTTAAGCACAATAAAGTATTCCTAAAAATAAATACTGCAGATTTCAAAATCATTTCTTGTGGAATCAAGGGGAAAAAAAAGTTTAAACAAAAATCTAGATATCCAAAGAATTAAAAAAAAAAAAAAAACATGTTTCCAAATGCAAGAAATGATTACTGGTAAGTTGATTTCTACTGTGAAGCAAACACTTGTCTGACTAGAAAACAAGCCATCCACTTAGTTGACCAATCAGTTCCTCATTTTGAATTCAAAAGAGAGAAGTTCAACAGGAGATAAACGTTTCTAATACGTAGTGGTAACCATGGCAACCTACCGCAACATATAGGTAAAGAACAGCACGAGAAATAACTCTGAGATCTTTGAGAGGAAATAAATCATGTGCTGAAGCATGGGGTGTGAGCGGGGGGAAGTCATGACTAAAAAAAGACAGATATTTCCATTCAATAAACCTACAACTTTTAAAGAACTGTAGGAGGGCACAAGAATGGAAATGGTATAGTTTCTGACCTAGAGGCATGCAGTCTAGTGCAGAATTGCAACAAATATGATGAGAAGCATATTGGGGTGGGGAAGTGAGGGAAAACATTAAACACAAAACATTTAGAAAAACTTCCTGGAGGAGGAAGATGTGGGTCTGATTGTTAAAGGGCAAGTAGAATATCACCAGCTATGTGGGAGGAGGGGAGACTTGGGGAAGTGACACCCTAGACACGGGGAAAATGTGAAAAAAGTCCCCTGCATGGGATGTCTGGGTGGCTCGGTTGCTGAAGAGTCTGCCTCAGCTCAGTTCCTGAACCCAGGGTCCTGGGATCCAATCTTGCATCAGGATCCTTGTTCAGTGGAGAGCTCTTTCTCCCCCTGCCTGCAGTTCCCCCTGGCTTATGCTCTCTCTCTCTCTCCCTGACAAATAAATAAATAAATTTTAAAAAATCTCCTGTACTCTTATAGCATTTTAGCCTCTGTGTTAGGCCTTAACCAACTTTATGAGCTCTTTCCATGCTTATTTCTTCCTCTAGAAAACTTACTCCCAGGGGCATGTGGTGGGTGGATGAGTACTGTTACCCGCGTGGGCAGCAACTTGCCCAATACTTAGCACATGGGAAATGCTCAGTACATTTGTGTTGTAGGTTAGAAATATGAGAGAAGGAAAGACACAAGACATGGTGTTGAAAGTTCAAGCGGTATGCACATGATAACAAGAAGATGAATACAAGGATTGTAATACATGGGATGGGGCAGTTGCAGGATGGGAAGGGAAACCGGGTGAGGATACAAAGAGTTTGAGATATAACATTAGAATAGTTATGAATATCTATTGACATTTTTGCACCCAAGATTAAGTTGCTATGAAATGCATCTTACTTGTTCACAAAGTCTTCTCAGAGTTCTATCCACCAGTCACTTTCAATGAACTTCAGAATTGCATCATCCATCATCCAGTGTTTACACAACAAACACTTAACAAAATCCCTCCCATGTGACAGGTACTGTGTTAGGAGCTGGGCATACCGCAGACAGCAAAAACAGAAATGAACCTTATTCTCATGGAATTTTCCAATCCAGTCCAATTCATTCAATTATTGAATCAGTTCCTAAATACAAAGTATATTGGCCCCGTTTTGCACTGTGTGCTTGTTATTCAAGGGTTAGAGAGAGATCACTACCCAGTACAGAAGAGAGAAATGCAATCATTACAGTAACAAAGATGAGGTATAACTTAAGTGCTTTCACAATACAGAGTGGGTGATTCATTCAGCCTAAGTCAGCTTCAAGACTTCTCAGATACTTGAATGGGGTTCAAGTTTAAAGGATGGACCTTAACTTCTCAGAAGTCCAGAAACTATACATAAAATGCTGTGTGTACATATGCATACAAATAATTCAACGCGTATGGCTTGAAAAGAAAATGTGATACATACTTCCTTTATACCAAAGGTTAAAAATCACTACATTGGGACTACAGAGAAAGGAAAGAGATAACCAAACTAAGATGTCAATCAGATTGAAACAAGCACCTTAAAATAAAGTTGATTACATAGACCTTGGACTAACCTAACAATACATGCCATGCCAACAAGAAGGCCAAGCTTAGCATTGTTTCAGTCATGTTTTCCTGATGGCTCTGTGTCCGAAAAAGCAAAAGTTTTCACTTTTCTGAGAGATTTTTTTTTTTTTTTTAAGATTCCATTTATTTATTTGACAGACAGAGATCACAAGTAGGCAGAGAGGCAGGCAGAGAGGTGGTGGGGGCGGGGAAGCAGGCTCTCCGCTGAGCAGAGAGCTCAACGTGTGGTCCCATCCCAGGACCCTGAGACCACAACCGGAGCCGAAGGCAGAGGCCCAACCCACTGAGTCACCCAGGCGCCCCCTTCTGAGAGATTTATAAACAATAGCTGGCCAATTCCGATTCACGTCACTGAAAGTTAGAGGTGGAGGCATTTTTCTAATTTTAATGATCACACTGAGTACAAGGAAAACCAGCTTTTTGCAAATTGAGATCTGGAATGATCTCTATCCTGCTAAATGGCAGCTGAGAGCTTTTCAGCAGTTGCTATCAAGGTAATATCCAACACATCCTCTAAAGTGGTTCCTCTGATCCTCAGTAAGAAGGGGAAAATTGCCTTTGTTTTTACAAGTGCCTCTGGAGAAAACTATTGAAATATCCAGTTATAAAAATGAGAACAAGAGATGATCCAGTAGTATGAAAGTCAGGATGGCTCACCATATTCTAAAGCTTTTGTCTCTGAGTAAATCCAATAATAATAGTAACAACAACAACGGATCACACTTACCTGTGTCTTTACGCCTATGCATTCAGAAGTCCCTATGTGAATAAATATGCAACCTCCAATTTATATATGTGTTGTGTTCCAAAAGTTCTTTTATAAGCTGGCTATTTGAAATTCAGTAAATCACTTCCAAACCATGGTTCGGTTTCCAGGCTAGTAACAAAACCTGGCTCATTTGACAAACATTTACAGAACATCAATTTAACTCAGAAGATTGTCGAACTAGGGACTATGAATTCTGGCCCAGACTGAAGAACTCTCGGCCATGTAGAAAACAGCAGGACAGAAGAGAAGCAGAGGAGAAAAATTCAAGCCTATCCCATTTCCCCTGCAATTCTTAAAGAGAAACTTCTGATTTTCTGTTCCCACCAATCCCAGTTTTCTGAGCCCCTTTTGACTTCCCTGGGTGATCGAGCCACTGGTTTCCTTATGGCCCCCAGTCTCCCTTATGACCTAGCCTGTGTGCAAAGCTGGCTCTGTCCTTCAAAGTGCCTCACACTCCAGAAATAAAGATTGAAGCACCCTCCCTGTGTCATTTCTGAAAGGTATTAGCTTTGGAACCCAACGAAAGTGGGTTCCCAGATTTTTCCATTACTGGCTGGACTGTTTCCAGTAAATTATATAAAATAATTTAAAGCTATGGGACCAGGAAAAATCTCTCAACCACTCTGTACTTGAGTCTTCTTAATGATAAAATGGAGAAAATGATAGACCCTACTTAATGTTGAGAGAATTAAAATCATCAAAATATTTGGAAGAATTCCTGTGCTCAGTAAAAGTTAGGTATCACGTTTTACCTCTCTGAGCCTCTGGTTCCTAATGATATCGACCCTGAAGGAAGTGGTGAGTATTACATTTAACATATAAAGTACCCAGTACAAGGTATTTTACTAGGAAAATGCAAGAAATGTTAGTTTCCTTTTCCTTTTCTCAATTCATCAGTTTTCACCCTCTGTCAACAGAAAAACAAATTTGCTGAAACTGATTAATTTGTCTTAACTCTCGCAGTTATTACTAAAATAAACTATTTCTCCAATGTCAAGGTAGGGAATTCAGCTAATAACAATGGAAAGAGAACTACTGCAAGAGAGCCAAGATATCCACGCAGATGCAGGAGGTGATTGCAGAGGGTAGGAAATAGAAAGCAATGTCAGCCTTGCTATACAGTGATGGGAGAATCCCCCTGCCAAGAACGCTGATTTTGTTCCCAAGACTGCGGAACTCTCAGGATTAAAGGTATCAGTCGATTACTCAAAGATAGAGAAATAAAAAGCAGCACATCAATAGCAACCTTTCCAGAATCAGAGAATAGGAAGGATGTCCGTTACTGGTTGTCCTCTTAGTCACCTGAACATTGTTGGGAATGTGCCATTGCATTGTTTTCACTGCTATGACTTTTTTTCTTGATTTTTCTATGTTTCTTGTCCTCATTCACCCTATGAACATTCTCTCCAGATTTTGATTTTAGCCCTTATCCTTTATGATTTTATTTTGTATTTTGTCTTCTTCTTAAGGGATTCAACTATCACAGAGATGCAGCCAATTCTCTATCTCCAGTTTTGATTTTTCTTCTACACTCCAGACCCATATACATGTAACCACGAACTATAGGTCGCTGCTCCCTAGAGATCTCACAGATATCTCATTGCCCCCAAACCACTCCTTCTCTGCTATTTCATACCTTGGTTAATAGCACCAACATTCATCCAACCAGAAAAACAAAAAAAATCTAGAAATCTTTGAGGACATAGAGATGCGAAAGTCATAACTTCATCCTCAAGAAATAATCAATCTCATAGGATACATGCCTGTACATTTCTCCCTCTTCTTAGAAACAACAATTAATTATCTTTGGTACTCATATGGAAATTAGAATTCCACTTTTTTATAAGAGTAAGAATTCTTATTTATAAACTTGTCTGAATTAAAGTGTAGGATCTTTTTGGAACTATGCAGGGTAGGACATATATCTTATTCATCACTGTGTTCCCCCAAACCTGACATATTGCATTGAATACAATCGATCTTCAACAGCTGTTAAATGTATACATGGATGACAGTAAAACAATAAAGGAAGTGAAAAATGACATGGAGATAGGCATAAATAAGTTGCTTTGGGATTATATTAGGGAAAAAAATATTTCTAGCTGGAAAGAAGAGAGAACATTCCATGAAGGTGGTAGAATTTGAACTGTTCTAAAGAAAGAAGAGGGGGCCTTCCAGGTAGGTATGCATCAAGAAAAAGGGAAAAAAAAATAGAATATATAAGGAAATAAAATTAATTTTTTTCAGACCATTGAGTAGTCAAAGTATAGGAAAGTGAACAGGGTTAGAGATGAGAGAACTCAATTGCAGGTAAAGAGAAGAACATTTTATTTAATTGGAAAATGCATTATACTTACTAATGTACAATTGTTAATATTATTCTTTTAATCATTTTTTATGCTGTCTGCTATGGAACACTATGATCATAGAATATACAATGATCGGGGCGCCTGGGTGGCTCAGTGGGTTAAGCCGCTGCCTTTGGCTCAGGTCATGATCTCGGGGTCCTGGGATCGAGTCCCGCATCGGGCTCTCTGCTCAGCAGGGAGCCTGCTTCCTCCTCTCTCTCCGCCTGCCTCTCTGTCTACTTGTGATCTCTCTCTGTCAAATAAATATATAAAATCTTTAAAAAAAAAAAGAGAATATACAATGATCGACTGTACCTGTACCTAGCCTCAAAAGTAAAAATTCAATCTATGTCTTATTTCATCTACACCCACTCACTGCGCCCCAAGATTATTGTGAAGCAAATCACAGACATTATATAATTTCACTTGTAAAGATTTTTATGTATATCTCCAAATGACAAGACCTTGTCTTCGGCAAGCATAACTACAGTATTATTATAACAATTTAAAAAGTGACAACTCATTGTATTATCAATATTCTGTGGTCAGAGTTCCCTGGTTTTCTCATAACTTGCTCTATAGCTTGGCTGAAGAAAACACAATCTAATTAAGGTCCATACATTGCAACTAGTTGTTATGGATCTTAAATCAGTCTTTCTCTTTTTCATTTTCTTTCTCCTTCCTTCCCTCCCTGTCTCTTAATCATTTTACTTTAGCATAAAATACATACAAAATCACTCAAATATATGTACGAGTTCATGTATTATTATAAAGCAAATACTTTGTAAGCACCACGCAAGTCCAGAATAGACTGTGATTAGTCATCCCTGAAGGCCTTCCACATGCCCCATGTCAATCACAGCTCTTTTCCTCCCCTGCCAAAGTAGCCACTATCTACACTTTCATGGTAAAATCAATTTCTTATTTTTAATTTATAATTTTATCACCTACATGACCATCCTTAGACACTATAGTTTCATCCAATGTTAAATGTGTCTTACGTGTCTCAAAACCTACACATTCCCACATCATGCCTTTCTTTTCCTTGTAATTTATCTGTTGAATAATCCAGGACATTTGGCCTATAGAATTTTCCAGTCTGGATTTTGCTAACTGCAAACTCATGGTATAGATCAATACATTCCTCTGTTCCTTATATACCCTGCAAAATGGCAGTAGGATCCAAAGGGTGTTTTGGGTTTTGTTTTTTGTTTTGTTTTGTTTTGTTTTTTTTCAGACTCAGGTTTAATCCATTTGGCACAATTATAAGTGATATTTTATTCTTTCATAAGAAGGAATATGTCTTGGGGCGCCTGGGTGGCTCAGTGGGTTGGGCCTCTGCCTTTGGCTCAGGTCATGATCTCAGAGTCCTGGGATTGAGCCCCGCATTGGGCTCTCTGCTCTGGTGGGGAGCCTGCTTCCCCATGTCTCTCTCTGCCTGCCTCTCTGCCTACTTGTGATTTCTGTCTGTCAAATAAATAAATAAAATTAAAAAAAAAAAAAAAGAAGGAATATGTCTAGCTGTTCCCTTTCTTATGATGGTATCAGTCACTGATGCTTCATGCTCAGATTTATTAGTTCATTAGGGGCTGCAAATGATTATATACTTTTATAAAAACACATTTCTCTGCACTATTTCATTACTCAGTGCACATTTCTTACAGGAAAAGCAGAATAAATAGCTGATTTTTTCCCTTTACTCGTTTTCAAGATAACAAATTGATTTCCTATCATCCACTAAATGTGACCAATTATTTTAAAAATATCATTATGAACTTATGGATTTAAATTTAATTCATAAGATTCAACTCATTGTGATTAATGACCTTACTGAAGTTCAAATTGTTCCATTATTGGCCAATGGAAAACTCTTAAAGTTGGCTCCTAAGTCATTTCATTAATGACTTAAACCATTAGATGCTAACATTTTAAACTATGATTATGAATTGCCTATTTCTTCTTTTAAATCTGTCAACTTTTGCTTCATGCAGTCAGACACACTGCTGCGAGGCACATATACTTGTACTATTTTTATGACTTCCTGATGAATTGACCCTTTTATTATTCTGAAAAGTCCTCTTTATCTCTGGCAATACTCATTGTCTACAGTCTATTTTATGTGTTACTGGTATATCCATTCTAACCTTCCTATTTTTATTCATCATTTATCTTTAATTTTAAATTCCTTCTCCTTTCCACTTTCTGTTCATCTTAAGGCATTATCTATCATGTTCATTTGCTGTTATGTCCCTCTTAGTTTTAGCTGAATGACTTATTTCCATCTTCCTAACTTTCTAATTTTGGATGTTTCTAATTCTTATTGATCTAGGTTATTCTTTCACATCTCATTTCTTAATATCTTTTAGCTCATTTTTTAACTAGTAAGTCACATTATATTCCTCTGGCATGCTTCTTTTTTTTGGTAGAAATGTTATTCTGCTTCATATTCTCCTTTTTCTTCTCAAGTTTGAACAGGATTTTACCTTGGTTCTTTTATTTTAAGGTTTTATTTTTATCTGTTTAGAGAAAGAGAGCACATGTGAGCAGGGAGAGGGGGAGAGGGAGAAAGAGAATCTGAAGCAGACTCTGTACTGAGCGTGGAGCCCGACATGGGGCTCGATCTCAGAACCCCGAGATCATGAAGTGAGCCCCCCAGGCACCCCTATCCTGGCTCTTTTTGTTATTCATTTTTATGTTAAATGCGTTTTTTTCTGAGCTTTTGAATTTGGCAGGATTTTCTAACTTCACAGAGCTCCCTCTTCCAAACTATGATCTTGAGATTTGTTGAGTCTGCTGCTTCAGAACTTCTTACTATGGGCCTCTTGGACTCATTCTCTGTTAGAGAGTAAAACTCTTCCCAACTTCAACTCCTGTTCTCAAACTGGCCCACCACACTTTACAGTGAGGATCGCTGGTTCCTTGTTCTCCAGTCTAGCAGAGACCACATGACTTCCATCTGCCCCACTTCCCTAGACACTGATTCTATATGTGGTTTGTTTCACTTATGTCATCGAAAGTGATTCTTGTGGCTAACTCATCCCGGAGTTTGTTCTAAATGTTGTCCAGTAGTTTTTAGCTTTGGCATATGTGGGTATGTGAGGAGATTAAAAAACAAATAAGGCTGCTGCCACAGGTGCCATCTTCCAACATCTTCATTTTTGACTGAATACTTGCCAAGTCTCTCAGATGTGGAAGAGACCACAGATGGACTGTGCCCACAAATGAGGATAAACATGGGAACACACACAGATAGCAGAATACAGTGCTGACTAATCAAGGAGTTGACATTCACCAGATGAGCGAGCAGCTTCTGACCTCACTTAGCAATGAAAAGAGCATGCAGGCATTTCTCAAATGGTATCTCACAGGAAGTTAATAGAAATATGGTAGTTCTAGTTGTCCAGTGAATGTAATTTAGGAAATGGTGAGTTGAGACAAAGCATTCTTCACTACTTCCTCAAAATGGCACACAGATAAATAAAAATGGCACAAAGTAAAGACGTGGTAAAAGATTTGCATAAAGTTATTAAGGAAGAAATAAAAAATCTGACAAGAAAAACCTCAGTTTCAACATTAACTCAAGAATCAAGGACAGACATTGCCATTTTAGAGAGCGTAAGATGCTCCTGAGTTTGCTTACCATGTACCAAGTGATGGTTGGTTTGACAGTGGAAGGAAAGAACCCATCTACATTTGGACACGTGATCTTCTGAACACCATACTCTATATACAGCTTGTGCAGTGGGAGTTTCATGGAGGAATTGAAGCAGCTGTCTTTCTGAACCACTTCCAGGGGAAATGCAACTTTGCTGCAGTATGTGGTGTTCCTGAAAAGAAAAATAGCCAATAAATGGGCAATTGCCTTTGCATTGAATTTGATGCAGCAATCACATGAAAATGAGCTAAGTGAAATAATGCTGCGCATTGAGATTTCATTTGCATGTGAGTTCACATAGAAATTAAGTGCGTTATAGAGGTATTTCTTCTACCAATTTGATGTCACAAAATAAAAACAGACACATTTAGCTACTGCTGATATACTAAAATATTTACATTTTAGGATGACTGGGCAATTGTATTTACATTTGAATGTCCACACAGGTCATTTAGTCTGCCTAGGGGCTCTCTCATCCCTTATGCAGGGGGTAATTTTCAGCCTCATAAGATATATCCTCTGACTTAAAAAAAATAATGGACAGTGGTAAGACTGATTTTTCTGGTTTCCAAAGTAAAATCTGGATGTTATCCTCAGAGGAATATTGAAACAAGAATACAAGTGGTACAATCCTGGAGGATGAATCTTAATTTATGGCCCTAAGACATCAGTCCACCTCACATATGGAGGCTTTCCATGTCATCCTCCACGCACCCCACTTCTAAATTAGGGTTCTCATTCTCTGAGCACCTCAAACATTTCCTTGATTGACTTTATCATAGTTCAAACAAGGGCATGGTCACATGTTTCTTCTTTTGTTCTTTGCATGTAGTACAGTGTCTAAACTTTCAGTAGGCACTAACTAAATGTTTCAAAAATAAATGGAATGGATGTAAAACATGTGTCTGTACACATAAAGGGAACACAGATAATAAAAATAACTGATTTCTTAGGGTTATGGGTAAATGGGTCACTCACTGTCTACCTTTTTTTGTGATTTCAATTCAAGGTGCCAAATACATATAGATACTCATTAACTAATTAATTGAGGCTAAATACAGTGAAATGGGGGATGCATTTCTCTCCCAGAATGGGAAGAAGGGATGTTTAAAGATGACTTATGACAACGATAATAAGGTAAGAAGGGACAGTGGCAGCTATAATCACCACCTAAAAATAGCAAAAGGTCTACCAGGTGGAAGAAGTATTCTATAGGTGGAAATTTTACAGGGGGTAATTTTCAGCTTCATAAGATATATTCTCTGACTTAAAAAAAATAATGAACAGTGGTAGGACTGATTTTTCTGGTTTCTAAAGTAAAATCTGGATGTTATCCTCAGAGGAATATTGAAACAAGAATACAAGTGGTACAATCCTAGAGGATGAATCTTAATTTATGGCCCTAAGACATCAGGCCTTTGATTTTACATGGGCCAGTTTAAGGACATTCTCCACTTAGGAATTGCCTCAGGACTGTGGAAAGCTTCTGGTGTCTCCACCAGACAAGTTCACTTCTAGATTTACTTTAGGGACAGAGAAGATAAGCAGACAGGTAAACTGAAGAGATGGCCATCTGGAAATTGATAAATCACATTAAAGGAATACTCAGGCCTTAACAGTCACGCTGCTCCTATAATGTAAAGGTTAGAAAAGTTTGAGGAAGTGCTCTAGATAAGTAGGAAACAAAAATAGAGTTAATGAAACACTAAAATGCAGAGAAGAGAACAAGGTCATCCAGAAAGCTACTGATAACGCTTTCCCAGCTATTTCTGATGTCCACCTGTAACAGATTAACAATTGCCAAAGATGGAAAGGAGATTTTAGGCTGCTTTTCTCATTGGGTGGATACAAATGCCAAAGCTCTCAGACACAGACTGACGTGCCTAAGGTCACCAGCTGAGTAGCATAAGGGCTGGGATGCCAGCCTGGTTTCTGTGTCTTTTCATCCCATGCTCTTTCCACTATAATCTGTCTTGACCTCTCCTACAAAGCTGTCTTGGACATAAATAGTGGTCAGTGCTCTTTGGAAGCTTGCAAACTAGTCTAGAGTTCATTCCAATAAAACTAAAGAATCAGGTGAAAACCTCAAAAGGGCCTTCAGAGGTTCCAAGGGACTCCTAAGGCCACAATGATGAAAATGCGTTCTGTGACAGAGAAGTCCTTTTTCACTTAATCGTAACATAGCTTAAATATATCAAAATGTAGTCACATTTCTCTATCAGAGAATGGTCAATAACCATGAGAGACAAAGGGCATTCAGAAGACAGTGTGGGACTATCTATTATGTCATTCTATGCTGTTGTATCATTATATCATTCAGCCCTATTGTTATGGGCTGAATTGTGTTCCCCAAATTCATATGTTGAATACTTAACCTCCAGTAATTCAGAATGTGACCATATTTGGAGACAAGTCTTGAAAGAGGTGATTAAGGTAAAATGAGTATGGTGGGCCCTAATCCAATATGACTGATATTCTTATAAGAAGAGGAGAATAGGACAGAGATGATGCAGGGGGTAGATCATGTGAAGAGATGGAAAGAAGATGGCAGTCCACAAATCAAAGAGAGAGAAATGAGACCAACCCTGCCAACACTTTGATCTTGGAATTATAGCCTCCAGGACTGCAAGAACACAAATTTCTGGTATTTAAGTCACTTTTCTGTGGTATTTTGTTTTAGTAGCCCTAGCAAACTAATAGGTGCATACTGCACCTATTAAACAGTAGGAAACTGTGTAAAAACAAAACAAACACAAAACAAAAACAAAAACAAGCCATAATCCACAAACCAGATGGGAATTTAAAAAACAAAGTAAGTCTTGGAAGCTAAAAGGGGACCTTGGGAAAAGAGTAGCCAAAGATCTAAGCCTTAAAAATGATTATTCTTTAGAGAGGCCTCGGCTGTTTTTTTTTTTTTTTTCTTTTAAAGATTTTATTTATTTATTTGACAGAGAAAGATTGAGCACAAGTAGACAGAGAGACAGGCAGAGGTTGGGGGAAGCAGGCTCCCTGCTGAGCAGAGAACCCGACGTGGGGCTCAATCCCAGGACTCCGAGATCATGACCTGAGCTGAAGGCAGAGGGCTAACCCACTGAGCCACGCAGGGGCCCCGGAGCTCAGTTTTTTATAATTTTTTTTTTTTTTCAGAACAAAAACAGCATTAATCTGTGGTAATAGAAGAATAGAATATGGTTTAAAATATGGTTTAAATAGAATATGGTTTAAAATGCAAAATCTATATGAATTTTCAAGATTCAACAAAGTGGATTTGAAAGAAATTTTGCAGTATTGGTGGGGTTCTTTGGATTATATTCTTAGATTCCCAATGATATGGTGTTTATTTGTTTTGTAAGGCAATTTTGATGAAAAAGTTTGAAAGGCATTATTCTAAATACACTGGATATCTCCCAAATATTCTTCTTCCATAAGGCATCCTAAGGCTTTCTTCTGTATCAGGGACATCGAAAGATGCCAAGAACAACAGAAATGAATGGGTTCTGCTCTCTACTGTGCTCATTGTCTAGGGAAATAGATGCTTTCAGTTGAGGCAGAAATGCAGGCAGGTTCTAATATCAGGGAAAAGGAAAAAAATAAACAAGGCTCCATCATTAGATAATCTTGATATATGTCAGGGTTTGAAAAGGAACCAGTTATAGAGAAAGATCTCAGGAGTGCAACCGTTTTCTCTGCACACCTCTTGGGCAACCTCTGCTAATCCACTGAGTTGGGGTGTAACTCTTTCTAGATGTTTCCTTCCCTGCCATAGCTTCATAGCAGATGCATCCTCCAGATAAAAGCCCAGGAACTAAAGGGAAAAGAGAAAGTCCCCACCAAGAATCAGGCTACCTTAACATGCAGGTATAGTTGCCAGTATCGTTGAGGAGGGTGGGTCGGAACCAGAGAACATCTTTCTCTTTACTAATGCGGTTGTCAGGGAGGCGGAAGTTAATTGGCTCCTCCAGGTCCCGGTCCTGCCTCGTCCAATACCAGATCAGAGTCAGGCCAGCTGAGTGGGCTGTGCTGTAGTTGTATTTCAAGAAGTGTTCAAAGAGTGGGCACTTGAGGCGAGCTGGCTCATCTTCAAACACTTGGATCTGCCTCATGGTATCTAGTCCCCAGTCATCACAGCGTTCTGGAATGATCAAAAAAAGAAAGAAAGGGCTAGTGAGTCACCTCATGTTAAAGGCCTTCTCAGGACACCCAATCTTTTCCAGGAACCCCCCTGTCTGGTGATGTTCAGTAGCCTCTCTGTAATAATTGCGTGGAATGGGCACTGTGGGATGAAGAAATTATTTCTGTATCTTCCTTTAGCATCTTTTCATTACCTCTTGGATAATGACTTGATCTGATAACTTGAGCTTGTCATGCCCTATAAGGTATGGGGAAGAATCTCACCTGAAAAAGAAATCATGTGCTCTTTCACCCTCTGGAGACAGAGTAAGTTCTGAGGAAAAAATTGTAACTGAAAAGATAACCCTCCAAGACTCTCAGTTCTTCCCAGGTCTCCTGATTTGCGGGTTAGATCTGCCCAGGCAAAGAGATCTATCTACATCATAGTCTCAGGAGCAAAACTATATATGTAATAAATAAAATGAAGTTTGTCACTAAAGTTTATGGTTGCATATTAAGACAACATTTTTGTGGCAGCAGACAATTGAGAGAACAATTAAATTTGTGGTACTTTAATTTTGATAAAAGCAAAGAATTTGAAGCTTTATGACTTGCAGAAGGATTTGTAAGCAATAAATCCCTATGTAAGTAATAGATCTCTGAGAAATTTAACAAACTGGCTTTTCTGAGACTCAACAAATTACTATTATTTATAATTCCTATGCCTTTAATAAGAAACACCTTTTACAATCCAATATACAAAGAAAGAATTGGAAAGATCAAAATGTTGCTCACACCAATACAAACGTAATAGTAATTTTTTAAATAAAACATCTATGTTACCAGATTCTTCAAATACATTTTCATTAAAGCTATGAAGTTGCATAATCAGCTCATTTGGTTTACAGGATATTACAACCACAGTTTTTCAGATACATATGTCAGATGGAATATATACAACCATTTTCACTCCTTTCTGAAACTCCACTAAAACCAAAATAATTTTTTCAAGACTTAACCCCAAGTAAGAGCAAGAGCAGGAGAAAAACTAGTAACAACATCAAAATTGACAAACTGTAACCAGTTCGGTCCATTTAAATACTTTGCTTTGTTTTGTTTTTCATCCTTGGCTTTCATCCTGTCTCCTAGAGCTGAGAAATGATATATTTTTATCAAATTAAAGAAATGCTCAACTGTTTAAAAAAATTAAAATTAATGGATAAATCCTCAACCTGCAGGGGAAAACAGGGGAGCACACCAAAGTGCAATTCAGAATACTGTGAACACCCAGAAGGAACTGCCAGCCCCACAATAAGGAATCACTATTGCCATTTGCCCATTATCTCTGGGTTCTCCTTCTACGCATATTGTAAGAATCTACTTTCCTGCCCCTTTGGAGGAGAGCCCATGTGACTGAGTTTGGCCAATATGATGTAGTGTCACTTGTGTTGCTATCTTAAGGGCTCGAGCAAATTTTACCATGCTCCCTTTTCTTCTGCTCTGGCAAATATAAAAGTGCAGAGACTAAGCCTCCTCCTTTAGTTTGGGTCCCTTGATGTAAATGACATACAGCAAAAGAAGGAAAAAAAAAAGAAAAAAAAAAAAAACCCAGAAGAGATCTGTCAATTAAATAAGTTGATGAAAATAGACAAGCTACAAAAATATTTTCTAAAATTATGGAAAAAGAGAAGATTCTAAAAACTGTTAAAGAGTAAGAAAAGAGACCAAAAAATGATCATATAGAAAAGACAGGAATCAGAATGGCTATGGGAATTTTGAAAAAACAAGACTAGAAGCTGGAAGATAATGAAACAATATAGGTGATGGGAAATTATATCCAATCGTGAATTTAAACCCAAGGAAACAATCAACTGTGAAGGTGATGTTTTCAGACACATCAAGACTCAGTAATTTTCTTTCCCATATGCTCTTTATTAGGAGGCTTCTGAGGGACATGTTACCAAAATGAGGGGGGGTGGGAAAGAGAGAAAATTATGGGATTGAGGAAGAGGGGATCCAATTCAAGAGAGAGGGGAAGGGATTCCCCAGAATAACAATGAAGGAGATCCCAGGCTAACCACTATGCAGCAGGGATTGGGGTGAACCAGTGTAAATAAAAGGTAATAGAACTGTCCAATTAAAAAAAAGAATAATTGTGACTAATAAATTATCTGATGAAATTAGCACTGTGGAAAATTATGCTAAAAGGCAATTATAAAGTATGAAAACAGTCACCCCAAAGGTCCAAATTAAAGAAAGCTTATGAAGGCAAGGCACTTAATAACTTCCAAAAATAAGGAAGTAAACATAATCATAGTTCATTAATATGTGAAGGCATATTAATTAAATGATTATTGATCTAACCAAATATTGTAGTATTATTAGCTGAAGAGGAATGGGTAAGGAAGGGAGAGGGGATGGCCATTTAAGAGAGAAAAACATCAATGAGATGTTTATTAACTATGGACTATAATTAAAAAGTGAACAAAATAGTGTCCAGGGTTGACTAAATGAAAAATAGTAATATACACAAATTGATTAACAAAATATAGATAGGAAATGCTAGAAGAAATAAATAAAATACTTAAAAGTGGTGGCTTCTGAAGAAGAGAGCTAACAGATGTGAGGAAAGTTGAGGCAGAAAGAGTATTTTTTTATAACACTTTTAATATACTGGCCTTCAAAAAAAAAAATCACCATGAATGATTTCCTTTGAACATCATTAAAATAATAATTAGGAAAAGAAAAAGGAAGGTAGGAAGGGCATATCCATCATGCAACAAAATTGGCAAAGCCATTCTCAGTGTTTAACCATCCTAATTGTATTTCTTCTCTGTTAGGAAAAAAATCCTTGATTTCATTTTTTAATTCCAAAATTTGTATCAATATGCTTTGGCACGACAGTCATTTCACTTTTAAATTATAAGGTGATAGTTTAAAAAAAAAACAAAGAAGCATAGGCAGCTGGGCAGCTGATGGTGTCTGGAACTTCACCATATTATTTGTTTTCTGAATAAAAAAGATGCTACCTCCCTCTGCATTGCATAAAAGTATTCTATATGCTGTTCCTAAAGGCACCTCTCTCAAGAGCTCCGCACAATTTTCCAAATCTGGATGATGGTAGAGGCAAGGCGATTAAATGAAAATTATCCTCTTTCCTACTATCCTACTCTATAATATATCTCTATTCAGATCGCCCCTACTTGGGCCAGTAGACCGCAGTCTCAGGCCATGACTCTCTTAACAGAACACTGGTAAACTGGAGAGAAAGAGGAAGCCCTTCTGAGGGTTAATGGTGCTTTGATTAAAGGAGACTTCCTGACACCAATATTACAAATTGTCACTTTGTTTGGTCCCTGGAGGTCTTTACCATCCTGGGAATGATTAATAGTAAGATAGATGATAAGTGACAGGTCAATTTTTCTTGTGTAAAAGTAGGAGAATGCACACTGTGGAAAGGGAGATGAACAGAGAGCTGGTGTGACATCTCAACCACAAGTTAGTGTGACACCTCACCAACTTAGGAAGTATGAAATGGAACTCTGGTGACCACAAGGCCAGAAGTGGCAGAGACTGTCTAAATATTCATGAACCCTGGTTTCCCTTGGCCCATATGGATTCTACATAGATATCCTCCGCAACCGAATTGGGGCCATTTGTTTTGGTTCTGGCCAATGAATGAGGCCAGGAATGGTTTAACTTCAAACTCCCAGCATAATCTCTGACGCTTTCGCCTGCCCTCACATGGAGACCCCAAGGGCCAGAAAAGTTTGAATACGGTAGCCTCACAGGATGAAGGAGACTAGATCTCTGCCACTGCTTAGAGCAGAGCTCCACAGAGATGCCATTGCTCTCTCAAGGGGCTGTAGTTGAACAAAGAAATCAACTTCTGTGGTATTGATTTAAATCACTGAGACTGGGGCGCCTGGTTGGCTCAATGGGTTGGGTCTCTGCCTTCGGCTCAGGACACGATCTCAGGGTCCTGGGATTGAGCCCCACATCAGGCTCTCTGCTTAGCAGGGAGCCTGCTTCCCCCTCTCTCTCTGCCTGCCTCTCCGCCTCCTTGTAATCTCTCTTTCTGTCAAAGAAATAAATAAAATCTTTTTAAAAATAAATAAATAAATAAATCACTGAGACTTGGCGGGGGGCAAGTTGTTACAGTGACTAGCTTTTCCTATCTTGACTATTAAAAGATGGCAGAATTTTCCTTCTATAACATAATTCAGTAAGTCAAGCACAGACGCATTTTAAAACAGCGTTTGTTAAAGGACCTTACGTACTAAAATTCAAATATAGATCAATCACCAAGATTTGGGGCTGATTCCTGAGACTTAATATCTTTTCAATCAATTTAAATGCGATTCATCTGAAAGTGGAAAAGAGATCATTGCACCTGGTAGGTATCTCCTTTACAGAATGTTCCATCGGCCAAATAAACACATCTATAAAGTGAATCAGCCTCCATTCCATTAGGGACTGAAAACACACATACCGGTATTCCTAAACATTAGCCAAAAAAGGTATTGAGCTTTTCCTATGGGGTATTTGCCCATTTGAAATTTGTTCTGTGAGTTTTTAAGTTTCCCTCACTGGCCACCTGAGGGTATTTTGTCAAAGCATTTTAAATTATTCAATGACAAAATAAAAATAAAATCTATGGCAACAGGTTGCAGTGTCATGTAATACCAAATTAATTATATGATTCACTGCAGGCACCAGTCGAAGAAAAGACTGGGGAAAAAGGCTGCTATGCAAATAGATTTGTCTCTAATAAACAGCGAAGGGAATTTAGCAAGTTATAGGCACAGAGAATTACCTTTTTGTTTAGAATGTCCCTTCTTACCCAGTTGACTCCACAGTAGACGTCCTCTCTAAATTGGCCTTCAACATGGGGAACCACAAAGTCATCGTTTCCCTCAGCCAGAGGATTTCTTAAGGCGGAGGCTTGGTGGCACAGAGGACTAATGGAATACGCAAGCCTCCCAAAGCCAAGTCACTGGAAAATCCAACCCACGCTCCTGAGAGCAATTAGCATTTATATAGCAGGGTATACATTTTAACTAATTAATCTCACAACACCCTCTTGGGCTTTCATGCCCATTCCCACATTACATGCCAGGAAACGGAGACAGAGAGATTAATTGACTTACTTTTGCCTGAGTGGTAGCACAAATAAAAGCTGCCCGAACATAGATCTCGGGTGCTTGTCCCAAATCTGTGCTCACACCTTCAAAGCAAGATATTTCCCACAGGAAAGCTATTCATATATTTGTATTTATTAAATATTCATTCAGAACCTGCTGTGAGCAAGGAACTGTGCTGGGTGCTGGGTTAGAGAGACATGTAGACTTAAAAATTCAGGGAGCTCAGATATAGAAAAAAAAGAGGAAAAGATTTAAATAGTGAAAAACCTGAGGTAGAATTACATTCCACGAGTAATTATTTGCCATGGGCCCCGTATTTGACATATCACCTTGGACAAAATGCTTCCCCCTCTCAGACTCAGTTTCTGCATGTGTCCCATGCCCGCCTCATACTCATAATGCTGAATGAGGATTAAAGGGTGCAATAGAATGAAAGGAGCTTAGTACCTATTAGGCTAAGTTCGCCTAATAAATCTGGGTATGTCCCTACCTGTCAGGAAGCTGACAACCTGGGAAAAAAGAAAGACTAAATGAAAATACCTGGTGGAATGAACCAACTATTATAACAGGCTTTTAGGCAGGGCAACAGCTATTATATGATTATATTCTATTATGTTAGGTGGGGGATGGCAAGGGTAGTCCTGAGATTGGATTGTGATCAGAAACAGTCCCTTTTTTGACATCCTCAACTGGAACTCCGTGTGCTTTAAAAACTGTCCCGTCGGTACATTCTAGGAATCTTACGTAGGCCTGAGGGCAGAGACTAAGTGTCATGGAAAGGCTGGTTTTACAATACATTCTTACAGTTTTGCCTAATTTTGTTTTTCCAAAGGTGTACGTGGCTTCTCGGGAAACCTGAGCCTGGGATTATGATCCAGGGAGAATCCACGGTGTGAGCAATGTTGCATGAGTGGCAGGATGACAAAGAGTAAGGCAACAGGTTAAGAGTAGGTGAGTTTCTGAGGCAAGATACAGGGTGCCAGACACGGAAACACTAGCAGGAGCTCTGACAGAAGAAGCATGTGGCACAGAGCCCAGAGAGCAGCATGATGGAGGATAACAGACAGGATTCAGAGGCAGGCTTTGACACCTTCTGGCTTTATTAATTCATTTAAAAACTACATACTGAGCACTGAGCATCCTGTCCTGTGGCAAATGCTAAAGTAGAGGCCCAGAATACACTGGGGAACAAAACAAGGTCGTATGGAGCTCACATAACACAGGGAGACTGACGATAAACAGTTGACACACTAGGTAAGAAATGCATAGTGTATCCTGGAAGTAAGTCAATGGAACAAAGAAACACATAAAACCTGGTAAGACAGATCAGGCATGACGGAAGGGGAAATGGAAAGAAGGAGGAGCATGCAATTTTAAAGAGGGTAGTCAGGGTAAGTCCCTCAGCCATTATGAACCTCCACTTCCCAAACCAGAAATTCAAGTTCATACTTGAATTTATTTGAATGTACTCTACTCTGTAGAGTAGTTATGAAAACTGAATGAGCCCAAGACATAAAGTCCTATTCACAGCAACTGTAAAGTCTATGCACATATTACCTAAGATTAATCTGTGGACTGCCATTTTCTACGGAAAACAATTTCCTCACTCCAGTCTACTGAAGAGACTGCTAGACATGTCCATTTACCATGTCCACACACACACCCTTTTTCAAAAGTATGGGAATTTTTATCTGGGCACAGAGCCATTCAGGATAAAGGCTACATTTCCCAAGCTTTCCTCTCACTGGGAAGTGTTCAGGTGACATAGTTCTGACCAATGGGACATGTTTGAAATTTCATGATCTTAAAACCCATTCTTGAGAGGTGCTCATGTCTTTCTATGTTTCCTATGTTCCTGTTCCCATCCCATTTCCTACGCTCCTGTTCACATCCCATTTCTCCCATCCTGCTGCTTGGAATATGGATGTTACATCACGGACCATGAGAAAGAAGGCCACACTCGGAAAATGGTGGAATGGGAAAGTGAAGGGAGTTACATAAGGTGCTGCCTCACCAACCCTGAGCTTTCTAGATCTAGACTTTATGTGAGAAATAAACTGCTGTATATCCTTGCTACTCCGAGCATGCCCACAAACCGCCAGCGTCATCAGCAGCTTGTGAGCTTGTCAGAACTGCAGATCTTCTGCCCTGCCCAGACTAACTGAATCAGAATCTATAGTTGGATAAGATCTTCAGATGATTCCTAAGCCCATAACATTAGCTACGTATTAGTTTAAACCACTGTTATTTTCTGTCTCCTTCTTCACAGCTAGTCATCATACTAAAGGATAACAATGTCTTATTTCATCTGTTCAAGTCAGCAAGTTGTTGAACAATTTGTGAGGTTATCTCCACCCCGTAAGTCTACCTCTTTGATGGATTACATATAAAAACATATATTTGCTTTTTGTCCCTCCATGGAAAAAAATATTTTAAAACACCAGGATAGTTTTCCAGCAATGTTATGTAGTGAACAATCAGTTAAAAAAAAAAAAAAATCCACAAACCACATTTCCTAGAATAGGATGTAAGTAGAAAAAATACCATTAAAACAGATTTTTTTTTTTTAATTCAGGGGAGAGCTACTCAAGCAAAGGTCTAGAAAGTGTTTCTGAAGATCTGTGGTTATCAACTAAGCTATCAAAAGAAGAGAGAGGAGTTGGGGTGGGGGAGGAAGAAACTGAGTGGCTGTGAGCATCCATCAGACATCCTCATGTCGCTTGTGCTGTTCAACAACACTGCGCTAATAACTCGGCAGATGGTTTTCCTGGACCAGATAATTAGACATACCTTACTCCCACCAAAAAAGGGAGTTTTCTTGATTGAGTAATTTGAAGAAAATGAGAAATAGCCCTGAGCAGATGATAAGATTTGCCAGATAAGGAAAGAATGCCAAATTCAGAAAGCTGGTTGATGGGGGCAGGGGGTGGGGGATCCACAAGCTACAGCTTTAATTTTGCAGGTGTCATTAGAGTTTGTTCCTAGAACAAGTTTTATTCCCGACCGTGTGTGACACTCCTCCCTGCAGCATGGGACATTCATCTTGATGCTGACCTGAAGACTGCTATTTTATATCAATTGAAAGGGGTGAGTCTGGGGGGCGTCTGGGTGGCTCAGTCAGTTAAGCGTCTGCCTTTGGCTCGGGTCATGATCCCAGGGTCCTGGGACTGAGTCCAGCATCAGGCTTTCTGCTCACCAAGGGGGTTTGCTTCTCCCTCTCCTTCTCCCTCTGCCCCTTCCCCCTGCACATGCATGCTCTCACCCCAATACATAAATAAAATCTTTAGAAAAAAGTGGGGGTGAGTCTGGCCAGTTTAAAAAAAATAAGGAGAAAATAATTACCAGGCAAACATGAAAACAAAGAAAATAATGAAAAGGAAGAGGTTAAAAAGGAAAATGAACCTTCACAGACGAAAACAACCATATCTATGAAGTTTAAATCCAGAATATATACCACTGTAGATGCTACTTAAAGGTACAAAATCAAATTATCTAAAGGATGTCTGAGAGTTGGGGTAGTTCAGAACCGAATTATCATTGCAGGACCAGTACACCCAGAGCTCTGAACAGTTTGGTGTTCATGCAATCTGTCATGTAGAGGTTCTTTTCTCTGAGTTTGTGAATGTGAATGACATGCTCCACAAAGTTGCCCTCATCTCTGAGGACCTGAGGAAACACCCTGGGGTCTCCAGAGAGGTTTCCAGTCCCTGGGTCTACAGGAGCTGTAGAAGGTCAGCAGGCTCTTCCTTTTCTCCATGAAGTCAGTCCACGACCAGTTTTCAGAGCTCCAACAAAAGCACCCTTAATCAGCATGTGTTAATGTCCAAGGAAGGTCCAGCAGCCCCCCTCCTGCTGCTGCACACAATGAGGAAGAACATGGCATAGCATCATCTAATAGCTACCTACAAACATCTCTGTTTCTCTCATCAAACTTGCAGCAGGGGTTAGCAGGCTAAAGAATGGATTCCGGGTGTGCTGCCTCTGTACCATGGTGCCATTATTTTCTTAAAAAAAAAAAAAAAAAAAAAAAATCAATGTAATGAGCATCCTCATGTGGCTGAAGGGAATGATTTTTTTTGCAGGGCTGTTGTGACAATAAATAAACTGGCTTATGTCAAGTGTGGCACAGTACAATGGGGAAAGTCTAAGCAGTCATTAGCTGGTTTTTATGCTCCCCCCACCCCAAACAATCTTTTCTAATCCGTGATTAAGATGTAAAGATCCAATTACTATTCTCATATAATAATCAAGCAGCCTTTCACTCTCTATTTTCATTATTACATAATATTTATTCAGGATCCTATGAATGTCAGCGGCGATAAACAAAAGGTAAGAAAAAACATAGTCTCTTGCTTTCAGATTTCCATTCAAGAATCAAGATTGTTAGCATTGGAAGTAAAGTTACTTCACCCTTTATCATAGAATCGTATGGGTCTTAGAACTAGTCGTAGCTCCCAGGGACGGAAGAATAGCTGGTAATATCCCATCCCACAGCGGAGTGAATGAAGCTAAGAGAAAATAAAAACAGGTCTAAGACGGGGCCAACAATCTAGGATAGAGACGGGGAGGGACCAAACCAAGTCTCATATCCCGAAATGACTTTCCCGATGGCGTACACAGTAGCTAGCCTCTGGAGTCTGACAATCCCAGTTCAAAGCCTTGTCCTGTCACTTCCTTCCCATGTGAGTACATGCAAGTAAATTAAATATTCCCACGGTCAAAGAAGGCTGATCTGAAGATTAAATGAGACAGTGCTTTTAAAGTATTTAGCAAGAGCTGCTCAGTGGTCCTCATTATTATTAATATTACATTCCTCTCTTAATTCCAAACTGAGTGTATCCAATTTCAAACTGAAAGTGACCCAGTAAATGTTAACATTTAGCCTAGAGGGCTTACCTCTGACAAAGTGTTTGAGGGCATTAGACCACAAGGCAACTTAAAAAACATTTAAAAAACCCTTTCTTTTTTTTTTTTTTTTTTAAGATTTTATTTATTTGACAGACAGAGATCACAAGTAGGCAGAGAAGCAGGCAGAGAGAGAAGAGGAAGCAGGCTACCTGCTGAGTAGAGAGCCCGATAATGGGGCTCGATCCCAGGACCCTGAGATCATGACGTGAGCCGGAGGTAGAGGCTTTAACCCACTGAGCCACCCAGGCACCCCAAAACAACCCTTTCATTTTATGAATGGGGCAACTGAGCCCAGAGAGCTAACTTAATAAATGATGTTGAGCTCGTGAGTGGCAAGCACAGAATCACTTCTTTTCGACCCAAATGTCATGTCCTTTCTATTATATCATCTGGGCAAAACATATATTTCAAATACGTATCTGCAGAAATTTTCTGTTGGTATTGGGAATGTAAATAATACAATATTATATTCCTCTTCAAAACAGAGGATGAAATAGGCAAAAAAACAAAAAACAAAACAAAATAAAACAAAACCCCTCAGAATATTGGAACAAATAACATTAATGGTGGGCTGTAGGAGATAACTTTGTGTGCATTCTGCATGACGAAGCTACACTTTTACTCTTTTCCTCCCTCTCATTCTACAGGTAGATGCTAATATGCAGATCTTGTCTTCACTGCTGAGAGTAAAGTAGGTGGTAATGTGGAGCGTACTTGTGGCACCTGGAAAGAAGGATTCTGTTTCCTCATATGTAATAGTGCAGGAAGCAAAACACAAAGTGAATGAAAGTACCTACCACATAGGAGTGTGGACAGGGGTAAAAAAGATCATACACCAAAAACAAAAAAACAAAAAACAAAACAAAAAAACACATTCCCGGGTGCACCTGTATGAACTTAATAAATTTTAGCTACCACTATTATGTTGATTTTTACTGATGAAGAAATTAAGAACTAGAAAGACAGCAGAGGACAGGGGAAAGGAATTATTGTGTGTCTTGGTTCATGAGTTTTTACTACATTTTACCGGAGCCAGGGACAGAAAATACAAAATTAAGATTTGAGTCCTAAAATGTGGGAGGCAGGCAAAGCATGGACTAACTTCTTAATTAGCAAAGATGGCTTGAACAATCACTTTTCCACTCAAGGGTGTGATGCAAGTGTAAAGCCCTCTAGGTACTCAACGGGTCTTTGTGCCCTCCCTCCCCACATCTGACTTCTCAACTGGAGGTTCAGAGAGACTTGTTCAGTGAAAGCACCCCAAGGGATGTACTCAATTAGGAGCTATACGATTCCTCCACCTCAAGACGTGCAACCATATTCTACACACAACTACAAAGCCAAAGGAAAGAGCATCTTGTGGGCTTGCCAGCAACATCCCCAGGAATCCTCAGGAAATTGCCTGGAGTGAAAGGGCGTTTGAGATCTTCATCACCTGCCAGGAAAAGACACAGGCTACACTCTTGCCACTGCATTTAAGAGAGGCATCACCTGTGAAATGCCAGTGCAGTCTCATTCAATTTTAATAATGTGTCAAGCATGTAGATTTTTCTTGAAGGCTGGTAGTGACAAGCAGAAGACAAAAGATTCGAGAGAAAACCAGGGGAAGCAAACATCAGAAGCTGAGAGCATAAGCAATGGGGTTTGGGGACATGTCTGGCCGTGAATGATGAGGGGGTGGTCGGAAGAATTCACAAGGGAGGAGTTCTGAGTGGCTGGGTTTTCAGTGGCCCCTCAGCTAGAGAAGTGTCGACTCCCAAGGAGAAGAAACAGATCTTGGGAAAACAAATCCCAAGATATAATCATGGTCCACATTTCTAAATATATAAGTCACCTATAATCCCCTTTGCATCTGAGAAACTGCTACATGTTGGAGCTGGAAGGAGGCCTTCTGAATCAGCCAGCAACATGACACATTATACAGATTAGGCTTTGAGCCCAGGGGGATGAAGGAGTGCCTGAAGGAAAGACTGGTTAGTAGCAGAGGCAGCATGAAACCTTCCAGATTCCTAGTTATTTGCCCCCTATCACATGTAACTTTTGCCTATGAAACCAACTATGTGAGTTTCACTACACTGACATCAGTCTTTCCTTTTCTTTTTCCCCAGTATGTCAGAGATTGAATTTTTATATGTATATTTACATTCTGTTTGTGTGTTTTTAAGTATACTTGACACACAATGTTACATTAGTTTCAGGTGGACAACCTGAATTCAGCCACTCTGTACATTATGCCCTGCTCACCACAAGGGTAGCCACCATCTGTCCCCCATACAACACTATGAGAATACATTCAGCTTCTTGACTCACTGTAGTCTTAACGTTGAGGACATTTGCCTCTACTATACGTAGTGCTGAAGAGAAAGGGAAAACTACAAATCAACTTTTCTAAACTCCAGAGCTCTTACAACTTAGGAAGCAAAACAGGAGGAGGAACTTCTCATATAAGAAGTAAAACCAGTTTAACTCTAAGGAAATAAAAGTGTAGAGTGTCTTCTATACTATCCTTCCAATTGTGAGCCCTTCTTCTCATGGCACACAAGTTCCCTCTCTTTACACATTCACCAGGGTCCATACATTGATGAATGGTCTGCCATAGGAAAAAGCAAAATAATTACCGTAAAGTAGAAAAATGAAATGACAATAAGAGAAATTGGTGCAAGATCAGGGAAAGGGTGTGCTGTCCTTGCCACGAGAGCTATTAGGAGCTTCATGGTACACGAGAAGCGGTCCAGGTCTATATATCTCTGGGGGTGTGTTTATCCAGGTATAAATCCCCAGGCAAAACTGTCCAGCGCAGAATGCTCATCTCTGGGCATTTTCAGCCTCCCAGTGCTATGGGTCCCCTGCCTTGTGGAGAGACTAATAAAGAAAGTCATTGACTAGAAATACAGCTTGTTGTTTCCATATGCTTGGAAGCAGGAATATGTTCCACACTCACCAATTAAGAATCATTGCCTTGTTCTCCCTACCATACATCCAAGATCACAAATCCATAACTGGATGCATAACAATTTATATTTTACCTGGCAGTTTTAGACACATTGTTCACAGAAGGAGGCATTGTTGCCCCACTTTGGAGTTTGGAAAGAGAGGCTCTGGAATGATTTGGGAAAGTCAAGGTGCTAGCAGGCAGCAGAGCTTTCCGAATCCAGAACCAGTAACCCTCGCAGAGCCAGTCCTTTCTCCATGAATCCTCTCAGGCTCTCTGGTATCATGCTTAGTCCTTTGGTTTCCAGTTTAGAGACTTTGTATGTAATCTCTTCCCTCTGTTCTTCCAACTCACATTGATTCTTTATATCATCTGGCATCTCAAACCATTTTCTTTCCTTCTGTCTTACACTAAACTAGTTACTCAGCCTCTCTTTGAATATTCTATTTATTTATTTGAGAGAGAGAGAGAGAGAATGGGAGAGAGAGAGTACGAGAAGAGAGAGGTTAGTGGGAGAAACAGATTCCCTGGCAAGCAGAGAGCCCGATGGGGGACTCGATCCCAGGACTCCGGGATCATGACCTGAGCCGAAGGCAGTCGCTTAATCAACAGAGCCACCCAGATGCTCCTTTCTTTGAATAAAGGGATGCAATTTCAGACAGATATCTTTAAACTTCCTTGACACTAAAAATAGTTCCTGAGGTATACATTACAGTATTCTCCATAGAGAATAACAACATGGGATTGGAAGACCTTATTTCTTGCCCTAACCCCGTCAGTGTGACCACCATTATTATTATTATAAGTACCACCACCACCACCTAATAGTGAATGCTTCCCATACGTCAGGTATCAAGTGATGTAATTTTGTGATCTCTTTCAGTTCCCAAAACCACTCTCTCAGATAGTTTTATTATTGCCCCCATTTAATAAATGAGGAGCGTGAGTCTTAGGTAAGGGAAAGAATATCCACACAATTGCACAGAGTTAAATTAATTAAACAAGAAGGCCATTAGACTGAGGTGATTTTAATGCCTTAGCAGCCTACCTAAGCAAACCAAAGCCTAAGGCTGCAATGCCTCAAGGTCAACAAATCAAAATGCAGGGAAACTGATCACAGCCAGCTAGACCTATTAGTTAATGCAACTTGCCTAAGCTGTAGTCAAACAATTTTATTGCTTTGCTTCTGCCTCTTCTCTATAAAAGTCTTGGCCCCAGGGGCACCTGGGCAGCTCAGTCAGTTAAGTGTCTGCCTTTGGGTCAGGTCTAGATCCCAGGGTCCTGGGATGGAGCCCCACATCGGATTCCTTGCTCAGGGGGGAGCTTGCCTCTCTCCCTCAACTTCTGCCCCTCACTTGTGCTTGCTCTCACTCATGCTCTCTCTCTCTCTCTCTTTCTCTCTCTCTCTCTTAGATAAATAAATAAAATCTGGTGTGCCTGGGTGGCTCAGTGGGTTAAGCCTCTGCCTTCGGCTCAGGTCATGATCCCAGGGTCCTGGGATCAAGCCCCGCATCAGGCTCTCTGCACAGCCGGGAGCCTGTTTCCCTTCCTCTCTCTGCCTGCCTCTCTGCCTACTTGTGATCTCTGTCTGTCAAATAAATAAATAAAAATCTTTAAATAAATAAATAAATAAATAAAATCTTAAAAAAAAAAAAAAGTCTTGCCCCCAGTTCATGTTGGTGGAGTGCTCCCAACCACTTCCAATTTGGTGCTGTCTGCTTCAAATGATATTTACTCAAATAAACTCTTAAAATGTTTCATATGCCTCCGTTTATCTTTTAGCCATAGTAAGTATGTGAGAGAGGATTCTAACACAGATCTGCCTCATTCCAGAGTCTAAAATTGAACCCTGACTGTGGCCAAGTAATTTCCTTTTTCTTGCATTCGGCTTTTTCACGTATAATATGTAAGAAGGTAAAAGCAGATGATTTCTAGCCCCTTCCACCTCCACAGTATGATGGGTTTAGAATCAATGTGAATGTCAAGAGTGTTTTCTAGACTGAATCTTAAAATTGTAAAATCAAGGCAGTTTTTCAGGGAAAAGAGTGGAGTTGTGGCGGGTGGGCAGCACTAGTTAATATAAAGTGGAACAAACCGGGTCTCTTTAATGAGAAGCATCAAATCCTTGATTAGCTGCTCCCAGCATCAGAAGGCACACATCACAGCCAAGAGGCAATGGGGCAGATCACATCTGTCTGAATTAGAGTGTCATTATCTAGTCATGTTTCCAGTGGGGACTCTGAAGCTATCTTCAATGCTCAACTTTCCCTCACAACACCACCCACTTTTTAAAAAGCAGGGAAGTCAGAAATGTCAGCTTGTCCTCGAAGGCAGCTCCCTCGGGCACTGGCTGCCTCCGTCTTATTAAGTATAGTCAGGCATGACTCAGCTCCTCCATCAACTGTCTGCGAAGGAGAACATTTCACGCTGGTAGAAAATCACCTTAAGCAGAAATATGGAAGGCATTTAAGGTACACAATTAGAGCTGCACTGCTTATTACTCAAAATCAAATCATGCTTTTCTTATCCGAGACAGGAGAGCATAATCACAGCCAATGGGGAAATAAAACTGCCTTCGCTTAGAGCACATAAGATCACCTTGTCACCTCCAGTTACAGTTACCAGCCACTCAGACACCTCTTCCATCTGGGTCACAGAGAAAGGTGAACTGTGGGTTATGGCATGTCCTTCATTCAATAAACCCTCAGTGAGAACCTACCACATGCAACAGTTTATACGGTGCAGTTTCCACTGGGGAGATAAAGACATAAGGAAGACACGGTCTCTCATCTCAAAGATCTCACTCTCTGGAGAGACTGTGCAGAAAATCATAATGTAAACAAAATGAAGGAAATGCTATAAAGAAAACGATGTGGCACATCATAAGAAGGCAGAAGTCGTTCTTATTTCTGACTGTGAGAGGTGAGAAGTTTCAATGAAACCTTCACAGAAGAGGTGACATTGGAATTAAGCCTGGAAAATGAATAGAATGTGTGCTGACAGACACAAGGGGAGGAATCTGGGCTGACGGGACATCAGAAGAAATGGCTTAGAGGGCGCGGGAGCTGTGAGGAGCCTGTCAGTCAGCTGGGGCTGGACTCCAGGGTGAGTGACATTGGAGCAGAGCCTGAGAGAGGGAGACTAGGGGTATACAGGGGAAGGGGTTCCTACTTTATCTTGGTAGCAACTGGCAGTCACTGGTGGTTCTGGAAGAATGAAATGACACATATTCATTACAACCATGGCAGAGATGTTTCCATTGGAAAATATATTTGTGCCCTGAGGCTGTCTGAGGGGTCATACATGTGTGCAACTCCACGTGAGTCAAGTATGGAATTTCTCTATCAACTTGTTATCTCTGCCTTTCCTTGTACAAACCACAAATGAAGACAAAACAGACCATTACAGAAACCTGGGCAGGCGGGAGTGGGGAGGCAGTGAAGCTCGTCGCTTCTAAGGTGGGCCTTTTGCTCTGCAGTTGCTGGAGTGGAGGACAGTGATTTTTCAAGGTGAGAAAGGCACTGCTGTTCTCTCTCCATCTCTCCATCTCCCAACCCCCATCATCACCACTGATAATCCACGGGGCTATGGAGGGGCGGCTATTTTATTAGAGTTCCTAAATTTAATTATCCAGAACCTTTACTGTTTCTCTCTTGAGCCTGTCCTCAAAGTATTTTAATAACCAGAAATGAATGAATGAATGAATGACAGTGTTCTGTAATGGAGCAGACTATCTATACATCCCTTACGGCACATAGAACACCATTCCATGGTTATGGATGTTTCAATGCCTAGATTCTCCTTCCAACTACCTAAGGGCTCCTTGCTAACAGGACAGTTCTCCTTTCCATCACCATAGCCCCACTGTGCCTAAAAAAGCCAAAAGGTCTGTAGATATTCTAAGCAGAGAAGAGAAGAGTAGTAGGTCTGATGATGGGATTGGGAACAGGATTTTAAAATTACTTGAAAAATTAAAGGTTAGCAAAGATAAACCACAGACAAGAAGAAAGTATTTTATAATTACACATCTGATAAAGGACTTATATCTAGGTTAGATAAGAAGCTCTCAAAATTCAATAAGAAAATTTAAAAAGGGACAAAGATTTCAATAGTTTATCAAAGAAGATATACAGACAGCAAGTATGCTCATGAAAACACACCCCAAATCATTAGTCATTAGTTGCAAATTAAAAATCAAACAGGATAGTACTCCATACTTACTAGAAAGGCTAATATTTAAAAAATGGAAAATACCAAGTTTTGGTGAGGATATGCAGAAGATGAAACTCTTACTCTTTGCTGATGGGAAGGCACAATGAAGTACAATCAGTTTGGAAAACAGCTTGACATTTTCATATTAAGTTAAACATACACTTACTGTATGACCTACCAATATTAGCTCTAGATATTTACCCAAGAGAAATGAAAACTTATGTCCAGACAAAAGCCTATACACAGATGTTTATAGTAGACTTAGTCATCATTGTCAAAACCTTGAAGCAGCCAAATGAACTTTAGCTCGTGAATAAATAAACTGTGATACAGCTATTCAATGAAATACTACTCAACGACCAAGAAATGAACTTCTGATATACTCAATAATATGAACCCATCTCAAATAAAGCGAAAAAAATCTAGTACCGTATGATTCCACCTAAATGACATTCTGATGAGTATTTAGGAGGGCACGTGTGGGAATGAGCACGGGGTGTTATACACAACTAATGAATCGTTGAATACTACATCAGAAACTAATGATGTATTATTTATTGGCTAATTGAACATAATAAAAATAAATTAATGACATTCTGGGGGCACCTCGGTGGCTCAGTCAGTTAAGTGTCTGCCTTCGGATCAGGTCATGATCTCAGGGCCTGAGACTGGGCCCGACACCAAGCTTCCTGCTTGGAGGGGAGTCTCCTTCTCCCTTACCCCTCCCTCTGTTCTTCCCACTCCCCCTCACTTGTGTGTGCTCTCTCTCTCTCTCTCTTGCTCTGTCTCTCTCTCTCAAATAAATAAATAAAATCTTTTAAAAACACAATAAATGATATTCCACATAAAGCATAATTACAGGAACAGAAAACAGATCAGTGACTGCTAGGGGCTTGAGGTCAGGGAAGGTTGACTGTACAGCAGAAGCATGAGAGAAATTTGGGGGCACAGTGGAATTTTTTTGTACCTTAAATATAGCAGCTTTTATGCCGCTGTATGCATTTGCCCAAATTCAGAGACTCTTCACACTAAAAACTGAATTATACTGTATGTAAATAAAAGAGAAAATTTAAAAAAAAAATTCTAAAAGGTCAAGAGTAGTGTAGAATAAAAATGGATCTAAATAATTCCAGCTGCTTGATCAGAGATTTTGCTTTATTTGCAAGGACTGGTGGGAGGCAAGCATTTGCTTATGGATTCATTCCAGTGCCTTTTCCCAACCCTTTCCAAGAAGTTCAATCACACGGATCCCCCCGGGGCCCATTTGGTCTCTACCTCTCTAGATATGGCTGGCTATCTCTTCTAAAACTACTTCCCACCTTGCAGAATTGTTATCTGGAGTTATGGCTGACCTCCTGCTAGATTGTGAACTCAAAGGTTAGCATCCTGATGACACAACACAGTGTCCGGCTCACACAGTTTGGTGGATATTTGTTTCAAATAACGTGCAATGAGGAAGGCCACTGTAATAAAATCAGAGACCAATAACTGCATAGAAATAAAAGTCAGTGCTTCCTCCAACTTCCTGATCTATGCACTATGGTCTCCCTTGCAAATGATCTCATAGCTGATGTAAAGACTAGAATTTTAGCCAATTATTACATCAATTCATTCATTCACTGAGCATTTACTGAGCACTTGGTAAGTGTAAAGCATTTTACCAGGCACTGAAGATACGGAGCTTTCATTCCAGGAAGAAGACAGAAATTAAATAACAAATTAACTAAGTAAATAAGTAAATAAGTAAATAATTACACAGTTAATAAGTTAGATGCTATTATAACAGGTTCAATGAAAAAGAAGTACAGGGTAACATGAAAGAATATATAACAGGGAGTTCTGTATCTCTCTGAAGAACCAACTTTCCTACAGAGTGCTATAGGATGTGAGGGACAAAGTTGAGGGGAGAGTGTGATAGCCTTCGAGTAGAAGGGGAATGCTCTATGTGAATGTCTGAAAGTATCTCAGAAAACTTCATTGCCAAGATCAAGAAAACGAAACACAAAGAGTTTGAATCAATAGGTACAGAACCAAACATATGGAGCCATATAGGCCACTGTAAGGAATTGAAATTTTATTCTCAGAATAATGGGAAACACTTCCACAATTTCCATCAGAGGAGATAGGTTATTTAATTTTAATATTTTAAATTGGTTGCCATGGGAAGAATGAGTTATAGGGAGCAAGAGTAGAGGAGGAATAGCCAGTTATGAAGCTATTACAGAAAAGTCAAGGCTTGGACAAGGATGGTAGTTAGAAGGGGACAAAGCCGGGGTGCCTGGGTGGCTCAGTGGGCTAAGGCCTCTGCCTTTGGCTCAGGTCATGGTCTCGGGGTCCTGGGATCGAGCCCCGCATCGGGCTCTCTGCTCTGCAGGGAGTCTGCTTCCTCCTCTCTCTCTCAACCTGCCTCTCTGCCTGCTTGTGGTCTCTGTCTGTTGGATAAATGAATAGAATCTTTAAAAAAAAAAAAAAGAAGAAGAAGAAGAAGTGGACAAAGCCACAGGAAAGATCTAAGATGGACTGATGAAAAGTAAAAAAAAAAAAAAAAAGGGCAACTTGGTTCAGAAGCTCTTGAACCTCAAATTTACAATAGCAATATGGAATCCTGGAAGGTTAGACTTAGAAGGCGCTAGACAATTTTACAGATGAGGAAACACAGATTCAGAAAGGTTAACTTAAAAAAAAAAAAAAAGGTTAACTTATCCAAGGTCACCCAGCAAAGTAGCAACACAGCTAAACCACAATATCAAGCCATTTAATGTCCTTTGTGTTATTTCTTATTTATACTTTTTAAAGTCCAAATTCAACCTCTGCTTTATTCTGAAGAGAAACCAGAGTATATTATTTTTCACTTTTAAAGCAAGCACAGAGATGGTGCCACCCATGGGTCATGGCCAGTAACAGAGACCCTAAGACATTTATTTATTTTTTATTTTTTTTTAAAGATTTTATTTATTTATTTGACAGAGATCACAAGTAGGCAGAGAGGCAGGCAGAGAGAGAGAGCGGAGGAAGCAGGCTCCCTGTGGGGCAGAGAGCCGGATGTGGGGCTTGATCCCAGGTCCCTGGGATCATGACCTGATCCAAAGGCAGAGGCTTTAATCCACTGAACCACCCAGGGCCCCGACCCTAAGACATTTAGACTAAGATACAGGAGATTGTAAATCACATAAAGATAGGAACAGGACCTATTTGTTCACCATTGTATCCTAAGGCTTAGCAAACACCTGGCTCATCAAAGTATCTCAATAAATCCCTGCTCAATAAGTGAATACATTTTCTTTTGCAATTATATTGAAAAATATAAATTAAAAACAATACAAATCTCAGCTGGTTTAGAGTCATCAAGGCCAAAATAAGTGGCAGAGAATCATGGGACCATAGCGTAATTTTCAAGCAATTGGTTTTGAAGAATATGTTACTATTTGCCTTTGCATTCTTAGAAGATTGATAAGTAAAGAAACATATGGAGAAAATGAAAGCCCTTCTGGGCAAGGTTTAATTGCATTTGGAAGTGTGTATTCTTGGGGGTAAACACCTACCTTCAAATGTAAAAGTCTCAATCCTAATCTGTCAATACAGAGAAAATATTGGTGCTTACCCATATGCCAAGTGTTGTCAGATTTAAAGTTCATCAACTGAGTTTCTGCTTACTTACTTGCTTTTCTGATTACAAAAAACAAACAAACAAACAAACTTTGAAATATGTTATCTCATTTGTGATATTATCATCTTCATTTTATAGATAAGGACAAAGAATCACATGAAGCCAAGATCTGACTGGAGTCCATTTTTTTTTTTTTTCCCTCTGCAACATATATTGTGAATTATTCAGGGCATTTTCTGACCCAGGACATTTTCTGAACTCCCATAGCAATGAGATTTAAATTCATTACACTGACAAAAGAAAATACTCAGATATTCCTCTTCTGGATCAGAGAGTAATGGGCTAAGTCTTGAGAAGACCTCTGAATTGACCATGATCTTTTTTGATGTAATGTGTTTTATCTTAAGAAGCCATTCCTAAAAGTGGCTGAAGTATTGCACCCAACCTGAGACTCATCTGCTATTCAAAACTTTAAAAAGGCTTTTACAATGGAAGATAGTTTGGCAGTATTTCAAAATGTTAAACATAGAATTACCCTATGACTCAGCAATTCCCCTTCTAGGTATATACTCAAGAGAAATGAAATACATACCCATACAAAAACTTACAGACAAATGTTCACAGCATTTGTCTATTTATAATAGAAAAAACATGAAAATAACCTAAATGCCCATCAATAATGAGTGGATAAACGATGGAATATTACTCATCAATGAAAAGTAAGGAAATACTGATACATGCTACAGCATGGATGTATTTTAAAAACTTAAGTGAAAACATTATGCTAAGCCAGTTACAAAAATCCACATATAATTCTATTTCTATGAAAAGGCCAGAGTAGAAAGATCTATAGAGACAGAAAGGAGACTAGTGGTTGCCTGAGGCTGAGGGAAACCAGGAGAAGGGATGGAAATTGGCAACCAATGGATACAGAGTTTCTTTCTTGGATGATGAATGTGTTCTTAATTTAGGTTTAAGATATAGTGATGGCAAGGCTAACAAGACTGGTTTCTACTACTTTCAAACATGGAGTCTCTAGAAAAAATATGAAATAAATCATGTCCTTAGCAGTGAAAGGGTTGGGAACCTCTATGTCTGCCAGGGAAAAGAATAATGGATTTGGGATTGACAACAAGAGCTGGAGTCCTGATTCTTCTGTCTACTGTCTGCATGGCTATGGCTAAGTCTCCTAACTTCTCCAAGTCTCTGCTTCCTTATCTGTGAAACAGAAATATGATACACTTTTTATTGCTATTCTGATGATCAATAATGTAAGCATTTTAAAACTCTAAAATACTATGTAGGGGCACCTGGGTGGCTCAGTGGTTAAAGCCTCTGCCTTTGGCTCAGGTCACAATCTCAGGGTCCTGGGATCGAGTCCCGCATCGGGCTCTCTGCTCAGCAGGGAGCCTGCCTCCTCC
>NW_019154086.1:1871307-1978379 GCF_002288905.1 Enhydra lutris kenyoni
TAGGGTCCTGGGATCGAGTCCCGCATCGGGCTCTCTGCTCAGCAGGGAGCCTGCCTCCTCCTGTCTCTCTCTGCCTGCCTCTCTGCCTACTTGTGATCTGTCAAATAAATTAAAAAAAAAAAAAATCTTTAAAATACTATGTAATTGCATTCACCACTATCATGCTTAGTTGATACAATGTGAACTGTACCTGGCACATATTGTAAGCCTAAAACTACATATGTTTACTGACGGAGAAATGAAGGACAGCTGACCAGTGAAAGAAGACACATTCATTTGCTTAACACATTTGTAATCATGCCCACAGATGTTGAAATATTGACACCTGGCTGAGTACATTCTGTAGCACTGGTACTTTAAAAAAAAACAGAATCAAAACAAAAACAGAAAACTGCCTGTAATCAACAGAAATGTTTAAATGGGCTGACAAACTTGGCAAAAATTATTGTTCATGAGTATTTTGGGGCGCTGGGTATCTAGCATAAGCAAACTTTGAAGCAGAGACGTGGGGACTCAATTGATTTTAACTTCCAACAATTTGGGTGGCTAAATGTTTACTTTCTTGAAATTACATAACACAAATATCAGCCATAGTTATAATGCAGAAATTCAAAAGTAATATCTCTTCTCTCTTACCAGTCTCTGAATTTAGTAGTCTACCAAGGTCATTTCATGAATATTGAAATCACCACTGTGCTAGCAAAGTTATTAACAACCTTATTTACAGATAGAAACAAAGAGCTTATTAACCAACAGTACCTTGCAATTGTTCCTTAGTTACCATCCCAAGAACGCCAATGGTTTAGGTCTTCATTTTTTCTTCCAAAAATTAAGTTACCCTTTATTTGTAATTATAAACATAATTGATTGTAATATATTCAGATAATACATAAAATTATTTTAAAAGGATGGAAATAAATTCAAACTTAGTTCCACTTTTTAAAAATAGTCAAAAATAGGATTTGGGTATATTCTACCGAAGGTTTTCTACACATATGCACACACTACATACACACATGCCCACGGTGTTGTGCAGTAAACCAGCTGCGGGGTGGAAGGAACCTGCTTTGTACAGTTTGTTTATCAACTTCCACGGGGCAAATACTCTCACTATGTTCAATTTCAAACTACCCACAATTTATCAACAGGCTCACACAATTCCTGAAATCTGAACAGCCTCTCATCAGAGGCTGGTGTGATCCTGCTGCCACTGTTTTTAAAGTTTGCAGATGAGTCCTGCTGTATGGTACCTGTTTTTAAACAGAAAATGTCTATTATAAACTAACTTCCATATTAATAAATACAAAATTATGCTTTTAACGTCTCAATGGTTTTCCTGCATTACTGATTGAACAAATCATTTAAGCGTCCTCTACCAATGGATATTTTGACAGTGTTTCCAATATTACCCACTTTAACAACTGCATGAAAAATGAACTTGCGAATACATCTTGATGGACTTCTCTGATTATTTCCTTAGCATGTATGTGTGGACAGCTCATTACAAGGTTAACGGGAGGCACTCTGGTGTCTTTGGAACAAATAGCCACAGTGCCCTCCACAATGCCTGTTCCAACTACACTCTCACCCACAGGGTATACAACATTACATTTGGTCATTAGATCACCATGTCCTGACCAGTGCTATGTGGGATTTGTTCTCTTCAATTATGGCCAAGGTAATGGGTGAAAAATGATACCTAATTTTTTATTTAATTTGCACCTATCTTCTTACTCATGATCTTGAGCTTTTTACTATGATCAATTTGCTTTTACCTTGTTTTGAATTGCCTGAACTGCAAGTTAAAAATCTTTGCTCAGTTTTCATAGAGTCTCCTTTACATTGGAAGGATTTTTTGGTGTGTGTGCAAAAGCTCCTTAACTTTGCCACATCCCATATTTTCCAATTTTTCATTTGTCCTTTAACTTAAAATATTTTAATGCTACACTAACTGTGTCAATCTTTATGTAGTCAAATATATCAATTCTTTAATGGCCCCTACCTTTGATGATAAACCTGGAAAGTCATTCCCTACTTCAACATTATGAAAAAGTTTGCATATATTTTCTTCTAGTACTTTTAGGATTTAATTCATTTTTCACATTTAAATATTTCATTCAACTGAGATTTGTTTGGGGTTAGGCAAAAGGTAAGAATGTAACTTTATCTTTAAATAAATTATCCAAATGTTCTAGCATTTAAATATATCTTTTCCCACTAATTCTGGATGCTACCTTGGGCAGCTGCCAGCTGCAGAGCTGGCTTCCTTTCTTTTCTGGATTCCCGGTTTCACTTCAATTTTGTCCTCTGAGGATTTCTTACTAACTCAGCAATTCAATTTAAAAGACATTTATTTTTAAATGCAGTATTTCTAGTTGCTTTACAGCAGAAGCCTTGTTCAGGAAACCTTGTCCGCCATACTGAGAGACACTGAAACCTCCAATCTATTTCCCACAAACAGCTAGCATGAACATGTGAAAACTAGATGATGTCAGGGACCAGCTCAAATCCTTCCAATGACTTTGTTGCAGCCAAGGAAAATGTAATGGCACCCTTAATATGCACTGGATCTTGCCTCCACTTTCCTCCACAGCTCATGTCCCTTACTCCTGAGTTCTTGCCACTATAGCAACAACTGGCATCAGGATCCTCAGAGCTTAGGGTCTTCACAGGCGCCATGGCAGTGCCTTCTCTTTGCTTTGCATAGTGGTTCTTTCTCATCCTTCAATTCTCAAGAGAACATCATCCACTCAAATGGATATACCCTCATCACCCAACAAAGGGAGTTCCGTCCTGTTACTTTCCATCAATGGAATGCCCTACAGATAATCTTCAAAAAAGAGGGTTTAATTTAAATAATGTGTTTATTTACTTATTTTCTTTTCTTCCATGCTCTTGCCAAGACTGTAAGCTCCATGAGAGCAGAGATTATTTCTGTCTTCTTTACAAATAAGTATAGGCAAGCATAGCATCTAGCACATATCCATACACTATGAATGAATGAATGCCAAGTGTCTTACTCAAGTTTACATTCCCCGTGCTACAAAACTTTGCCCATAGCAGGCGCCCAGGAAATATCAACTGTGCTAGGTTTCACATCTAATCATGAAAAACCAGCTTTGCTAAGTGGGGAGGTTATATAGAGCTGTGATTTGTTCCTTTTAAATCACAAAGGTGCATTCTCAAATGAAGAGGGGAGTGCTTACCATCCTTCTATGATTAAAGTATTGCATGTTTCAATACAGATAACTAACATATGGAAAATACTGATTTCCCTGAGACTGAGAAGGGTTTGTGCATTAAACCTGAAAAAAAAAAAAAAAACAGGCATTCAATTCTGGATAGTTTACAGTGAATGAAATAACATATCTATGTATGGATTGGTGATATGTATGGATTGGCCCCCAGCCCAATCTTCTGCACATTTGTTGAATCCAGGTGACAATTATTCTGGCTGTTTTGCACACACACATACACACACACATGACAGTTTCTGAAAAAGGTAAAACATTCCAGCTCCATCAGGAGTAAAATGGAACTTGGAGTGAAACCATCATCAAATTTCAAAATTCACACCCAATCACTGCCAAAGCCTAGCAGGAAAAAAAAAAAAAAATCTGTTATTTTTAGACTGAGAAGAATTTTCTAGAGCTTTATACAGCTGGGTACCAAAAAACTCTTGGAGCCACATGCAAACATCATTTACTAAGTCCCTCAACACCTAGGAGGAAGGACAGAGCTGCTGTAGTTGGGTAAGAAGGAAAAGATAGGGAGCTACAGTTAGTCTCTCTGAGTTAGCCACATGGGAAGCCAAATGAATAGTGCCAAAGCAATCTTGCAGCGTACTAAAGGTAATGGCCTCCCACTCCACTCAAACCCACTGCACCTGCAATGAACCACAATTCCTTTGTCCATCTGCAGTCTTATTTAGAACTGCTCTTTCCTTTAGAAACATTTTTATAACCTTGGGAACACGTATATAATCTGAACATACGAAATGGAAGGACACTGTGTATGTTTCAGGAACCTTGGATCAAATAAATTTAAAATAGTATCTGCAACATGAAAAATCACATCCTATGTCCGTGTTTTTTTTTTTTAATTGGTTGAATGTTTCTTTTCAAATGGGTGTGTTCCATATCATCAATTAGTGAAAGACAGCTGTGGTTGGCATATTTTGAAAGCCAAGAGTTTTAACTGTAAAGAATTCAGTGGCAACATGTTATAACACAAATAGCATGCATGCGTTTTAAAGTCAAACAGGTATACAAGTTGGGGGCGCCTGGGTGGCTCAGTGGTTAAAGCCTCTGCCTTCGGCTCAGGTCATGATCTCAGGGTCCTGGGATCGAGTCACGCATCGCGCTCTCTGCTCAGCAGAGAGCCTGCCTCCTCCTCCTGTTTCTCTCTGCCTGCCTCTCTGCCTACTTGTGATCTGTCTGTCAAATAAATTAAAAAAAAAATCTTTAAAAAAAAAGTTAACTTCTTAAATTCAATTTTCTGAATCTGGAGTTCCTTACTGGTAAAGAAAAGACAATTCCTATCTCTATCTAATGGGGCTGTTCATAGAAATGTATGCAATATTATATATCTGCAATCATTCCCTGGTTCAATTAATGTTCTTTCCCTCACCTTCCTCCTCTTCTATTACACACACACACACTCCACTATATAGTTATTACCAATTTACAGGGAATTAGAATAAAAGAGATTTAAAGCCATGCTTAGCTTAACATGGTCTTCCTTTAGCAATTAAAAAAATTCAACAGTGTGTAATGCTTCATGACTATTATTATTGTCATCAATTATCACTGCATTATACAGGAGAGAAACAACCCTTTTAATAACAGGATATTTGGAGTAATAAAGGTGAGATATCTAAGAGTTTGCTCTAATAAAGCAAACAGGAACACAGACCCTGCTTCATGTCTTCCTGATAGCCCCTCACTACGTATCTCACTAAGAAAATTGCATGCAGTGGGAGTGACTCCTCCAACACTTTCACTTACTAACTCTTCTAGTCATAATCTCCATGATTTCATTATTGTCCCAAGCCACACCTTCCTCCTGAAACCTGTATACAAGCTGGGATGCTACTGAGCCTCAAGCAATATACTGCTACGAAGAAAGACGTGTTACGGCTCAGTGTCAAGTGCAAACAACAGCAGATTGTTTCTGCCTTAGACTTTATGAATGCAGAGTGCAAAGGGGGATACAGAGTCATACATTCCTGACTGCTGCCTCCTCTTCATTATCGTGAAGGCTATGTACAGCTCTTGGCTCCCATCGTGTCTGCTATACACTTCCGTCAGAATAAAAGTATTGTGCAAAATATGTGGTTGACAAAACATTATCCCTGGACATGTTGATGGCTCTCATGCCTGGAGGGGACTAGATTTAAGGACATCTCTATAATATTTAAGGTTTCTATTTGCTCTCATCATTTAACACATTAGGAAGGAGAAGAAGAGTGAAAATGTGAAAAAAATTTTAAAAACCTAGGAAAAAAATGAAACATTCAAAAAGAATACTATCCAATATAAAGTTCAGGGGTGAAGGGAGAGTACTTAAGAGTGGTACTAAAAAATGGACTTTTTTAATAATCTGAAAGAAAGTATATACCTAGATTGTATCAAATCCAGCGAGGCCCTCTGTGGGAAGCCTAAATCTGTATCTCTCTCTCTCTCTTTGTATCTCTAACTCTTTCTCCTCCTCCTGTCCCACCTTCTCTCCCTTTCTCCTTCTCTCTCCTTTCTCTTGGTCTTTCTGTCTCTATCTATATGTCTGTCTGTATCTATTCTCTCTCTCCCTTCCCTTCCTTTCGTCTCCCCCTCCCTGCTCCTTCTCTTCAACATCCTTTACCTTGAGTAAACAGTAAAAGGGATGAAAAGGCATAGATGTCAAAAGTCTTGCATAAGAGAAATTCAGTTTTCTCTAGGGGACCAGACAGATCAAAAAGTCCAAAGCAAATTTAAAAATATGAGGATAAAATTAATGCTTTCTCTCTGAAAAGCAAAAATTAGTTCATCAAGCAACTTTTGGGGGCAGTCTGAACTCCTAAAGGATCTAGAGAACAAAGTTAACACAGGCACATCAATTTAAACTATTAGGAATAATGTGTTTAAACAGCAAACAAGTCCACGGCAAATGATTAAGGGTTTCTCCCCAAAGTAAAAAAGAACAAACAAAGCTATAGTAAATAATGGTTAATAATGGTTGAGATCCACTTAGGAACAACAATTTGTATATCTGTGTTTGATTTAACAATAACGCAGTCCTATATTTCAGCTATGGTTGCACTTGTATGCAAGTTTAAGTAATTAGAATATCAAAACTCACAATACAATATTAATAAATAATTATATTTACATAGAAAAGCCATTAGGGACTGAACGATTCACACTCTGTTCTTTTCCTTTTGAGTATCTACATTTATGGTGCAGGACCCACAAGTTCCATTGGGAAGCACAGTTGGCAAATACTTTTCACTTGTTCCTTCTTGCTGACACAGCAAGTCCAAACTTTAAAGGGACCACAATGTTCTGTTACATAAGTTACGGGAAAATGCAAACATCAGTACCTTGATGTACATATCAAAGTGCGTACTCCTACCTACTTCAAGGAGCGGTTCAAAAAAATATGAAAGTATCTCAAAAGGAAACAAAACAAAACAAAACAATGGGCTGCTGAACAAAGAGACTTAAATTATCATTAGTCCAGACTCTACAAACACTGTAGGAAAGTGGTATTTCTTTCTCACTAATGTATAGCTATTACAAGAGTTTTGATTCTGAAAGCAGAAAGAGAAATAAAATTCATGAAAACACAGCACAGCCAAGTCTAGATTATTGAGGGTGTGATTATTTGATCTGTTTTCTCTCATCTTCTCAGCCATCTTGTATTATCATGTTCCTATTGCCTCTAAAAGAGAGCAAGACAAAAGAAGGCAATTATCTATACCAGCTTTTATAGATTTCAATAACAGGTACTTGAGGTTATTGACTGAGGTTCCCAGATTATTTGTAAAATGGATCAATTTTCTCTTTGTCCCTCAAAAATAAATAATGAGAGACACTAGCCCTTAGTAGATTTAAAAATGAGACAATCATTGTGCTTTTACCTTGAAAGTGAAGATTTTATATATATATATGTATATATACATATATATATATATATATGTATATTTTTTTTTTTTTTTTCCCTAAAGTTACTCAGCTAAGGAGAAAAGACATTTTTAAAACAGCGGAATAAAAATGGGTGAGAACTGGCCCAGGACTAAGTCACCGGTCATCAAGACTGTGGTCTGGATTTATAAAGCTCATCTCAATAAGGCAGAAACAAATGTTCTGGGGTGGTAGTGGGGGAGGGGAGAACGTGGAAATGAAGGTGATTTAAACCTGAACAGATTCTCAAAAACCAGACCAGACACTGTCACCAGTAACCCTATACACAAAATACATTCCATGCATAAATCCTGGTTTCTCTTAACTAACACAGCCATGTGAAGGGAGAATCAGGTCATTTTTCTAAACATAGAATTATCACTATGATACAAGAAGCTATTCAGGAGAGTTTATATTTGCAAAGTCAGCATCAGACCCATAAATCATGCTACTCAAACCTCTTTTCAATCAGGCTACAGAATATTCACTCTTGGGAAGCATAAGTTAACTTAAAAAATAAGCACCACTGTGTTTCAATAAAGAAAGAGAGAGAGAGAGAGAGATAGGAACGAATGAAGGAAGGAAGGAAGGAAGGAAGTAAAGGGAACGGAAAGGAAAAGAAAAGAAAAAAGAAAAAGAGTGAAGATATCTGCTCCCAAGAGGCAGCATTTAAAGGACAGTAGGGTGAAATGTTGTAATTCCAATGACCTTTAGGTCTAAGAATAAAATGAAACTGTATTCGTCAGACATTCTCAAAATGTTTGGACTAAATTGCATAGAAACGAAGTGTGTTCAGGATGACCAGCCATGGGCAACAGAGACAGGATTGAATGTCACAAGTACATCCAAGTATGGAGTTTTTCAAAAAGCATATTCAAATAATATGAGGCCACCAGGGCTGGCAACAAATTGGTCCTAACCAAAGAACCAAAACATAGCATCAGAAATATTATAAACCCTTACGAAAGTTAAGACAAAACAAGAGAAAAGAACTAGCCAACTATATCTGAAATATATTCAGCACAAATATCCTCTTTACCTGGAGGGATTCCTGTCGTCCACAAACTGTCCCCAACCTGCCCTGCCAGCTTGGCTTCTAAATGCCCTCACGCTATCCATTAGTCTCACTGCTCTGTTCCATTCCCAAATAAGAGAGGCATTTTCTCCTGGAAAAGGGCAATTGTTCCTAGACTGAGATGTGTTCTCCAGTACCTCCCTACAAGGCCAGTAACATTCTCTGCTCTGTCATGGCATTTTGCTTGGTATTTATTTTCTCTTCTTTCTGTCAGACCTGACTGGAAGATGTTTCCAAAAAGCCTTCCCTTATTTGCCCTGGATTCTGTAATATAAAACTGTCAAACACACGATCTTTAGATTAAAGTAAAATCATTGTAAGACAAACACTTGCCATTAGAAATCACTTAATTAAATAACAGGAAGAGTATATGTCCATGATATAGAATAATGTCCAGAATGCTCTTTAATAAAAAAGCAAGAAAGCAAAATTGGCCAGAGCTTTGCTATTGTTGATTGGTTGGTTGGGTTTATAGGTAAGGTCATAGTGACTGATGGGTGATTAAATGACTTCTTCAAAGTATTAAATACCTATAAAGTCAAACACTCAGAATGTCAAGCAATGACTCTTGATTCTTGGTAAACCAGTGCTTTTACTTATTTATTTATTTGTTTGTTTGTTTTACGTAGTGTTATTCACTCTCAATAAGCCAAAGGAGTATTTCTACCCTCTGCAAATTCCTCAAAATTAACGGAAATGAAATCATGGGATCTAATAGCTATTAGCAGAACAAAGTCCAAAAAGAAGGCAATACCATTTAAAGAAAAGGGCTCTCTTTTGGAGTTGAGGTAGCCTTCTAAACCTAGCTCTATCAGACATGCCACCATGAGCACTGTTATCTTGGGTCACTTCCCTGGTTCTTCTTTTCCTGAACTATAAAATGTGTTTAAGACTCTCTACTCATCCCTCCAGCTCCAGCCCCCAGCATCTTCGGTGACATTAATGATAATGTGTGTGAAATTTAATCCCGCACCTGGCACACTGTCAACTGTTCATTGACTTTGAAATAAAAAGCTATATTCAAAGGTCTGTGTGTGTGTGTGTGTGTGTGTGTTTGCGCACTTGGGAAAGAAAATGCATTGCTCTTTTTAATGTGGTATCTGTAACAAATAATTTTGATGTGGTAATTTTTTTTTAATTCACCATATTATATGTTGTACCATTCTCACCCTCTCCCTAACTTGGAATCACAAGTTGCAAATATTTCTTTCTACGGTAAAGGCAGTTTTAACAGTTCAACTTTCTAACATGCTGGCAATGGAACACACCACAGGAGAAATGTGTGACAAGTTTGCTTTCAGAATTCTGGCAAAACAGAACTTTGAGTTTAGTATTGGAAATATTCAATACCATAACAAGCAAAAATAGGAATATTTAATTTTGAGCTTACATTATAATGATTTTTCTTCTGAAGAAACCACCTAAGGAGGAGAGTTGGGAGGGAAGATACTTCTTATCTAAAAAGCACAGAAGGGACGCCTGGGTGGCTCAGTTGGTTAAGCAGCTGCCTTGGGCTCAGGTCATGATCCCAGCGTCTTGGGATCGAGTCCCACATCAGGCTCCTTGCTCGTCGGGGAGCCTGCTTCTCCCTCTGCCTCTGCCTGCCATTCTGTCTGCCTGTGCTTGCTCTCTCTCCCTCTCTCTCTGACAAATAAATAAATAAAAAATCTTTAAAAAAAATAAATAAATAAAAATAAAAAGCACAGAAATCTATTACTGAAAGGTTCCTTAACAGTTAGCAGAACCTGTGACCTCTTGGATCTTAATCTTAAAAAAAAAAAAAAAAAATGTATATATCCTAGTGCAGTCCAAGAGGAGTATATTTAGCTAAAATAGCATGCATCTTGAGAACGAAAGAACTAGTTGAAGTCACAGTTATATTACATATTAGCTATGTGACTTTGGGTTATTCACTTAACTACTCTGATTTTAAGTTTCTTTTCCCAAAAATTGGGTTACAACAGCCTGACTACACTATAGTTTGGGTGTGAGAGTCAAATGACATTGAAAATGCAAAATGCAAAGTGCTTTTTCAGCAAAGGAAGTTTTATTATCACATAACTACCACATTATAGTTATACCACCACCATTATAATTATCCAAGCTTTAATTCCTTAAAAGTAAATGCTTGTTTTTAAGTATTTGCTTATATGGACACCTGAGATGGAAATGTTGCTCCCACTTTTCTGAATGAATAATGAAATCACAGTACTGCTACAAGAAAGACTGTGTTCTAGAGTCAGAATTCTGGGCCTTAAAGTCCAGTTCACTGCACTTAAAACACACTGCATGGGGGTGCCTGGGCAGCTCAGTTGGTTGAGTAGCTAACTCTTGATTTGTGCTCAGGTCATAATCTCAGGGTCATGAGAGCAAGCCCTACATTGGGCTCTGCACTCCATGGGGGAGTCTGCTTGATTCTCTCTCTCCCGCTACCTCTTTTTCTGCTCCCCCCCCCCCACCTCTACTCATGCCTATGCTATTTCTCTCTCTCTCAAAAATAAAATTATATATATATACATGTATGTATATATATATAAAATTTTAAAAAATAAATTTAAAAAAACTACTTGAAACTAAAGCTCTTATGTTCATATGGTCTCTTTTTAAAATGTGGGCCTTTCTTAAGAAAAGGGTCCATGTAAAAAGGCCCAGAACAACCAGACAAAACTCCTACTAATATCATATGCATGTACATTGTTTTAGAGTTTTCTGGTTATTTCTTCTTTGTTCTTCACATCAATCTGTGATTCTATTAATATGGGTACCTAAAGCCCAAGAAGAACCTCATGAAAGGCCAACAAGTCTGCCAACATCTATATCATTGTAAGAAGTGATACCTTGATGTGCGAGAGGTTCATTGATTCCTTCAAAATACGCAATGGTCCCTCTGTCCCCTAGTAGCTCAGAGTTAGTCGTCCCTTTTATTTTTGTCAACAACACTTCCTTTTTGTTCCTCTTCCTCCAACTAGGAAGTGCATCACTGACACAGACACAATACACCTTTTCATAAGGAAGGCAAATGAGTATGTGCCAGATGGGCTGAGGGGATTACAACATGTTTCCTGCTCCCATGGTGACTCAATGGGACTGGTATGAGAACTTATCTTATTCAAGAAGTCAGTTTCCCTGGCAGAATTATGAGTCACAGTTCCTGGGTAGAAAGCTCACTTTCCAATAGCATTTGGGGTGGGGGTAGGGAACCTCCTTGGATGGATTACAGTAAAGGTCATTCAGAAAGGCAACACTGACAGGACCACTGGAGAGACACCAGTGCCCAGAAACTTCTGGGATGTCACTCATATCTCAACAAGAATAACATCATCACCTCTCCCTTTTCCTTCTAGGTAAGGCAGGACATAAAACTACATTGATGAATTACTGGCATGAATCCAAACAAGTCCCATTATAAAATTGGCCAATTTTGGCAAAGGGGAAGTGAAAAGACTTTTTTTCCATCCATTTATAATATGTGTGTGTTTGTGTGTGTGTGTGTGTATGCATATATACATATATATACATATATATACATACACATATATATACATATATATGGATATATATATACACACATATATCCATCTATTTATAATATATAAATAGAAAGAGAGAGTGCATACCTACTATGTGTCTATGTGCCAATCATTATTCCAAGTATTTGGGTTAAAAAACAAAGAGGCTAAGTTCCTGTCCTTGGACCATTTACAAGCAGTGAAATAGGGATGAAAGGAGAAAGGGAAGGAGGGAAAGAGAGAAAAAGAAGGGAAAGGAGGAGGATGGGAAGGAAAAGAACAGAAAGAATGAAAAGCAGAGGAGGAGAAGACAAGAGAAAGTTAACATGGTGTCGAGAAATGATGAGATGAGTCAGGAAGGAAACTATAGGTAGATACAGAGAGGTGTGATTGGGAGGGCTATTTTAGCTAAAGTGGTTAAGTTAAGTAAGGCCTCTGTAAGCAGATAATATTCAAGCACTGAACTAAATCAAATAAGAGCTAATAATAATCAGGGGTCTTATTTAACATATTTAAAAATCAGGACATCACCACCACTGACCAGTCAAATGGGATACTCAATCAAGCAGGGCAGACACCGGTTTAAATAGCCAGGAGCTCTGTATGTGTACGAGTACTAGTGTACCCCAGCTGAATATCAGCCAGACTAGGAAATATGCTTTCCATGTGAAAAGGGTCAACAAGGTTGGAAGTTATCTCCACTTCTCTCAGCTTTGAGCTGTATTCTGTCCTAGTTATACACCTTTTAGTCTTATTTTTGGTTTCTATTAAATGCTTTAAGTGGTATAGAAAACTGAAACACATACCCAGAAAAGATAATCAGGATGAGAAGGGCTCCAATCCATACCATGTGAAGAACGATTGAGGAAATATATTGGAAAACAATGTCATGGCTATGCGATCATTATTTTAACATTTCTGAAGACCTCTCATGCAGAAGAGGAGTTAGAGTTATGATATTTAAAGTACTGTCTGTGGTCTTCAGGGGAATTATACATGAGAAGCTTTTTCAAATGAAGATATCTAGGTTCCCTGAATTAAAATTAGAGAACCACTGGACTGAGTATCCTCTATGAAATTTGAGGAGTTGAACCAGAGAAATGTGGAAATGACAGAAATAGATTTCAATTATATATACTAAAAACTTTCTAAGAACTTGGTCAGTCCAAGGACATATGGACTGCAATGAGATGATCACTAGTTAGAGTTACCACAGACTGGTCCTGAGCAGTAATTCTGGAGATGAGAGGAGCTCTAGAAAGATGAATTTTCAAATCCCTTCTGACTCTGATTTCATATGTTCCAGACCCGATGACTGAGCTTGGTAATTCAAACTCAAGCTTTGGTTGGTTTCTCTTAAGGAGCAACAACCAAAGGGTGGGGTTGGGGGTATGAACCTAACTGTAGGTCCTTGTTCTCCTAGATTGTAGCAGTATGATAAGAAATCATCGTTATTCATTTGTTCTTAAAAGGTCTTAATAGACTATTAGCCTCAATGCCTCTTCCACCACTGGCTGAAGTTTGGAAAACAGAGTCATGCTACTACCATCACTGTCATTTCTTTTCCCATTGGACCTGAGGTAAAGGGAGAGAAGCAGGATTCTAGTTCGTTTGGATGTGAAGGTGATGGAAAATTCCTGTATTTATACAAACCAGACCACTGCCCTAAGTACATTTTGTCCCCTGAAGACTAGAGGTATCATCACCAAAATTGATGATTGTGTCACAACTATGATTCTGTGGTACCATAGAAGACAATGGATATAAACCTTATGTAGTCTTAACACATTTTTCAGAAAAATTTGACACATTACCCTATAGACAATTCATATTTTAATAGATTGTCAAAAGTTATTCGCTTACCTGAGGCATCACTTTGCAGGATCCCATAGAAGTAGAGACTCATCACACACCACAGAAGTCCCATCCTGTCAACATAAATATAAAGTGAAGGGGGAGTACTTTACCACTCTCTAGAGCTTAAGTAATAATTACCGCATACACAAGCTAATGATGGATGAGGAACTGTTCTAGCATGTCTACAATATTAACTAATTTAATTGCAGGAACCAACCAACAAGATTTTTTTAACACCCATAGTACAGATAAGGAAACGGAGACAAGTTTAAATAACATAACCAACATCTTTTGCCTAGAAAGTGGGAAAATAATGATTAAGCTTCAGCACTCTGGCTCCAGAACTATCTCTTAATCATTCAACTACAACTGCCGACTTAAGGAAAATATTCCTCTTGACTTTTTTCACCAGGAGTCACATTTCTGGCAGATAAATTTGATCTTCTTCCCCTCCTTAGCATTCATGTGGTCTGTTCCCAGCTGTTAATATTTTATGATCCAGACACTTATCCTTCTTAGTGATGACTAGAAGGTCTAGAAATCCTGGATGCAGACTTGGTTTATAGTCCACCACACTTGGAATTTAGAGTAAAGGGGAAGATCTAAACCTCACTCTCTGCTGTGCCCGCTCTCCTCTTCTCCCTGGAAGAGACAAATGATGAAGCTGGAGTCCAGTTTTTGTGACCTTCAGCCTTTCTACTGATAACCAGCTAGAACAGCCAAGTAGCAAGAACTCTGCCCTTACATTTAGTTGTGTGATCTCTAATACGGAAGACCTAGAGACTTAACAACTCTGTGAGATATTTATTTCCCTACTGCCCCAGACATATCTTCCCCATGATAAAATCTTGATAGGGTTATAAATACTGAAACCTGGATATTACTGAAAAATTCCATATTCAAGACTGTTGCTATTTTGAACAGAGCAGCCACATAAGAGTGCTTACAGACGTCTTGGTCACTTGTCCTGATCACATCTCTAGTAAGTGCCAGAGATGAGAATGATACTCCCCCCAGCCAACATAACCCAATGGCACAAGTTTCACTACCAAAGGGACCCACCATCCTGAGAAGGTCAAAGAGGTATTTGATAAATAGGGTGGCCAGATAATAGCACTTAAAAGGAGACAGCTGTAAGAGGGTGCCACTGAAACAAAAGGTATAAACTGGTACAGCGTAAGCAATCCAGAGTGTATGATCACTTTAAAGGACAATGCACATTTCCAAAAGCGGTCACCTCTCTTGACCACACATCACCACAAATCTCTAGTTCATATTGTACTTCCTTCTTTAGCATGACTGTTCAAAAGTGACAAGTGAATTTATTTATCCTAAACAGCCATTTTTAATCCCAGAGATTAAAGGTTTCTTTTTTACCACCACCCTTCTCTTCCAATTCTTACACCGTTAACTTAAGGAACTCTTTCATCAGTCATTCATTTGTTCAATGAAACATGTGTGAGGCACTTTCTGTTTACATGTCTCCTTGATACAGTTGCAGGGGCCTCTGGTGAGCAAGATGTAAAGTCTCCTCTAAGGCAATTCTCCCCAGGAGAGGAGATAAACTATTTCATCATCATCAACTATGAAGAAGACACATGCAGGGCCACTACAAGACATGCAAAGATTTTTCAGACAGAAGGTAGAGCACTAAGCACTAGAAGAGACTTAAAATGGGTACCAAAATAATAACCATACAAACTAAACAGTGATAAACACAGAGAGGAACAGATAAGTGTCACTGAAGATCAGCAAGAGAAAGAGATTATTCCATCCAAAGCAATGAAAGAAGACTAAGGACAAGAAGTAGCTTTTGACTGAGCAAGAACTGAATTGAAACAGAAGGAAAGTGGGGAAAAGAAACTCCGTGGGGAATAATGTTCAGAGATAGGCAAAGCATGGAACATAAAAAGGAAATAGTCCATAGATAATTCAGTTTGGCTCAAGCACAAAGTATTAGTAAAAGAACTACAGAAGACTTTGTTGGAAGGCAGGGAGTATTTGGATCAGAATATGGCAAGGCCCTGAATAGCAAAGGACTTGGGATTTAATTTAAACAGAAAATAGGGAACCACTGAAGGCTTCAGATTAGAAGACTGATGTGAGCATCGAATTGCGCCTGCTGGAGATCATTTCTTCTGGGCATGTGTTGGATGGATTGCGACTATATTCTGTCTTAAAATCATTTTGTCTCCTGAGCTTGTCATCAAAATAATTGTTTAATTCCTAGCTCTGTGTCATCTATAATCTTGATCAGCATGCCACCTATGTCCTCATCCAACTCATTAATATAAGTTATTAATAATTCCACATTAATCCATTGTCAGTGGAAAACAGCTAGACATTTCATTGCAGATTCAGGGCACAGTAACTTCAGCTCCAATATTCAGCTATGCTAAAGCACTCTACCTCCTAAATTGCTTTCGGCTATGAAAACAAAACAAAACAAAACTCACACCTCTAGATTTTCCCAATTTGCCTATTTATAAGCTGCTGAATTCCTAGGGCAACACTTAGAAGACATTCTAATTAGTGTGATTGAGGGCCTTAATTGATATTCCCCTGAGTAACTGGATTATGTCAGAAGCAGCAAGGAGTCAGGTCATCAAGGTAAAGCCAATCTAAAGATAACCTGTGTGCAAACACAAATCCAGGGTCACTCCTGTCCTGCAATGAATTAGAATGAAGGAGACTGAGAAGGAAATGTGATTGTGCAGGCTGGTTTTGACAGACTAAAGGTACCAAGGTTAGTGGGAGGAGGTTGGCTGGTTCATTTAACATCCTCTTGCATTCTCTCTCAGAATTTTATTATTGTGACTAGTCATACATTTTTGGTTCTTGTTTCTTGGGGAGAGAGAGTGCTGGATATTTTCAGAGATGGAGAAGCTGTCAGAAAGCAAAGGAACCTGCCTAATAACACACGGTTTCTCATGGTCTGAATTACAACCTAGCTTTAGATTATTGCCATGGTGTTTAAAAGACTCTGCCCTTGCTTCAGATGATTGCAACTTACAAAAATAAATTCCCAGTCGGCCTTTTCCACGCTACCCATTTTACCTACTATATAATCATTTTCATAGTCTGCTCTTAGATCTGAGTACTTCTTTCATATTTAATTTCATTGTTTCCTGATATATCAACTCGGATGTCTATACTACCTGGCAAAGAGTTTCAAATATACACTCATTTCTATGTAATCCACAACAATATTAATGATGACTGTTAATGTGTGGTCACCACTTTAACAGTAACTCCTGGTTATGAATCATTCCATTGCCTGCATTCTCTAGGTTTAATAAGCTTCGGGATCTCCTTACCTCTGCATCAGCTCTGACCAGGATTCTCTCACCCAGTCCACAGGTGACAGGCTGAAACTAGGTCTGCTGCCCCAAGCCTGGAATTACCTATGAATCACATTTGCCTTCCTTCTGCACATTTCTCCAGGCCACAGGGCTGGATTTCTCCCTCAGTTTCCTGATTCCACACATAGCCCATACCCCGATCCCAGTCACTCTCTGAAGCCCACCAACCTAGCTGAGGCTTTGAACTTCAACCTGGTGCTTTTCAGCACTCTTACAAAAGCCTGAATTTATCCCCTGAAATTTGTAAGGTCTTCCCAAGCTGGATAAGCCTCCTGTTACCACAATGCTCTTATCACCCACTTTATTCCTGGCGGACAGATGTCCTTTGCTATGATCTGTCCACTGAAAACCTGGTCATTAACACCAAGCCACAAACCCTAGATGGTCATCTCCATGCCAGGTCAGCCCTGTAGCCAAATTCCCTTCTTGAGCCCTGACCCATACAGGTCCTAACTTACTGATAAAGTCAGTAACTGTATCTAACTTACTTCTCTAACTTACTAATAAAGTTTGAGCAGATCTTGTATGTATGCTCACCTAAGATGACAAACAAGCTTCTAAAGGGCATAGGACAAGTTATTAATCATCTTATTTTACAGAAAAGGAGAGATGGCATTTATTAAGAAATCAAAGTTATTTTCACCATCAATCTTTTATCCAGTGTTTGAACCATTAATGGACCCTTGTGAAGAATACTTCAGAAAAGAATATTTATCAGTAATCAAAAGTGTCAGCAAAGTGACATGGAAGACTCTAATTCTGATTAAAATAATAACCATAAGCATAATCACTCTTTTTCTCTCAATGAATGCAGCTATAAACCTGGGTAGAATGCATAAAACAATTATATAAGGACTCCAAAATTAAATAATAGAATATTCTTTTCAAGTACATATAGGACATTCACCAAGATCAGCTATATCATGTACCATAAATCAAACCTTAACAAGTTTAAAATAATTGAACATGTATTCTCTAACCATAGAATTAAACTAGAAATAAATAAAATAAGAATAACAGGATAATATTCAAACACCTAGAAATTAAGGAATTTACAGCTGACCCTTGAACAACACAGGATTAGGGGTGTCAACCATTCACACAGTTAAAAATCCATGCATAACTTTTAGTTTCCCCAAAACTTAACTACTAAGAGCTTACTTTCAACTGGAAGCCTTATCAATAACATAAAAAGTCAATTAATGTATATTTTGTATATGTATTATATAGTATATTCTTACAATAAAGTAAGCTAGAGAAAAGAAAATGTTATTGAGAAAGTCATAAGGAAGAGAAAATACATTTACATTACTGTAGTACATTTATTGAAAAAAATTTTGTGTATAAGTGTATCTGCACAATTCAAACCTAGACTGTTCAAGGACCAATTGTGTGTCTAAATAATTGATGAGTTAAAACAGACAACTATTAGAAAATATTTTAAACTGAACAAAAATGAAAATACAACATAACAAAATGTGTGGGATGCAGTTAAAGTAGTGCTTAGAGGATAATTTGTAGTATTAGAAGGTTTAGATTAGAAAAGAAGAAAAATTTCAAGTCAATAATCTAATCTTCTACCTTAAGAACCTAGAATAAGAAGAGAAGAATAAAACAAGCAAGCAAAAAAAAAAAAAAAAGAATAGAGGTAAAAAATTTTAAAAAGAGAAAAAACAAAGAAGCCAAAAGTTAGTTCTTTGAAAACAACAACAACAAAAATTGCTAAAACTCTAGCCAGGTGAACCAAGAAGAGGAAAAAAAGATACATATTACTAATATCAGAAATGAAAGAGGGTACATCACTACTGATGGTATGGGCATTAAGATGGTAGTAAGAGAATACTAAATTATCTGGGCACATAAACTACATAATTTAGATGAAATGTACCAATATCTCAAAACCCATAAACTATCAAAGCTCATCCAAAATGAAAAGAACAATCTTATTGGTCTATAATTATTTTCAAAGATTAAATTTGCAGCTAGAAACCTTACAAAAAAGAAATTCCCAAGCTCCAGATGATCTCACTGGTGAATTCTATCAAACATTTAAAAAATAAAAAACATCAATTCTACATAATCTCTTTTAGAAAATTAAAGACTAAACAGCTACCAATTCATTCTAAGATACACAACATCACTCTGATTCTAAACTCTGCCACAGATTGCATAAGAAAATAACTGTGTAGATATCCCAAAACCAAATAGAGTTTATCCCTGATATGCAAGTCTGGATTCAGTATTTGAAAAATCTAAAGAAAACAAAACCACATGATTATATCAATTGATCCAAGAAGAACATTTGACAAATTCAGTATCCATTCATGATATAAGCCTTAGCAAACTAAGAGTAGAAGGGAACCTCCTCAAGCCAATAAAGAGTATCTACAAAAAACCTACATCTAATATCACATCTAACGTTGAAAACTGAATACTTTTCCACTCAGATTAGGAGAAAAGCAAGGATGTTCATTCATATTATTATTCAACATCATACTGGAAGTCTAAACTAATACAATAAGGCTATTCACAGATGATGCAATTTCCAACATAGAAAATCCCAAAGAATCTATCACAAAAAAAGAACTAAATAAGTCAAGTCACAGAGTACATAGTCAACACAGAAAAATTAAATATATTACTATATACTAGCAATAACAATGGAAAAAAAACTTTTTAAAATACTCATCACAGTAAGTAAAAAAGAAACGCCGGGTAAGAGTCTAACCAACATGTGGAAGGTCTGCATGCTGAAATACACAAAATGTTAATAAAATAAATTAAAAATAACCTAAATAAATAGAAATATGTGGTTGGCAAAATGGCCCCATTCCCTAAATTCCTGCAACCTGTTTTGTTACCTACTTAGCTAGAGAACTATGCAAATATAATTAAGGTTATGGACCTCAAAATATGAAGATTATACTGGATTATCCACTTGAGCTCAATCTGATCACATCAACCCCTAGAAGCAAAGAAGTTTCTCTGGTTAAAGTGAGAAAGATACAATGGATAGATAAATCAAAGAAATGTGAAGCAAGAAAAGAACCCAAAAGTCTTTTGATGTTAAAGATAAATGTAGCAACCTGTCAAGGAATACCTGTGATATTCAGGAGCTGAAAGACACCTTCAGCTGACAGCCTGATAGCCAGTAAGAGAAAAGGTACCTATGGCCTACAACATAGGGAATAAAATGCTCCCAGTAACCTGAGGATGTGGTGAAAGAGGAAACCTCTTACACTTACACTGTCAACAGGAATACAAATAGCCACTGCAGAAAATAGTATTGAGGTTCCTCAAGAAGTTAAGAATTGAGCTATCTTACTGTCCTGCAGTCTCACTATAAGGTATTTACCAAAAAATATAAAAATACTATTAAAAAATGCTATTCAAAGGGCTATATGCTCCCTAATGTTTCCAGCAGCATTATTTACAATAGACAAATTACGAAAATAGCTCAGGTGTCCATTGATTGATGAATGTGATGAATGGATAAAGAAGATGTGGGATATTACATATTTGTGTATATATATATAATTGAGCCATAAAAAGAATGAAATCTGGCCATTTGCAACAACATGGATGGAGCTAGATAGTATTACGTTGAGTGAAATAATTCAGTCAGAGAAAGGCAAATATACTATATGATTTCACTAATATGTGGAGTTTAAGAAACAAAGTAAATGAGCAAAGGGAAGAAAAAGAGAGAGAGAAACTAAGAAATGGACTCAACTATAGAGAACAAACTGGTGGTTACCAATAGGGAGGTGGGTAGAGAAATGGGTTAAGTAGGTTATGGGGATTAAGGAGCATACTTGTCATGAGCACTGGGTGTTGTATGGAATTGTTGAATCAATAGATTGTACACCTGAAACTAATATTACACTATATGTTAACTAACTGGAATTTAAATAAAAACTTCAGAAAAAAATTCTGCCCAACTTTGGAACTGTATTCTTCCCCAGAGCCTCCAGAAAGGAACACAGCCTTGCAGACACTTTAATTTTAACCTTGTAAGACCCAGGCAAAGAATATTTTATCTGAACTTCTGGCTCACAGAAACTGTGATATAATAAATGAATGTTGTTTTAAGTCACTAAGTTTCTGGCTATTTATTAGAGTGGTAACTGAAAATAATGCAGGAGGCATACCATATTCATAGATTGAAAAACTCCACATAGAAAAGATGTCAATTCTTTCCCCAAATTATTGACAGACTTAGTAAAATTCCAAGAAAAAAATCTTAGCAAGATTTATTTATAGATATAGATGAGCTGATTTTAAAACTTATATGGAAAGAGAAATACCTTCAATATCAAAGAACATTTTGAAAAGGAATAATAAAACTGTAGGAATTGCACTATAAACAACCCAACTTTTTTTTAAATTGAAGTATAGTTGACAGAATATTATATTAGTTTCAGGTATACAACATGGTGATGTGACAATTATATATATTACCAATTGTTTGCCATGCTAAGTGTACTTACCATCTGGCACCATACAAAGTTACTAAAATATTTACTATATTCCTTATACTGTACTTTTCAGCCCTGTGACTTATTTATTTTATAACTGGAAGTTTGTGCCTCTTAATCACCTTCACCTATTTCACTCACTCCCCCATTCCCTCTTGTAACCACTAGTTTGTTCTCTGTATTTATAAATCTACTTCTGTTTTTTGTTTGTATTTTAGATTCCAAATATAAGTGAACTCGGATGGTATCTGCCTTTTTTTGTCTGACTTACATCACTTAGCATAATATCCCCTCCATCCATCCATGTTGTCGTGAATGGTAAAATTTCACTCTGTCTATGGGTATGCGTACAAACTCCACCTCTTCTTTACCCATCTAAACAACCCAATTTTAAAATGTCAAAAGTCTTTTTTTTTTTCAAGATTTTTTATTTATTTATTTGACACAGAGAGAGAGCACAGGAGAGGGAGTGACAGGCAGAGGGGGAGAAAGAGAAGCAGGCTCCCTGCTGAGCAAAGAGCCTGACATGAGGCTAGACCCCAGGACTCTGGGACCATGACCTAAGATGAAGTCAGATCCCTAACAGACGGCGCCACCCAGGCACCCCTAAAATGTCAAAAGTCTTAGAGAGACATTTTACTGAAAAGGATGTTTAGAAGGTAAATTAACACAGGAAAGGATATTTAACATCATTAGCCATAGGGGAAATGAAAATCTAAAAACAAAATTAGATATCACTACACACTTTTCAGAATCACTAAAGTAAGAAATACCGGCAATGCTGAGTGCTGAAGAGAATACAGAGCTGCTGAAACCATCCTGCTGGGACTGCAAAATGGCACGACCTCTCTGGAAAACAACCTGGCAGCTTCTTAGAATGTTAAACATACACTTGCCATAGGATCCCACTCCTGGGTATTCACCCAGGAGAACTGGAAACTTATGTTCACACAAAAACCTGTACATGAATGTTTACTGCAACTCTGTTATTAATTGTCAAAAATTAGAAACAACTCCAATGTCCTTCAACAGGCAAATGGATAAACTCTTGTACATCTGAAAAACAGACTCCTTTTCAGTCATACAAAACAATAAGCTGTCCATAACAACAACTTGGAAGAATCTCAAAGGCCTTATGTTAAGGGAAAAACGCCAGTCTCAATGGATTACCAACAGTCTAATTCCATTTAAAAGACATTCCTGGGGTGCCCGGGTGGCTCAGTAGGTTGAGCCTCTGCCTTCGGCTCAGGTCCTGATCCTAGGGTCTTGGCATCAAGTCCTGTGTGGGGCTCTCTGCTCAGCAAGGAGCCTGATTCCCACTCTCTCTTTGCCTACTCATGAACTCTGTCAAATAAATAAATAAAATCTTAAAAAAAAATTAAAAATTAAAATAAAATAAAAGACATTCCCAAAAAGACAAAACTAGAATGGGAGAGAACAGATAGGGGTTAGAGGTAGTGAGTGGGCAGGTGTTAACTCTGAAGTCATAGCACAAAAGCATCCTTTGGGGGATAGAAGAGTTCCATACCCTGATTGGGTCAGTGATTAAATGAGTCTATACATGAGTTATTATTCATAGAGCTGTGCTTTAAAAAAAAAAAAGTCAATTTTATTGTATGTTAATTAAAAAAAAATTTTTAAGTGGCATGAGTCTTCCTTTTTAAAAGCTCCACAAATGATTTGTGAACCCTTTCAGACAGTTTAAATAAATGAAAGCTGTTTTAACCTAAATATGGTTTCTATTTTCAACATTTACTTTGAAAATAACACTGTCCTGTTGTTAAGTACTGAATGTTCCAGAAAAGTCCAGGAGTAGAGGCACACAGAAAGATCAATGAAATGTCCCAACTTTCAGCATATGAAGCCAGTGTTGCTAACCTTGATACAACAGCAAAGTCAAAGTTCGCTCCAGAAAACATTAGCACGCTCGTCTTAGATATGGCCTTTCCCTTTGTTACTAAATAGCTTCAAAGTGTTTGGAACTCTCAGAGGACATATATAATATACCACCTGCCATCTTTAGAAGCTTGGAATAGATTGGGAACAGATTGATTTCCTTTTGTTCTTAAATATTTTGAATAGCAACATGTTCTGTGAGGTGAGGGAAGAAATAGGATCAAGTTTCATCCTTCAGAAGAGAGAACTAGAACTAGGTTTTCAGTGAGATGAAGGTGAAAGAAATCTTAAGAAGAGTACTACACTTGGAGTTCATGTTTGCCCATTTGATCTTGAACAGTCTGAGAGAGGAGGGAAAGATTCACAACCACCACTTAAGAGTTATAAACTGGTTACTGCCTTGATGACTAATTTAAGACTGACATGCTAGGTGTTCATGGATACTTCTTAATGGGGACAAGAAAAGTATTCCATTGTACCCTTTTCCTAGAGGGTGGACAATTTGATGGTTACGTATTCTGTACTTAGAGAGACTGAGGTACAAATTTTATATGTTGGGAGTGACCGAAACTAATACCCACCTTATTAGTTTGATGGGAGGAATAAACTTGGTAATTAGCACCATCCAGGCATATAAGAAAGCTCTCAGCAAATGCCCTTATTAAATATTACTAGCTCTTATTAAATCAGATAACAAATGTGAAAAACTTGAGAAATTGTGGACCAATAGGCCAATGTGAGCTACCATTAATATTATTTACAAAGAAGAGCCCAAGTTACTTGGTTCAAGTTGACCATTGACCATTGGGCAAAATTTGCCATGTCCTACCTTTGCATGTACCAGGTCCAAATTTAGTGCCCTATTCTCTAGATATCTCAGAGAAGACAATATTCTGACTGAAAGCAGTTTTAAATCCAGCCTCTGTAACTTAAGGAAAAGGCAAGATTATTATGATACCCTCTACAATTAAATTTGAAGTTGAAAAATTATGGTCCAGGAGGTTTCCCTTCTCTAGTCTTATGATATCCCATTTTTTTTCAATGAAAGTAAAAGCCTCTGGCATGACTATCACATGAGGTGGTCAAAGAGGACAAATGATGTGACACATAGACAGAGGTTTTGTAATTAGATGGGGTTATACTAATATAATGTGCTATGTGTTGGTTTTTGTTATGAAATTACAGCTATTAATTATTATTTAATTCAAATCAGAACCTCGATTGCCTTGGGCATACTGACAGAGAGGGGCAAGAATAAGTCTTCCAAGATCTGATAATATCGTATTTTGTAGTTAGGTGATGGCTACATGATGATGAGTTTGTAACAATTCACCAATCTGTACACTTAGAATTTATGTATTTTACTGTCAATATGTTATGCTTCTTTAAAATATTATAGAAAAATTTTGCTTGACTGAAGTTAAAGTGTGGTTTAATAACAGGGAGAGAGGGGCAGCTGGGTGGCAGAGTCGGTTAAGCATCTGACTCTTGGTTAAGCATCTGACTCTTGGTTTCAGCTCATGTAATGATCTCAAGTTATGATATAAGGTCAGCACAGGGTCGTGATCTCAGGGTAGTAAGATTGAGCCCCACGTTGGGCTCTGTGCTCAGCTGAGTCTGCTCATAGTCTCAAGATTCTCTCTGCCCCCCACCCCGCTCTCTCTTTCAAACAAATAAATAAATCTTTAATAAATAAATAAATAAATAAAACGGAGAGTCTAGAGAAAAGTACAGAGTAACACTATAAACTTTTAAATCAAGAAAGTAGCTTAAAATCCAACACAGAATATGATGGAGAATCATTTCAGGGCATTTTAAGTTTGGAGGGTAGGAATATTTATGAGGAATATACTTAAGATTCTTCCAATTCACTCAATAGATATTTATCAAGCTCTGGACACAGTCTGAAGGCAGATGAGGGAAGGAAAATGCCCCTGTCCTCCTGGAGCTTACAGTCCTGAAACATAGAAACACCCAGAACCTAGAGAACAGTGCTATACCAGAGACATTTCATGGCATGTGAGAAGGAGGAACCAGCTCCTGGAGAAATATGATGCCATCTGAAGTTCAAGTAGGGAATTAGTTGAAATCACAAGCATGACAGACACAAAACAGTCATATCACCTTATAGGCTCAGATCCAGTAACCTCCAGGTTAGGGAATTCATCACCTTTCCCAGCACAGAACAGCTTCTTTGCCATCTCAGGTTTTCAACCCTGAATTTTATATAAGAACACTGCCACCAATAACCTGTAATTCAAAGGGATGGTCTGGAGATCAGGATGCTGCCTGAGAGAAAGACAGAAAGAGAGAAAGACAACATCTACACACTGTTAGAGAAGCCACAGGTAACAAAACTGTGGCCAAGTTTCCATTGATTTCTCCATAAAGACTATATGCTCTAGCTTCTGCATCTCAGAATCAAATTTTGTTCAGATCAAGATTTATCGAGCTCCTATTTCATAGACTTTAATAGAAACTGTGTGGCATAGAGAAACAAACATACAGTTCTTATAATCATGGATCTCACAGTTTGGGAGCAAAGTCCAGATTTACAAGCACTAAATAAAAAGAGAAAAATAGAGACAAGAACAGGTATATGGTCATGTGTAATACAATCACACCAAAGTACATGAGGAAAACTACCAAACTATCATATCCCATAGTGAGCCTTCTGCCAAAGGACCATGGGGTTAAATGATTTTGAAAAGTGACATGTCACAAAGTTCTTTCTTGGAGATTCACATATATATTAGCATTTTAAAGGCTCTGGTCATCTGCCAAGTAAATATTTTGGTCGACTTGTTTCAGTGCAGCATTAACCGAAGTTATTTGACCATGAACCCCTTTTTTATGCATTATATCTCTTAGGGTTCCATTGGAAATACCTCTATAGATAGTAAAAAAATCTAATCAGGGAAGGGAGAGCCCAAACCCTAATTTCCAGATCAATTCTCAATCCATCAGATCCAGATGCTTCTTAAAGTCACCCAATTTGGGACTAAACTGGCCACCAGGGAAAGAAAGGGAATCCAAACCACAGCTGCTTCTTCACTCTGCAGACTTCCCTGGTAATCTCTCATCATGTTGCTGGCTAAAAGTAAACTATACCTTTCTAAAAACTCTAAACAGGTATCTGTACTTCTTGTAGAGCCCTGAGAAATTTCTATTCCAATCTGTTTTATTTAGGTTTTTCTTTTCATCTCTCGTTTGGACCAGGACTCCAAGTTTATGTTCACAGTCCAATGCTGTTACAAAATAAACATGTATATATGCATAGGGCAACTTCTGGGAGTAGAAAGAACATCCCCCTAGGACACAAGCAACCTCTGTTCTAGTTTGCTGTTGGTCACTCTCTAACTGTGTGCCCCTTGGATAATTTACTGTGGACTCTGGTATCCTTATCGATAAGATAGGATTATAAATATTTACTTCATAGGCTGCTGTAAGGATCAAATTAGACACTATTTATGGAAAAGCTTCATAAGAGGGACATGTGATGCAAGTAGGAGATGCTGATGCTTTTATTTTACACTGTATTCACACGCAAACCCGATTCTTCAGGGAGGCTCAAGGCCACCCAGAGGATGTTCTCTCCACCAAGAGTGGGTCTAGACAGATGTCACTGTGAGTCTTGTGGCTCTCCTCAAGACCCATTGCCTAAAAAGTGAACTTGCCTTCAGAAATTAGACTTGAATGGGTCTCAACCACCCTTGGTCTTAAAAACACAGTCAGCTGTCCTTTCACAAGAGGACATCTCCGTGTCATCTCTGTTTCTGTCAGAAAAAAATGACTGGCTGGCCATCATCCAGAGCTTTGTCTGCTCTCATGTTCAGGAAACTGGAAGCTTCAGTATCTTCAGCAACTCAAACAGACCCTGTAGCACCTAGGGGCTCCTCATTGTCAATTACGCAGAGAAACAAGAGGGATGGTCCTGGGTCCTAGTCTTGACTCTTGCATTAATGAGCTTTGTGACTTTGCCACTGAACTTTATTCTCCAGGTAACTCAGTTTCCACAATTAGTTTTACTAAGAAGAGTTAAAATCATAAGTTAATTTAGAGCTTTCACAGAAGACTTACCATGTACCAGGCTGATACTGCTAATTGTGAGAAAGCATGGGGCCTTCAAGACAGCCTCTGCTTTCAGCCATTCTTCCTACTGGAGAACACAGGCCATTAGGCATCCTCTCCATCCCTACCCCCAGTCTTGATGCTGAAATGCAGGGATAATATTCCAAGTCTTTCTGGAAACCCACATAAGCCAAAATTAGAGTCTTAAAGAAAATATCATCTCTCTGGATCTAAAGTGTTAAAGAAAATCCCCTCATGAACTAACACTGTGTGAGTCTGTGTGAGTCTGTGTCCCTGTTGAGAAAATTCTATGGCTTCTTTCACGGATTTTTGGACACCAGGATCATCCTAACAGATGGCAATGTGCGCCCACCAGTCCCATAGTCTGGGATGTGACCTCAGTCCACTAGATCACTCTGGATGGAGGGGAGGGGTGGGGGGCTCAGGCCACAGTTCTTACCATATGCATTTGACATTTGGTGACTTTATTGCAAAGAAAGTAAGACTGTGCAATTCTCCTTTCATCAGAATAAAAATGAGCTGGAATTTTATAGTGCTATTATCTACTGATCCATAAACCACTAAAAACTCAAGTGACCCTATTTTCAACAAATATGCTACTTACAAAAAAAAAACAGTGTCCTCACAGAGAGGTGCTCAAGCAGGGCTTAATATGAGGTTTTAAAATGCTTTGAAAAGAAAATTGAGTAGGAGATCAGAACATACACACACACACACACACACACACACACATATATATACACACAAACAAACACACTAATATATATATATATATATATATATATATATATATATATATTAGTGTGTGTGTCTATAATACAAATGGGGATTTTTGTGGCTGCACCATTAGTTTTTCCAATGCAAAGCTAATAAATGATAACTGAGCACCTACTAGGCTACACCAAATGCTAAAGGATGAAAGATTTGAACATCCAGGAACTCACAACCAGATAGGGATCTCTCACATGAATGGTGCTAATTACAAACCTGTAGGTAAGTCTGTTTTTTTAGTTAAATGTTCCAATCCCTGGTTCTGGCTCTTAGTTCTGGTAGAATATTGGTAGGTCACTTAATCCATCTGTGCCTTAGTTTCCTTAACTGTAAAATGGGGGAGAATAACAGTATGTACTTCATGTGTTTTATGACAGAATTAGATGAGTTAACATATACAAAATGCCTAAAAGAATATTTGCTATTATCTCCTTAACTGTACAAAGCAGTTTAGCTGTGTTTGCTTATGCTATTATTAAGTATACAAATCAATCCAAGCAACATGCTCTGAAGATGGAATTTCCTGCATTTTAATTTGGGGGGGGAGGGGCGGCAAACAGGGTTGGGCATGGTGAGAGATTCCTTGAATAACACGGCATTACAGCTGGACTCTGCAGACAGGTAGCACTCTGAAATGTAGCCATGCATAGGAAGAAAGGCATTTAGGGCAAAATTAAAATAAAATGAGCCTCACTTTTTCCCACTGAGCAGAGAACAGGAAGGAAAACTTGTTGAAAAATTCTAATTAAATGAATAATATGAAGTCCCTAAAACCATAGACTAAGAACGACTATTAGAAATAGAATCTTTGGGGCACCTGGGTGCCTCAGTTATTAAGTGTCTGTCTTCGGTTCAGGTCATTATCCCAGGGTCCTGGGATCGAGCCCTGCATCGGGCTCCCTGCTTGGCGGGAAGCCTGCTTTCCCTCTCCCACTCCCCCTGCTCTTGTTCCTACTCTTGCTGTATCTCTCTCTGTTGAATAAATAAATAAAATCTTTAAAAAAAAAATTTAAGAAATAGAAACTTTATTCTGCACATCATTTCAAGGGCTTACACTCCTTGGAGTGGCTAATCACATCAATGCATGGTCACCACATTCTACCCTAGGTAGCAGTACTGGTGATTATAGGAGTTACTAGGACATTACCCAAGCAATGGAGCCATAAACTCTTGTTCAATTATGCCAACACTGCCAGTTCGAGAATGGAAGGTGTTCTCATTAGCACACATGCACACATAAATATTGTTAAAACACTTTGCCATCCACAAAGCTTACATATTGATATATATAGAGAGAGAGATTCACTTAAACCTCTGAAGACTGCCAGGAGTTTGATAATTAATATAAATCCCATTTTACAGAAAAAGTAGTGATTTCCCCAAAGGTCCACAGATAATAAATGGTGACACCAATGTTCAAACTCAGATACCTTGACCCCAAATCTCATGATCTTTCTACTAGACGCTCCCTCTCTTGCTGCCATTATTTTAAATGTTTGTGTCAGAGACATGGGGCCAGAAATACTATTTCTACTGGGGTCTCAATGTCTATCTTCTGCTTAGCAAACAATCTCAGCATTTGTCATGTCCTAAAGGAAATCCCATGTTGCTTCTTGCCATTGATCTGTAGCTGTCTCCAACAAAAGGACCTGAATGCCTGCTGTGGCCCTGGGAATTTTAAATAAGAAGTCAATGAGAGATGCTGGTAAATGGTTCTGTAATTGTCTAGGGGCGGATAAAACCTTGGTGGAATAATAATCATATCAATATGCCGGCTACAGGAATGATCCTGCAGTGAATTATAACAGGGTACTTCAACTCCAAAGCCTAGGGGGGCACATCTGCATAATTAATCTCGCTCTGCAATAACCCCGCAGGGTCAGCAAGATTGGCATTCTGCAGCAGAAATTAATGTCCTATTATTTCAGTCCCCTTCGGTGTTTCTTCAGATTCAGGAAAATAGTATCAGATGTAGAAGCTCTGTTGACACAGACAAGTTACAAAAAAATCCTCACCTAAATCCTGATAGGTAGGGAATTAATTCAACACATAGTTCTAAAACACCTACTAAATCCAAGGCTCTTGATATTTTTGTTTTATTCTAGGATCCACCGAAACCCTCCAAAGGCTACATATTGATCCATATTGTCCAGCTAGGGCTTCTAGAGAATGATTTCAAGAAATCATATTTTGGTACTATGTCCTCATTTTAGAAAAATATTAGGTGATTAATATTAGAGGAAAAATTAGGTTACAAAGTTATCTTTTTTTTTTTTTTACAGGCCTTCTCAGAGCCTTTAGGATGTTAATAAAGCACACTGAACTGAATTACTTAGGAATCATTTACCATGCTCTTCTAACTTAAGTGACTTTTTAAAAATTTTTGTTTAAGGAGCATCTGGGTGGCTCAATCAGTTCAGCATCTGCCTTTAGCTCAGGTCATGATCCCAGGCTCCTAAGATCAAGCCCCACATCAGGATCCCCATTCAGTGGGGAGCCTGCTTCTCCCTCTCTGCCTGACTGCAGCTCCCCCTGCTTGGACTCGTGCTCGCTCTCTCTCTGTGTATCAAATAAATAAATAAGATCTTCAAAAAAATTTTTTGTTTGTTTGTTTTAAATACCTCTAAGTACTAGGGGATAGGATTCTTGGCACAGTTTAGAAATACAGACTGAAATTCCTTCAAAAAAAGGGGGGGTCATCTGTATAAGGCACCCAGCAAGAGACCAAGCTTTGAGAAATTCCCATAAATTCTCTCATAGGGCATATTATTAAAAACTCCTCATGAGACATGGGTCATGAATTCTTAATTGGGGAAAAAAGTGGGAAATTCAAATCAATTTTCTAATTTACTAAGACATCCCCATGGCAATTTGATGGAGAAGCAATAGCATAATGACTAGCTAAAATGAGACATAAGGCATGCTGGTGAATTTAAGTATGCCAATGCTATGCTTGGCCAGTATAGCTAATTGGAGTTGATTATGATTTCACTTCTTCTAGCATTCTGGATGCTTAAAGACCATTGTCAAATCAGAACATAAGACACCATGGATAAAGAGTCAGAAAACAGAGCGGGGCTCTTATTTCTCCAATTAGAAAAGGAGTAAACACATAAAGAGACCTGGCAAATAACCCTTCCACCTCTGTAACCTTCATACATGCTAGAAGAATTAAAAGTGTTATTATTTTTAATTGATCTGCCTTTCACTGAAAAAGAGAAAGGTGAGAAAAACGTGTATGTTCATTAGGCTGACCTAAAAACTGTTAGGTTTTTTGTTTGTTTGTATTTTTTGTTTTTGTTTTTTGCAGGTAAATACTTCTTTCTGTCCACTGATACTTGAAAATCAGACCAAAATCTTGTTCTCCAAAGCCAAAAGAAGCCATGCTTACCGCCACATCACAGACAAGAAGGCAGTAGAAGCCTTAGGTGAGTTTTGAGTGCCATGAGGATACTGCTAACGGCTGACTGATGACAAGAACTAAATCAATTTTCCCACACAGCACAGCTAAATTCTATTTCCCTGATGTCCTTCAGAGGATATTGTGGATCCTTTAGGATCTGGTGCCACAACTTCTCACCCAGTCCTCTTTCAAAACTCTCCTCACAGAACCCAGACACGGCCACAGGCTCATACGGATAGTGCTACAAATCACCGTCATGCCTCCCATGCTTTTCAATCATCCCTTCTGTCCAGAGTGCCTGCATTCCCCTCTTCACATGCACAAACCCTACCCATCCTTTGCGACCTATTTGCAAAAGCATTTCCTTCATGAAATGTCCCTGCCTCTCTTAGCCTGATACAATTTATCCCTTCTCCCTACAACTTTGCCTTATGGTTCCAGTAATGTAATTTCCTACTTTGTAGGACCATTAAGCCTGTGTGTTTTCCCTCTTGAGATCCTTGAGATCTCAAGATCTACCAGATCTTGAGGGAGACAGAGGTCTACCTCTGAACACTGTTTGTCTCCCAGGGCCTAGCATGAAGTCAGGGCACACAGAATGTGCTCGGTGCCCTGGGTCTGAATGACTATGGTCTTCAGAATACAGTGATTCTGCAGGCTGTTTCTCAGTCTAGGAAAATACTGTTCCTCTGTCACTTGTTTTCTACACCTCTGGTCTCTCAACACTCATTTCTTTCTCCACATCATCTTTAGGGAGGTGTTTTCCCACTAAAATCTGTCAGACAATTTACAAGAATGGCCTGGGACTACCATTTGCTTTGCCCGTGGAGGACTTGGTTATGCCTTCCACTACAAACATTTGCATTTATCCTATGCAGGGAGACGCTGAACAACTGACACCCCCGCGAGCTCCAACCCAAGTGTCCACACAGGAAACGAGCCCCGAAATATTACATCATTTGGATTCGCAATATTTGATTCAACATTATTGCAGCTCATTATTTTTTTGGCCAGGGTGAAATCCCCTGAGGCTGCTGCTGCTGGGCAAAAAGAAATTCCCTTCTTCCTAACTGTCCCTGTTCCTGGGGATGACCTTATTTCTAACTGCCATTTCTACCTCCTCAGAACTGCTGAGGAAGCATCTGGATTCAATAGGAAGACTGATGGGAGGAGTGACAGACATTCTTTTGGCCCCTTCCTTTCACTTCCCAAACCCTGAACACTGGAGTTTTTACCTGAAGCATGATTTGGGTCAGGAGAGAAGGGTGTGAGCAGGAACCAGAGGGAAACAGAGAGTGGAGAGGTAATATGCCAAGCAAGGAAGATGTGGAGAGAGGAGAGACCCCTAGGCAACTTAACTCTGAGAACAACTATCTGTTCATTCAACTGCTATTTTCCAAACCCCTCCCATATACCTCAACTGGAGTAAGTCATGGTTTCACCACATGCATGGCACTACTTTTCAGGTCTTATTTTATTTGATATTCATGGTGCTTATTCAGAGAGAATTATAATTTTCCTGTTTTACAGATGAAGAGATTAGGTGCAAAAAGGTGAAGTGTCCTACTCAAGCTATCACGGCAATCAAATAGCAGAGTTGGTTTTAAATAAGGCTCTGATTGCCACAGATTGCTGACCGATTCTCCTACATCATTCTCTCCAACACCCATGGCAGCCTATGAGCTACATATATGAAGGAAGTGTTCAATGTGTAGCTTGCTGGGTTTCACAGAACAACCCAAAAGATCAATTAAAAACAATAAAGATTCCCCGGAGCAAAGGTCATGGAAAATGCCAGGCTATGTTGGTAAAATCCCTGAATTAGAAGCAAAAAATATTTCACTCGAAAAGCATTTTTTATTACTTTGCAAGTAATGGAGTGGCACAAATGAGGTATTTCTGGGAACTGCACAGACTTTGATTATTTGTAATTAGTGCAACATCAATTGTGTAAATGGGGGCACCACATTCAAAGGTTTTAGAATCCTTTTTCCCAGTCAGTTTCCCAAGAAAACACCTTTGTGTTTCAAATCCTGGGCAAACAGAACCTTACTTACCTCAATAAGCAGGATATTGAAATTTCACGGACAGTTTTTTTTTTTTTTTTTTTTTTTTTTTAAGATTTTATTTATTTATTTGACAGAGAGAGATCACAAGTAGACGGAGAGGCAGGCAGAGAGAGAGAGAGAGGGAAGCAGGCACCCTGCTGAGCAGAGAGCCCGATGCGGGACTCGATCCCAGGACCCTGAGATCATGACCTGAGCCGAAGGCAGCGGCCTAATCCACTGAGCCACCCAGGTGCCCTCACGGACAGTTTTTAATAGGTAAGTTAAAATGCTAATGATGGTGGTTGCCAGGGGCTAGAGGTGGAGAGTATAGGAAGTTAGTGTTTAAAGGGTACTGTTTCTGTTGAAACTTGGAATGATGAGAAAGTTCTGGAAATGGATGGTGGTAACAGTGAATGTACTTACCACCACAGAAATGTGCACTTAAAAATGGTTAAAATGGTAAATTTTACATATACTTGACCACAAAAAATAAAAATTAAAAAAAAAGTTCATGAGTTTTCAAATCAGATTCATCATGAAGGTATAGAATTTGTTATACAAAGCCAAAGGCAAACTTCAGTTGAATCTCTGGTTGATCAAATACTCAGAAAAAAAAATGACTTTAATTCTGAACTGCATTAGTTAAACATACTAAAATATAAAAACAAATACAATTTTTGTGTGCAAATAAAAAGGCTTAATTCTCCTTGAAAATAAGGGAAGAGATTCCCATACCCACCCACCTCTATCCCCACTTTTTGTCAGAGCATTTACTTTAGAAAACTAGCAATTATTAGGTACTTTCCCATCCCTTTATGTACATAAATCCTTTTGAAGACTAGGCAGGTCTCTTGTCACCTTGTGACACAAAAATGTCTTTCTCAAAGACCTGGGGGCCATCTCTTGGAAAGGTAAACATCTAAGATAGAGGCGATGCCTCTGGTTTCTGTTGGAGAACAGATACTTAACTTTGGTGGGGCACCTTGCTCTAAATTGCAAAACTACTTCCCCTCTGATCCAGCAATCTCACTCCTGGGTATTTATCCAAAACCAACTGAAATAAGGATCTCAAACAGGTATCTTCACTCCCATACTCATTGCAGCACTATTCACAATAGTCAAGACATGGAGAAAACCTAAATGCCCAACCACAAATGAATGGATAAAGAAAATGTGATATATAAATACAAAATAATACCCTCCACTCAGCCTTAAAAAGGAGGAAATTCTAGGGTCACAGAAAAGAAGGAAATAAGGGACAAGGTGGATGAGCTTTGAGGACATCACGCTAACTGAAATAACCAATTACGGGAAGACAAATAACCAATTACGGGAAGACAAATGCTACCTGATTCTATGTATAAGAAGAATATTCAACTTCGTAGAATCAGAGTGGAATGGTGGTTGCCAGGGGCTGCAGGGAGAGGTAAATGTGAGCTACTATGAATGGGCATAAGGTTTCAGCTAAGAAAGAAGAATTCTAGAGCATCCAACTCTTTTTTATTTTAAGATTTTATTTATTTATTGGACAGAGAGATAGGAAGAGAGGGAGCACAAGCAGGGGGAGTAGGAGAGGGAGAAGCAGGCATCCCGCGAGCAGGGAGCCTCATGCAGGGCTGATCCCAGGACACTGGGATCACACCCCCAGCCAAAGGCAGACGCTTAACAACTGAGCCACCCTGGTGCCCCCAAGAAAGATGAATTCTAGAGATCTGATGGACAACATTGTACGTATAGTCAGCAATAATGTGTTGTACACAACACAAACTGGTTAAGAGTGCAGATCTTAAGTATTCTTACCACAATAAAATAAGATTTAAAAAAATTAAAGACATGAGAAGTTTTTCATTTGGATAAAGCCAATTAACTAACAATTACCAAGTAAAGGATGTCATTTGCTGAATACAAGTTGTGGTTTATCTAGAAAATGTGTATGCCAAGAGCTGCTTGGCCACAGGAAAGGCCAAGATTTCTTTCTGTGTTTGCCATCTCAGTGGGTTGCTGGTGATATGATTCATATTCTGGTTTAATGCTTACTTAGTAATAAGAGTATTCTCATTCTCTCTTACGTTTGTGAAAGGATTTCTGGGCTGAGAAATTTCATTCTTAATTATATTTCCCCAGCTATATATAAAACTACAACACCTATTCTATAAAATCTGTAATTTTCACGAAAATCAATTTTAGTGGGGGAAAAAAACTAAAACACAGACACACATGAGAGAAAAGCCTAACTCTCATTATTACAAACTGGCAGAAAAACCAAAAGAAAGAGGCCAATGAGCTTGAGGAAGAAAAGGAATAATAAATTTTAAAATAATGAGTATTGATAGTTATGAAAGCCAATGAATGGTGAGTGGTATATGCAGAACAGGAAGAAATTTCCCTACAGACAGACTCATGAAAAAGTTTTGTGAAATTACTTCCAAAAGGAGAATTCTAAGCCTTCAGCAAAGACAAAAACTGGAATGGCAAAAGGGAAGAAAGGCAAAGAGAACTTGAGAAGGAGAGAGAAATGGAGGGAGAGAGAAAGCGAAAAAATACCGATATGAATACAGTAATCAGAGTTCACAGAAACTCCATCCTTCAGCTTCTAATGAACTTCCCTCCATGTCTGCACATCCTGGATTTCTGAAAACAAAAACTCTGTGCAACTTTGTTACGTGGTTGTGAGTATTTATCCCTTTCTACTGTACTATAGCTATTCCTATAGATGTCTCAATCTCTTCTATTTCATTGTAAGCACCTTAAAGGCTTGAAGGCAAAACAAATTGTGTTTTTTCTGTAATTCTCCTTTACATCTATGACAATGTCACATGAAGAGCACAGGACTAGAAAACATCTTCTAAATAAATTAATGAATATAACTAGAAAGAAGTATTCAAACAATTTTCATAATCTTAATAATCCCCTCAAAATGGATGAAACAGGCATTACATATTCAAGATTTGTTTTTAATAACAGGGAAAAAATAGCAGGGCTTATTCTTATATAGGTCAAATAATCACCTGTTTGCTTATTTATTTACTATATTTTTATTTTACTTATAATTATATTATTTATGATTATATTTATTTTACTTGATTTATCATCATGCTTGCTGATATTTTTATTTTTAATTTTATTTTATTTAATTATCTGTTTTATCTTATATATCCATTTACTATATTTACTTTTATTTATATTTATGGTAATTATACTAATTAAACTCGGCAGTTTTAGGAATGGTGAGGAACATCACCAGAAGTTTGGTTATGGGAAAAATGAGTGGAATGAATAAGAAAACTATAAAACAAAGATGTAGAAACTAGAAGACAGAAGTGCCAGACAATTAGAAAAACAATAATGCCAGGGACAGTAGACAAGATGGAGATGCTGGGGGAAAGAATCTGAAGGGAATCTCTAAGAAGAGATAAAAGAAATCCTTTTGAAATTATGAAGCTTCTCCCTTTCCAAGTTTTCAAAAAGCAAATATAATCACCTAAAACAATGTTATTTTCCTGAGATCAGATGCACCAAAATCTGACTCTGGACCTTACTCTGACCTTGTGATCAGGCTTCCAATTCTTAAAACAAATACACAACTATGCCATTTGTACAGATTTTTATAATCCTATTAATAAAACATCAGTACAAAATGTTTTTTCTGTGCCTTAATATAATCCTTTAGACAGTGAATTCCCATGAGCTTCTGAAAGCTCAAATACTCCATATCATCGAGGTACTTTTCAAAGAAGTGAAAGGAGAAAACAGATTTGATATGGGGGAAGCCCTTTTGTGTCAGGGTCTATAAAATCTGACCACAGCAATGGCACGACTGAGACCATCTGAAAGATATCTTGCTGACAAGAATCATGAAAATGCCTTTTATTCATAGATTTCTCTCACATATCCAAGCTCATTGAAAGCAGAGGCTTTCATTCAACAACACACACTGAATGAAGGGCTTCTACTATGAGCAAAGCCATCCACCCTGCCCTGCAGATGAAAGGTGAGGAAGACACAGGCTCTGATCACAAGACACAGTCTCTCAGAATCCACTGACACAAAAGCAGTCAAGTGAAAGGCAAAGTTAGATATCCATTCTAAGATGGAGCTTCTTGAATAGTAATGTGCATAAGGATGATCTGTGGATCTTGGTAAAATGGGAGATTCTGATTCACTAGACTCAAGACAAGACTCAAGATTTTGCATTTCTAGTCACCCCCAAAGCTGTTGCAGCTGCGCCACAAACCACAGACTGAGAAGCCACAGTCTAAGTAATAAGATGCAAGCCAAGGGCTATGGAAATGCTAAGTTAGAAGTGATTCCTTCCAAGTGATAGGTTCAGATAGGTTCCACAGAGAAGATTCTGCTTGTAAACAGGCAGAACTCCAGATGTTATAGATGTGTGTGTCTGTGCAAGTAGGTGCGGAGCAGAAGGACCACACAGAGGAGAGCCGAGAGTGTAGAGGAGAGGAGGCAAGGAAAGAGGAGAAAGAATTGAAAAAAAGAGAAAGTATGTTGAGCAAAGTTCTGAAAGCAGAAAAATGCATAAGATATTTAGAGAAAAGCAAGATATCTAGTATGACTAGAGTGTAATCTACAAAGGGGGTGACGAGAACTTATGGGAAACAGGTCTGGTATGATCAGCAAGGAAGAAATGATGGGGATCATATGGATTTGACTCTTTTTTGGGGAGAGGATGGGACATTGCATCACCAACAAGGAAAGCAAAGTCCTCCTGTTAAAATAAATGAAGCAGAATAAAACATCCTAGGATGTAGGTCTGGTTTAAACTTATTCATAGTCTACATTTGGACATTTTACCTAAGTACCCAAAGTCATTATTGTTCTTCACTATAATTGCCTTTCACCCAAACAGAGCCCATCCACAGCCAAATAACCTATCTTCAAACAAGACTATGCAGGACTAAAACCAAATATGGTCTGTCCCAAGCTTTTATACTGGCTGCCATGGGCAACCCTATACTCAAACAGTGGCTCAGTGGAATCATCAAGCATTTGTATTTATTCTCATAAATCAAGATCTCATATCATCAAGAGCTGATAATATCCAAAACATTTCATAATGTATTATCCTAGAAAAGGAAGCTAAATGAGGCTTATACTGGGTATTGTAAAAGACTGATAAATCACTGAACTCTACCTCTGAAACTAATAATACACTATATGTTAATTAATTGAATTTCTCTTTTTTTTTTTTTTTTTAAAGGAGTATATAGGGTTTACACAGCAGCCAACATGGAAAGGCACAGCACAGTCAACGCATGGTGGCACAGGACGGAGGAGCTCAGACGATGCCTGGGAAGTTCAAGTAAACTGCCAAACCCCCAGATGACAAGTTCATTGCCTCCTCTACCAACATTATTAATAAAAATAAAATAAAATAAAATAAATAAAATGAAAAGAAAAGGCATCTAAGGTACTAAGGTAAAGGTCTCTAATAAATCCTCTATCAGTATTTGTTTCTGTGTCTGTCCAAATCAGTAGAATCCATAAAGATCATTATGGCTCTTTGGGACAGGATATAAGTCTCACTTAGCAAGAGACTCCATGTGGACTCCTTAAATAAGTCTGGAAGTAGTCAAAAACATAAAAACATTAAGAATCACCCATAGATACACAAATGAATGAGGATGTGATAAAGCAGGTATTAAATAACATTAATAATATAGGGGCACCTGGGTGGCTCAGTGGGTTAAAGCCTCTGCCTTCGGCTCAGGTCATGATCCTGGGGTTCTGGGATCGAGCCCTGCATCAGGCTCTCTGCTCGGCAGGGAGCCTGCTTCCCCCTCTCTCTCTGCCTGCCTCTTTGCCTACTTGTGATCTCTATCTGTCAAATAAATAAATAAAATCTTTAAAAAAAAAATAGTAGAATCAAGGTAGGGTTATATGGGTGCTCACTGTAACAGATTTTCAACTTTGTTGCATGCTTTTAAATGTACATAATAAAATGTTAGAGGAAAATGACCAATAATCCTATTATCAATCCTATTATTCCCCTTATAAAAATTATAGTAGGTAGGAAGTCAAAACATTACATCTCCCTTTCCGCTCTTGTCAGCATTTCTTTTTTTTTTTTTTTTTTTTTTTTAGATTTTATTTATTTATTTGACAGAGAGAGAGATCACAAGTAGGCAGAGAGGCAAACGGGGGGAGGGGGGTGAAGCAGGCTCCCCGCTGAGCAGAGAGCCAGACATGGGGCTCAATCCCAGGACCCTGAGATCATAACCTGAGCTGAAGGCAGAGGCTTAAGCCATTGAGCCACCCAGGTGTCCCTCTTGTCAGCATTTCTTAATCCCACTTCCAATATAATCAAACATAACTGCTAGTTTTAGATTTGTACATTTTTTGCATATATTTTTTCCTTATTTTTCTTTGTACAAAAATTAAATCATGTATGGATCCACAAGTTGCTTCTTTCTTTAACAATATCTCATTCACATGTATCCAGACCAGCTCATATAATTATATTTCACTCCTCTTAATGGCTAAATACAATTCCATTATCCAAATATCCCATCATGTATTTAACCATTTCCCTATTGATGGCATTTTGACTATTTTCAGAAATTTGCTCTCTTCATACCACATTTAGGCTTGTGGTGATTTTAGTATAAATAGAAAGAAAAAAAAATCCATAGGTCCCTAGCATTTACCACAGTAAAAATCCAAAGTGTTTCCAATGGCTAAGAAGCATAACAACTAAAAAGGGACGAAAGCAAAATACACAGAATCAAAGGCATATGCTTATACCTCAGCAATGGGTAACTCAGTTAGTAGCCAGTGTCAATTATCAAGCAAATACCCAGTAGCTAACAACTAGGCAAACTAGTGCTCTAAATATTCACCAGAATACGTTCTGTACCAACTTAAAAAAACAATAAAACAAACAAACAAACAAACAAAAAAAACAACTTCACTTCTTGTACTCTCAGATCCTCATTCAAGTAACTTGCTTATCTGAGTCCTTATCCCAAAGTGCAGAAGAAAAGCGAATTTGGATGGAAGGCAAAAGGCTTTTATAAGCAGGCATGTTGATGGCAGTGAGAAAGTTGAGCTATTTCAAGAAAACTAAAAAAACCAAACAAAATAATAATAAACAGTGATATGCAGTCTGGGGCCATTTAGTGATAGAGTCTTACATATTTCAACAGGCCCCGAGGACATCATTATGCACAGTATAAAATAACTGATGTTCAAAATCATGGCCCTGAATTATTAATTAAAGGTATAATTTCTCAGGATACTCGCTGTTTAGACAGCTGTGTGGTATGGAATACACTTTAGAAAGACATACTGTTAAAACAGTTACAACAAGATCCTTGATCATAGAAGACTTGGGGAAGGCCTTGAGTCAACTTTCTCACTTGACAGACAGAAAAACAAAAACACAAAGATAACATGATTGATCCAAGGTTGGCTGGTTGTTCGAAATAATCAGCGCTATGATCCAGGAGAGCTGAATCTTCTACAATTGTGTTTGTGGCTTCCACACGATTACAAAATTGTCAATGAGGAACTACAGCCTTAGCTCTTCATAATGCTCTACAACCCAGAAAGTAGTTATCCTGGAGTCTTTTCAGAGAGCTGAGGTTCTACCTTCAAGCAATCCTGTGATCAGAAATGTGAAAGTGAGTGGTCCTGCTGGAGAACAGGGAGTGAGTGGTAAGGCACAGTTTTCCTTGGAGAAGTAAAAGTTCTAAGCCCCAGAGAATGCAAGGCAGTGCTTATTGGCAAGGAAGAAGGCTGCACAAAAGGGAACTATGTCCAACACATTTAGCATGGGAAAAACAAGTCGTGTGTGTGTGTGTGTATCTCCTCACTAGCCTGTAAAGTATTATTGAGGATCATTCAACTTTGAGAATCTAGCCTGACTCTTAGTCTGAATACTCATCATTGCTAAATAAACTGAGTAGGCCATGTATTTAAAAGAGAACTGCTTTTGGAGGCAGGAGACCCCCATTCGAGGCTCTGTGTAACTCTGGGCAAGGGCCTTGGGGTTGTTACCGGTAAAGTGAGTGAACTGAATCTGAAGATCTCAAAGTTTCCTCAGGGCTATGATTCATGTTTCTAATCAGGTCTTAGCAAATAGAAATGAGACAAATAGGGGAAATCCAAGTACCATGCAGTATGCAAGAGAGACAAAGTTTCACATATTTGCTACAAAGGCTTATTACAACAAAGGCTTTCTGAGCTCTGTTTAAAAGGGGGGACTTTTCCTAAGCCCTATACTCCACTTGGTTGTTTTGTTGTTCTTGTTGTTGTTGTTGTTGTTGTTTTTAAATTCTCTCCCTGTTTTTCTATCTTCTTATGAAGACCACCTCTAGAAAACCAGGAAGGGCCTTGGAGGTCAAATAATGTTATTTATCTGGGCACTATTTAGGAAATAGGAGCCCAGGAAGGATCCATGACTTTCACGAGGTGCAGAGCCTGCTCGTGAAAATGTGGGATTGCTTCTGATTCCCAGTTCATACTTTCCTCTGATAAAGCCACGCTGCCTCCCAACTTTGAAAAACTACTAGTAAATATAACGGTCCCCTAAAAATAACACCCCATTTATATCCCATAGAAGAGTCACATCTAAACAGGCAATGGTTCTGTGTCAAAGGAAGACAGCACAGGAGCAGCAAGTCAGCTGTCGGCGAAGCTAAAGCCGCTGTTCTCTTCCCACGACTCTGTGAAGATTTATGGTGTACATGGGGGATCTTGGCCAAACTACCTCCAGGCAGTATTGGACCAGATCCCTAAAGGAGTCCTCGCAGCTATGAAGTTTTTCACATGTTTATCTGCTGGGGACAAGACAGCTGTGAGCTCCTGAAGCTTCCCTATAAGGAATAACACTTCATACTTTGAGATATCCACACATGAAAGATTTGAGCAAAACATACTTAGTTATAACATTTCCCTTAAAAAAAAAAAAAAAAAGTTGACATCGGTTGGAGATTGGTAAGGTCTTTGTAAATCCTGTGGGGAAAGATCACTGGATTTGATGGGAAAACACAGTCTATTCTTACACATGGCACTGGTTGGTATGACCTGCTGTTAAGTTTTGCCTCATTTTGTTCTTTTAATTTAAAGCTGTTAATCAACTTCTGGACACTTTCTCTCATTGTACCACTCCTTCCTTCAAGAACCGAGGCCGTGTCTCAATTCTGATGTTCAATCAAAGGATTATCATTTCCTGAACGGCGCAGCTTTCAGATTAGTGGTAAGCCAATTAAAAAAGAAATCAGAAAGAAAATCGGGGGAAAAAGAAGCTTTGCCCTCCTGATATCCTGGCCTGCAAGCGGCTCTCCTTTGAAATGGCAAGAAGAAACTGCTCTCAAAGACACTTTCTCATATGCTGCCAGCTTCAGAGTGGCTCTTTCTCAGGGGATGCTTGTCTGGGCTGACTAGGGCTTGTTTGAGGGTGTGTCTCCATTCCTCCAAGAGGCCTGCCCTGGGCAAGACTGTATTCATTAGTAATGTAAAAAAATTTAAAAATCCCGAGCTGGCAGCCAGTGGGAGGTTTTCCTACACGGATGTGCACCTCCCACGTGCTCCAGTCACAGACACCACTGGGCTGGTGAGAGGCCCCGACGGATCGGTGCCAGGCCCAGACACAAGTCCTCCATTCTGACACGGAGTGCTGCCAAGCGGGAAAGAACCACATCCTTCCTCATCCTAAGGCCCCTTCTTAAATCGGGCAGTTGTTCGAAGAGGAAAGCACGGGGGGGGGAGGGAGGAGGCGACATCACTAGTTGGTGTTAATTATAACAAGGGGAAAGCTTTATTCCCGATATGAAGTTTCTAAGTGAATTCAACACAGAAGCTCAAGGCCGGAAAGGCCCTCAAATATCATTTTGATTCAAACATTTTCCAAAATTCAAATATCCCTGTAACATCTTTGCCAAGTGGATGTGTAGTCCCTCTTTAAATATCTCTAATGATGATGAACTCATTACCGAGTTAGTTTTCATATGGCCTGAACTGTAATAAGTGTCTCCTTAGGTTGAGCTGGACTCAGATCCTCTGGAATTTGTACCTACTTGTCCTGGTTGAGGTCTCTGGTGCCATATCAGAGGTCTTCTTCTCTCTTCCACAGACACCAGCGGGGGGCATTTAGCTCAGGGGTTCTGGCATTTGAAAGCAGCATTGTCATACCTCCATTGACCTCACTTTCCAAAATAGGAGACTAAGGCTTTTGCAAAGCACTTATTCCCTTCCTTGCTCTAAACCTCAATTGTAAGAAAAGGATACTGACAAAATGAAAAGATCATTAAAATAGGAAGAGCTGGTGTCAATTGATTAAGGCACTTCCTATGCTATTTAGGCTTAAAAGGAAATTGAAAAAGGAGCTGAGGAAGCAAAATGATCAGTGGGTTAGCTCAAGCAGGATTTCTAGGGAATTGTCAGACTGATCAGTGTACAAGTAACCGAACATCTGTCACAGATGCCCACGAACCCATAGGCAAACTGGATGGGGCCACAGGACAGAAGGCATGCCTCAGCACAGTGAAGGAAAGCATAAAGTTTCAGCACGGGCTTCAGCTCACATACACCAAACTCAAATCCTCTGGAGCTATGTAAGCTTCTTAACCACACAGACTCTCCGTTGCCTTATTGGGTCGGGTCAAGCATCTCATGGAATCAGGTATAACGATTACGTGAGATCATATTATAAAGCACCTGGCACGCAGTAAACACTCTGATTTCACAGCTATTATTTCTTATTATTATCACCAGAAGTCTAGCCTTCAATTCTCCAGAACTTTTCCCTACATAGCATAGCAATGCAGGAAGCAGAAAACCCCTATTTCTGGTAGGGTGAAATGAGGTCAGTTCTCACGTGGGAGAATGAAAGCAAAAGAAGCAGCACATTACAGTGGAAAGTACACTGTACCAGAACTTAGAAGACAAATTACAGAGTTTCAGCTAACTCTGAATAAGACACATCCCTCTCTGTTGTATTGGCAGAGCCAGGAGCTTAGCCTTTGACCCTAACTTTCTAGCATTCTCAGAGGACCATTAAGAGTAGTCTGTGTAGGGGCACCTGGGTGGCTCAGAGGGTTAAGCCTCTGCCTTCAGCTCAGGTCATGATCTCAGGGTCCTGGGATCAAGCCCTGTGTCGGGCTCTCTGCTCAGCAGGGAGCCTGTTTCTCCCTCTCTCCCTGCCTGCCTCTCTGCCTACTTATGATCTCTCTTTCTGTGTCAAATAAATATCTAAAATCTTAAAAAAAAAAAAAAAAAAAGAGTAGTCTGTGTAAAGACAGCTAATAAAGCTTGATTTCTGCATGCCTCCTCCTCCCCTGAACTATGTCTCTGTATCAGTAACTACAAAAATCCTACACACCCCAAAGCACAAACCTGAGGTTGTCTCCCCAATTTGGTATGCCTTAAGGATCCCTCTAAGAGGACAAAACTCTTCGGGGTGCACTGAATAGAGGTTTTAGGTTTTGTATTCACTCGCTGTTGGCCATTGCCATCTCAGCAGATAGAGCAGTAGGGGTGTGTGTTTTAAATAAGTCAAGATGAATGAGTAAGTTCTGCTGTGTTTCAACAGGTAGGAAGCCAGGAGATAGGTTTTATAAACATATGGGAGTATGTGCTTGGAAACGCTGATAGGAAAGACTTAGAGAATGACCTAATTCAAAGATATGTGGATCTCCTGGGGGTGTTAAGATACCTGTTCAGGTATGCTTTGGTAAAGCAGTCCTTCTTCTTTACCCTGCGTTTGGTGTTCTGTGCTTTGGTGTGAAGAAGCAAAAATCCTGTAAGGGGGTCAGGGATGAGATAGCTGGAACTGTCACAGTAGGGTTACGAAGGGCCTGCACTCTGGGTGTTAAAAGACCTTAGAGGTAATGAAGTCCCAAAACTATGGGCAGATTTAGAGCAGGAACATGGAAGAACCAGGAATGTGCCCCAAGATTATCAGGCAGTGGTGCCTAGTGCGAAATGGAGGGATGAGCCATAGCAAGGTATCCATTGAATCTACGCAAGTGCGGTGAGTGCTCTTGAATCAAGGGATAAGTGGGCTCTTGATGGTTACCACGGCTCTGAGCTTCAGTTTTGCCACTTAGGCCAATTCAGACCGAACCGACCTCACAGAGTCATTGTCAAATCAAATGAGATAAGGGACATGTAAGTCATTTGCAAATTGTTAAGCACTTGGACAAACAGAATGAATACTCTTACTCTTTACTCAGTAAAGCCAAAAAGCATTATTTACTAAATTAAGTAAGTGATGTTTATTTTTTATTTTTTTTTAAGATTTTATTTATTTGACAGAGAGAGATCACAAGTGGGCAGAGAGGCAAGCAGAGAGAGAGAGAGGAGGAAGCAGGCTCCCCACAGAGCAGAGAGCCCAATGTGGGACTCGATCCCAGGACCCTGAGATCATGACCTGAGCTGAAGGCAGAGGCTTAACCCACTGAGCCACCCAGGTGCCCCAGTGATGTTTATTTTTATAGGATCTTCCTCTCAGAATGGAATTGACATGGTTGTGTAAGCCAGTTTCATGTTGGTCAATGTTCCAGCTACATATACACTTTTGCTAGCCTTTCACATACTGGAGGCAGAATCATCAGGGAATTTTAAAGAGTCATTATCAAGGTATGCCATGAAGAAATTAGAGTCAACATACTAGCCATACATCAAATCACCTTAACTTGCAATTGTACACTAATATTTTTAGTATTGTTCTGAACAATCACTTATGATTCTGAGTCATTTTCCCAAGTGAAAATAGAAGAATGCAAGTTTCCTTGCCTGGGTTATGATAATAGAATGTTCAGTTATCCCCCCATTCCTTTCCTAAACTCCAATGCTATGACACAATATCAGATCTGTCTTTTAGACAGATCTAAAAGATATCTAAAAGACAGATCTGATAATGCCCCTCCCGTGCTCCAAATATTCAGTGTTTCTCCTTGCCTTACAGGTTTAGGCACAACTTCCTCAAGAGAATATTTAAGGACCTCAGCAATATGGCCTTGGGTCAACTTTTTTAAGTATGATCTTCAATGACTCCGGAGCTCGAATACCATCTCCCAGTAAAACTGGGCTCTCCCCAAGCAAGGCACCAGTTTCCTTCCTTCACTTCATGTTTTCATCCTTTTCCCTTTATCTGGAGTATCACTCGTGGTTTTTAACTGTGTCACTTTAGTTCAATTGGAATCATGTTTCCCAGAATCCCATTCTCTGTATGATTCTTAGGGGTAGCCACAGGGAACTGTACATGAGATCTGGATAGGAAAAGTGCAGCAGTATCCATTGTTTTGCAAGAGCCTTTGTAGGCCCCTGGGTCCTACTTACTGCCTCTCACATACATAATTGCTGCTCTAGTGGCTGACCCCAGAGGGGGCAGCAGCCACACCCACCATGCCTTCAGCTCCTGACAAATCTTCCCCTCCAACCTCTCCAAGTCCAAGGCCCGGCAGGTGCGGAGTTCTGTGGCTAAGCCCACCAGCTCCTTCCACAGGCCACCCACATCATCTAGGTTAGGTACAGTGAGAGATAGTTAAGGGTTGCAGCTTGTCCGCATGGGTTCCAGGTTTTCTCTTCCTCTTCACATCCAGCTTTTTTTCTTCCCAACGGCCTGCCTACCAGAGGTGGAAGTGATCTTCCACAGACTTCTTGGCCACCTCCTCCTCAGGGTCCTGAGTGAGTGACTTTTTCTCATCTCCCATTGTCCTCTTTTGGGCTTTAATGTTTCAGCTTCTCCCGCAGTTGTAGGTCTAATCCCTACGACAAATCCCATATTCCATATCACCCACCCATTTCATTCATGCTCCCTTGGTTGGACCCTAACTTGTACACTGCTCTTCCCCTCCAGTCTATGTCCAAAACCTGCCCATTGATTCAAGACTCTCTTCAGACACCAGGTCCTCAGAAACCCCTTCCTGAATGGCATAGCTGTCTCTTTAAAACTAAACATGTTTTTCCATAATCTATTAGTTATGTTATCTACTCCTACACTCTTCTAAATATTATATAAGTTGATTGCCTGTGAATATCTCATCTTTCAAAATGACCTATAAATTCTTATTCTTCAGGGGTTGTGTTTGTGTGACTATATTTTAACTTCTGTATCCCACCCATGTCTTGCCTACAAAAGGTTTTCAGCAAATGCTTATGGCCCAAACAAGTAAATGAATGATCAATGCTACTCAGTCCCTTTTTAATACCACAGGTAACTAAAACCTGGAGTTCCTGTATATGGCATAGCCTCTCTCGTGGGGAGACTCTTTGGTAGCCACTTCCCATCCCCTTCCCTTAGAGAAGAGCCTGTCTAATCTGAATCCAATCCTGTTTATTTTTATCATACACACAGTTCTAACAAAACTCATGAGCCCACTCCCTAGTCTAGAGTAAAGCGGAAACAGCTAATTATATGGGGAATGGAAAGAAAGCTGCTACAGCAAGACATGCTGAAAGCAAGAAAAAAATAGCAGACAATGAAAGAGAGAGAGGCCAGAAAATTTATGAAAATCAGATTACACAAATTTAAAAGTATACCAGTCTAGGGCCATTTAGTACCTGGGTAAATGATCTCATCTCAATAAATTTTAAAGGAATTACAGTCCATTCCAATAAGCTGTCCTGAATCACCAAGATTAAGTAACACCACATATCTTAGAATAATCTTCTTCTGAAATTATTTTTAAAACAAAAATTGTGGAAAAAAGTTATACTGAATCTTACCATTAAAAAAAAAAAAAATCCATAGTCCCTACCATTCTCGGGGGGGGCGGGGAGTGTGTGTGTGTGTGTGTGTGTGTGTGTGTGTTATTTTGTTTTGTTTTATTTTGTTTTTCTCAGGCATTCATTCAGCAAATATATAGAGTGTCAGCTATGACTAGGGCACTGTCCTCATGTTTGTGAGCATATATATGTGCGTTGTGTGTGTGGACCTTTCCTCCAAGGAAATCATCAAACTTGAGAGAGGTGGGACAATAAAAGTTATACCTTTTCAGTATGTCACAACAAAAAAACAAAGAAGGTCATTGTATGTCAGCACCATATTGGCTTCTTACAAAGAAGCAAGCAAATGCTATCAGCAAAAGAGGACTGAGTTCATTGTTACTAGTTTCTTCCAGGGCAAAATAAACTGTCAACTAGAATGAAGCTTCTTGCCTTCCCCATACAACCTTTGCCTCATTTCTCTGCCAAACATCTCTTCACTGCAGGGAAGGTCCCCAGAGAGTCCGATGGTGCTGCAACCCTGCACAGTCTGTTTTGGAGCAAAGCTATGGCAAAACACGGGCAAGAAATACTCGATTTTATCATCACAGCCTCCCCGATACACCTATGGAGGCAACTCTTAACACTCTCATTTACCCCCCTAGTTTAAAATTAAAATTTAAACTTTAAATAAGGTTGTAATAGGATTGAGTGAGACAATAAAAACAAAGCATTCAGCACAGCTCTTGGCACACAAGAAGCACGGACTCAATGTGAGTGATTATGAATTAGCAAAAGGTCCGAAACTTCCAATACATTCTATAAATGAGTCTCATTAAGTGTTATCTAGGGTAAAATATGAGTCTTCTTCTGCTTTCCCTTTTGTCACCCAGAATGTTCTCGAACCGTCACTGGAGTACAAAATAACTTTCCCACAAGCCAGGTCTGCCTGAGGAGGAGGGTGGCAGGGTGAGAAATACTTGTCTGCAGGTATGTCAGATGTCAGAGATGGACAGGACAGTCCTGCAGCATTGTTGCTCCCACATCATTCCCTGGGACTGGTCCTTCTACCTGCAAGAGTTTTCTGCTGAGGTTAAGGGACTGTAATTTTCTGGAACAAAATTAGTATCACTGATTATATGATTGGGTCTTTGGCTCTGATTTTTTAAAGGAAGTTAATAAAATAAGCACAACTGAAAAACTGCCTGAGTATGTAAGTGTATGCATGTTTGGGGAGGTTATTTTAGTTCAAAAATAATAAAAATAGCTCAAATGGACTGAGCACTAATTATGTTCCAGGCACTGTGCTAAGCACTTCATGCACATACTTAATCCTAACGACGCTTTTATTCTTGTGCCAACGATGCAGATGAGGACACAAGTTTAAAGATGTTAAGTAAATTTGCCATATCCCAGAGATAGTGAGTAGCATGACCCTATACTGACCGTCTCAGTCTAAAAGCCACGTTTTACCACTATATGCTAATGAAATAATATAACGTGAAAGAATAGGTCACATATGCATTCACTGATTCAAGACATTTATTGAACTATTCCTTCATATGAATCACCATGAAGTGGGACAAAAAGAGATGAAAAAAAAATATTCGGGGTCACTTATAATCAGAGGGCAGAATGGTTACATTTGTGTAACCAAATGGTTACACTTGCTCCAAGTTCAAATACTGGCTCTACCGCTAACTAACCTCCATGACTTCGAGCCTCGGTTTTCCGTTCTACAAAGAGAAATAATAGAGGACAGTTATTCTTTGGTTTCAACAAGCTAATATTTGTAAAGCACTTGAAAGATGCCTGGCATATGTGAGACTACATATGCATATCAGTAAAGACTTCACAGAGGAGTTCCACTTCTTGAAGAGTTAGGCACCATTTACATCTGTAGAGCCAGAGAGAAGAAATTGATCTTACGTGGAATTCAATTTGCCTTTCATATGCTCACTCCTTGATACATTGGATTTCAGAAACTGCTACTAAGAATCTTATAAGGAAAATATAAGGAAATAGCTCTTATAAGGAAATAGCTCTGGGTCCAGTGGTTTGGGGGACTGATTACATAAAACACCTACACAAGAACTGTAAAATTTCCAGCTGAATTGAATTGAGCAACAGTGCATACATTTTCACCCATTACTTGGTACATGTGGAAATAAGAATGATATCATTTGAGAAAAAGCAAAGGAATCTGGTTTTGCCTCTTTTACCTATTTGTGTGTGCGTGTGTGTGTGTGTGTGTGTGTGTGTGTTTGTTTTGAGACATTCTAATGGGGAAGTCTATGAATGACATATCAATGAAACTCAACTTTCTTTCTCCTCTGTTCATAGGACCTTATATGAGATCAAAGCAGTTTAACTCATCTTATACATAAATTCTTCCATTTTCCTTCACTCTCTGGCTCCAAATACAGCACACCTGGTCACCACCCTCCTTCAATCCTTTCGGTGACCTCCCAGCTTATCTTGGGACTTTATTCCCAGTCCTTCTCCCCCTTTCACCTGGCCGCTGCCACCTCAACCACGATCTCAGACCAGCTTGGCTCCTTTACAGGCTTTTCCCTTAATTTAAATGCCACCTTCTCAAGGCAATATGCATACATATGTGTATTAGTGTATATAAGTTTGTATATGTATGTGTATGAAACAAGATTTTTTAAATTTCAGTATTACATATGTAATTTATTTTCTTGTCCAGTTCCAACTCTTTCTTTCTACCCCTTGAGGACAAATAATTATATATATAATTATATATAAATTATATATATATAAACACCTGTCTATGCATGTATTTACTCATCATTTCCTCATGACTAAGCAGCTGCTATGAGCGAGGCCCTCTTCATGGGATAGAGCAAGGAGCGGGGTCTCTGGCCTTGTGAGTGTTAAGTTCTAGTGGGGGGTGAACTAGACAATAAACAATGGACAGACTAAATATGTGGAAGCTGGTAAAGGTGACAACCACTATGGAAAACGGAAAAGCAGAGTGGGTTAGTGAGATGAGTACCGGCATGGGTGGAGATGGGAAGCAGGAAGGGGGGTAAGTTTATACAAAGCAACCAAATAGGCTTTGCTGAGAAGACATTGCAGCAAAAGTTTCAAGGAGATGAAGGAGTTAGCTTCGTGGTTATCTGAGAGAGTGGGGTAGAGAGGAAACAATGTAAATCATACATGGCCTTACAAGGTATTTTAAAGACCACCTTACACACTGAAGGAAATAATGTGTGGTTTCTTGTGCCAGTCACTGTTCTGGGAACTTCATTTGTATTAACTGACTTAGTCATCACTAACAATCCAATGAGTTACATTTGTGTTTATCTCATTTCACACAAAGAAATTAAGTCACTTGTCCAGAATTATACAAATGGAGCCAGAATATGAACCTATGTAGCAAGACTCCAGACTCCTACAATATACTCCCTCTTGATCTAGAAAATTCTGATGCAGTGATACTGAGACTTCAGTGCCGAGGCCCTAACTACCTGCTTCCTTAATGAGTTGTCCAGATGATTCAGATGGAGATGGTCCATGCACCACAATTTCTCACCAGTCTAATTCCTCCTCCACATGAAAATTTTGCAGATATTTTAAGGTAAACATCACTCTCACTTCCTATCCTTACCATCCCCATTGTTCATCAAATTGGGGAAAATTTCCTTAGACCAGTGGAAACATCTACTCAATACACACCTCCTCTCCATCTGTGTTTTGTGTGAATTTCATCATAGGGCTGAGGCTTTGGGATATATAACAATGCTGAGTGAGGAGAAGAATGAATGCTTATGGAAGGCGCTTTGGGTGCCTGGTATTAAGTGCTAGGGATTTAAAACATTTCATCTGATTTTTTTTTTAAGATTTTATTTATTTATTTGACAGAGAGAGAGAGATCACAAGTAGGCAGAGAGGCAGGCAGAGGGCGAGAGGGGGAAGCAGGCTCCCTGCTGAGCAGAGAGCCCGATGTGGGGCTCGATCCCAGGACCCTGAGATCATGACCTGAGCCGAAGGTGGAGGCTTAACCCACTGAGCCACCCAGGCGCCCCCATTTCATCTGATTTTAACCTCGGTAATATATATCAATATATAGATACAGGTACAGGTATAGATATAGATGTGTATCGATCTAGGAGAGAGCTAGAGTATGCTAATTGCCATTTCCCAGATGAGGAAACTAAGTCTCCACAGGCTAAGCAAGCAATATCTAGGATTCAATGACTCTAAACCAGCCAACTTTCCACCACCAACTCTAACCATTCAGTCCCCAACCCCTACCATTGTTTCATTCTTTAATTGGAAACCGAAGTCTAATCTTCCAGAAAAGTGCTATTTAGTGTGTATTTCCAGTCTCCAGCATCCATCATTTCTGTAAGTTGAAAGAACTCCTATATTTATTCAATGAGAGCCAAGCTTCTTCCATGGGCACTAAATTAGCTCAAAAGAAGAAAGCAGAAAATATGCACTCATAATGCTAAAATTCAAATGAAAGCCAAATATTTTATCTCTTTATTTCTTTGGGGAAGATTATGGTGATTAATGGTGATACAGAGCTTGCTTTATATGAAAAGCCTCTCTTTTTTCATTTCCCATACAATAAATGTCAGTGTGCATAACCCAGCCAGCTATTTTCTCTTCCCAGCCCCCAACCTGGATCCTGAGGAGGAAAATAGTTAACAGGTCATGGGAATGTGGTAGAATCACATCCTGAAGGACACGGAAGGTGTCTTTATGGATCTAACTCCCAGTGTGGCGCTCAGTTGTGGGTCTCACTGAGGACAGTTAGGCTGCTGGGTATCTGGGACTTGGGGCACCCGCCACATCATGGTGTGTGGGTACCTCTGTGGAAAGAACGCGGCGATTCTTCTCTTAGCTTTTCATGGTATCTCCCAAGTCATCACTCCACAGACACAGATTCATAGAATATCATACCTTAGAAAACACCTTGTCTAAATTTCTCATTTTAGAAATGAGAAAAAGGACTCTGAGAAGGAAAAGCAATTAACCAGTAGTGGGGCTGTTGGAGTGAATCATTAAGTTGGGGGGAAACACATAACTTGGAGTTAGAAAGCTGGGGTCCAAGCCCCAGATCCACTATGTGCTAATTGTGTGGCCTTAGCAATATTTAACCTCTCAGACTCAGGATATACATGTTGTTGGCAACGCATGCCTTAATTACCTCAGATTATTGTAAAGAAAAAAAAAATGTGTGTGCCTGTGTATGTAATAAAAGTCATTTTGGGTGGTTAAAGTTCTAGATAACTAAAACTATTATTATTTGAACCTAAGTCTTACACTTTCTGTTCCCATATCAATTTGGGCATGCAACTGAGTATCACGGCAGCTGTTAATCATAATAAAGGTTAAAATTCCAATGCATCAGGCCCTTAACAAATGTTATGGCATATGATTGACACCTATCAAAGCCTGATGAAATGGGTTTCATTATCCCCTTTTATAGATGATGAAAGTAAAACAGAGGGCACCTGGGTGGCTCAGTTTGTTAAGCACCTGTGTTCGGCTGAGCTCATGATCCCAGGGTCCTAGGATCAAGCCCCATGTGTCTGACCCCCTGCTCAGTAGGGATCCTGCTTCTCTCACTCCGTACTATGATGTTCTCTCATGCGCGCGCGTGCGCGCACGCTCTCTCTCAAATAAAAAAGTTCTTCAAAAAAAGAAAAGAAGAGAAAAGAAAGCAGAGACAGACCAAATAACTTGAGCAAAGTTACCATAGCATCTAACCATAACTGGCTTAAGGACCTGTGTTATCTATGAAAAGAACACTTCCAGATATCAGAGTTTGTAAAATGACTGGTTCTCTTTTCTGTTGCCTTTAGCATTGATTGGGAAACAAGGAAGCCAGTGTAATCATAAGGACTTATGTGCCAGACAGGTAGAAACCACAGCCTTCTCCTGGATGGAAACTAGATATAAAAGGTCACCTGTCTTTATTCCAATTATATCAAATAATAGCTAGATGGATGCTCATTCTTCACTGTTTTTAGAAATCTTAAGATCGAAGTTCATTGCAGCTGCCCACCTCCCTGGAAACTTCCTACTTTCTTTCAGGTAATTAATTTATAACACTTGACACTGGCCTTGCTGTCAACACATGCAAGCAAATCTTTCCTTCCCTATGTTGGCTGCAAAACGCCCTTTTTTCTTAGGATAAAAATGTCTTTTTGTCCATCATTGAGCTAGGGATGTCCAACCTTCTTAGAGACTGTGACTCCTTAGCATTTTTCTGGTTTTGTAACCACAACATTAAAGGAAATGAAAGCTACATTCCAAGTTTATATAGACAGCCTTTGAGATAACTAGTAATGTAGTGAAGTGTAAGAAAACGAGAATGTCAACACTGGACCCACCCGACACAGTATGAAGCCATCATTCCCTTCACTCTGCACTTTTTACATACAAGGCACTGTGCTATGTTCTTCCGCTGCTTAGGCGCTAATCAGGGACTTGGACAAGAAACAACAGGGACAAATTACTGGCCCAGAGTGAAAACAAACAAATAAGTTTTGAAAATCACAGTAGAGATAGAAAGAAGACAGTACAAGCATTTCATGTGGTCCCACAGACTGGGAAGAATGAGGCAAGGATTCTAGCAGCAGGCATAGGAAGGTAGAGGAGGAAAGGACATGGCTACTGCGATGGTATGGTATGAGGACACAAGGAGGGGACATTCCTGAATCTAACTCTCCAAGTCCTCCGATTTGATGGTGTGGTGTCTAGCAAACACGGTAAGGTAGCCCGAATGCCTTTGTGCTCAGAAACACACCAAATCTAGTTCTTACTAATTGACTAACCTTGAGCAAGTCCGTAAGTCTCCCTGAGCCTTCGTTCTTTCATCTGTAAAAGGCGGATAATAATATATGTCTGAGAGTTATTTTTATGCTTAAGTGAAATGACAGACGTGCACGTACCAATGAATGCTGATTTCTTTTGCCCTCCTCTGTTTGACCGGAAAATAGATCTCTTGGCATAAAACATAAGGGTATTTTCTCTTTATTCCCCTTTCCTCTTCTAGCTTCGACTTTTACAATGAGATATGGAGACAGAATTTTGGAGTTGAAGGGAATCTTAATGAAAAATAACAATGTATTGGGGCAGAAGAACCTCCCATTTGAAGCCCAGAGCTAGAGACTTCTCAGTTCCAGGCAAGGTAATCCCAGACTCAGAATGGCAGGATGGGGATGGGTGGGTGTCATTGGTCCCAGCCCAGGCTCTCACTTCTAGTCCAGAGGCCACACAATCTCAGACCTTTCAACCTACTTAATGTCTCTGAGCCTCAGTTGCCTCCAAAAATACACAGGGTCACTGCAAGGATTAAATGAGGTGATACTTATAAAACAGTACAATCCACAATGGAGTTCAGTAGCGAATAACTATTACATTTTGATTTTCACAATTTAACAGACTAATAAATTGAAAGAACTAATGGCAGAATTCACATTTATTGAATGCCTCCAGTGAATAAGGTGCTGGGATAGGGACTCCAGCTTCTGGGTAGGCGTCAGTGTTCCTGTTTCCCGGCTGAGGAGACAGAGGCTCACCACAGTACCCTAACTTGCCTCAGGTCCTTGTCAGATTCTACAACTCGACACTGCCCCAGGTGCCAGAGCTGGGCAGAATCAAGTCAGGCTACCAGGAGGTCTCCCCATCAGTGCCACAATCCCCTAGGTACATTCTCAATTTCTAAAAGAGAAAACAAGCAAACAAACAAACCTGAGCCAATGAGTAGCTAAACTGAATTAATCCCACAAAAGATCAGATGCCAAATGTTCTGTAACTTTTCCATTCTTTGGGGTTTTTATTTCACCCACAGAGCAATTTCCAAAATTTGCAAAGAGCACAGTAGGTGGCTCTCTTTAATATTTCACGGGCAAGGCGACAGTGACTCACCAGATCCTACATCTGTGTCACCAGCAGAAGCCCTGACAAAGTTGAGCAACAAATGAAACTGTGTGTATGCTGGAGATAACCTTTATTTATTTATTTATTTGTTTGTTTATTTATTTATTTATTTTTCTCTTCTGCCTCTTCCTCCGATTTTGTCCAGCCACATTCTGCTTTTCTAACTGTGCCAGGTAAGATGACGCTAACTGGATACCTTTTGGCAAACATATGCTTCCAAATGCCAAAAGCAAGGAACAAAAATGTTTCTCCCAGAACTGCATTTGCAAGCCTGTCTGCTTGCTGCAAAGCAGAGAAACCTGATGACCTATGGGGAGTCTCAACGGATAAATGGCCCCATTGCCTGGGCCAGAAACAGATCTGTTCGTTTTCCTACATAAGCCTGCAGCCATCACTTTCCACAGGGAGGACTGAGGCTCCAGACCAGTGATCAGCACTGTCAACAAGCAGCGAGTGGTCTTTTTTGCAAATGCTACCTCTGCCTACTGCTCTCCATTCCATCCTGTACCCCCTGCATTAGCGAGAGAAGTGAAGAACACAATGGTCACTCATGACATTTGTTGCACAACCTTCTTACTGCCCTATGAATTAGCACAAGGATGACAGAGAGAAGAAAACACTCAGAACAGGAAGAAATACGTAATATAATTCTGAACTTCATGTCTTCACAGTCCCCTTCCTCTTAGGAATGGAAGGTGCATTATTTAAAGGCAGGAGAGTAGGAATGTTGCCTTAGATATCAGGGCTTTTGAATTTGCTCTCCTAGGAGCTGACCCCCCCTAACCTCTACAGAGCACGCTTATGGACTGTTCCTTCAGCAAGGAAATTTCCTCTTGGGACAGAAAGGATCCCCTACACCAGCCCAATAAGGTCACCTTAACTGAGGTAAATTGTTAAAGAACTCAGAGCAGTGACGGGATGGGGTGTGACAGGGAAAAACCCTTAACTAGAATTTACAAGGTGTAAGCTCTACTCACAGGCCGAAACATAATAACCATGTGACTCTTAGCAACCTCTCCTTTCTCTGAGTCTCACTCAGTCTCTTTTGAGACCAGCTAAGAAGAGATACCACTTAATGAGCAACTACTCACTACATAGATTTTACATTATTCCACTTAATTTTATCCTCACACGAATTCTCGGGGTAAGCATTTTCCTTTCCATTTTAGAATTGAGTAAAACAAAAGCCCTAAATGGTGAAAAAAACTGCTCAGTATGACCTAGCTGCAAAGGAATTAGGGCTGAAATTTGAATTTGACCACAAAACCTAAGCTCCTTCCACCATTAATATGCCTCCCATGTCCTTCTCTCAGGGCTATTGCAAGTAGCAAGAAAGATAATATATATGGAATATGTTTTGGAAATTTTAAAGTTCTATCTATCTATATGTATGAATTTTGTAACAAATAATCTGGATAAGGAGGAAAGATATAACTGGGTATCCTTTCTTTAAAGAGCCGGAACCAAAAAAAATTACCTTCCAATCTCCCTTCCATCCCCTTGTTCTGACCTTATTTTTTAACATTTTCCTTTTGCCCACAGGCCCCCTAAGTTCTCAGGCACACGATCAGACGTATCCTGGCCCACTGATCACAATGCATGCACACAGAACAGGCTGATGGAAGCAAGAGATCCCATCCCCTGCAAATGCTTGGTGCAGGAGGTACCTACAGGGACACGGCCAAGTTCTTCTCTTCCCTCAAGATGTATCACACCCCCTCCTATGCACTCATCAATACCCCACGCAAATGGAAGGAACTGGGAAGCAGGCAGCCAACTATAAATGCTGAACACTCAATTCGGGGACTTAACGGCATAGCCAGGAGACACTAGTAAATAACTGTATAAAGTCAATCAGAATAAAATCAATTTTCATGAGCCTCGTGGGGATATATGAGGGGAGCTATTCATTTTAAAATAACAATAATTAAGGACGACTAGAGTAGGCATGTGTAGTATTTATGTTTAAATAAGGTATGTCTGTGTCCAGAGGGACTGAATTTAGCAACATCACGGCATAATCCCAAAGAAATACGTGAGAATTGTGCTGTTGTTTTCCTCTATTAAAGAAAACATAAAGTTGCTTGTCTGACCTAAGACAGCAGGAAAACAAGGATTAGCACAGTCTGTAACACAGAAGGAACTTCCAACTTCCCTTGTCTTCCTACTTCTCATCAAATTCAAGACCGTCTTTGCAAATAAAAGGTGCCTCAGACCAGGGCTTCACAGACTGAGGCTTGGCCTAAAAACGAGGGGCCTCGGCATCACTGAGAAACATTAATTTGATATTTCCAGCTCAAGCATCCATGATCAAAGTCACATGGAGACAGCACTCCGAAAACACTTCCTATAAAAGCTGTTCAAACTCCAAATAAGAAAAAGCCACAGCATTCCAGATTTAAAAAAAAAAAAAAAAAAAAAAGTCACTTTAAGGTAGTATGAAATCACCGTTCTGAAAATCCACTGTCTCCAGGGTTAGTGTGTAACAATATTTACAATAGTGTCCATCGATCTCAAATTAACCAGCTGTCAGGCCAGGCACTGCGCTAGACGTACCATTTGAATTATCCCATTTCATCCTTCCAACTACCCTCAGGGCTCATTGTGATCTTTATCATCTCCCTGATGCGGCCAGGGGCAAAAACTGAGTACCGAGAAGATTAGATAACTTGCCCCACCAAGTTCACACAGCTAATAGTCGGCAGAGCTGGAATCAAAACCAGGTCTAAATACTCCTCAGCCGGCAACTAACCCGGGATCTGTGGAAAGGAGCAGCAGAAGCCCTCCCAGCGGCGGTGGCTCTCGATTTCACCGCCGGAGGTGGAGGGAAGACAGACTGGGTACTGGTTCTTAAAGAAAACGGCAGAAGTTTGCTTTTCTGCTTGTGATTTTTCCCTTCAACTCAGTTTCCTTGTTGCCTCCCGGGCACTCAGAAGTGACGGGGGCCATGGCTCCATGAAGCTAGCTATTCCTAACCGAGGAGCATCCTATCCCCTACGGGACCACCAGCTTCCTCCCCGCGCAGGGAGACAGCTGTGAGTACCAACCCCAGTCATCCGAGCCCCGACGTCCCTCCCCTCGCCACCGCCTCCCCAGGAGCCAGCCAGACACCCTCGGCAGGGGTATCTTTCTGAGAAAGCAGGTCAGGGGAGGACGGAGCGAGGCTGCAAGCAGCCTTTCCCCAGGCTGTCACAGCTCCTGGCATGAGACAGGCTGGGACACACCGCCCTCTTCTATCCTCACCGCTCACAGCAGCGCTCTGGAGATACCCAGGCGGGGGTACGCCAGGGTAGATCCCTCAGAGGGCTGGAACTGGGGTGCAGCAACGCGCAGCCGTCCCCAAACTGCGCTACCTCAATCTGCACAAAGCAAAAATGGGGCTCTGGACAGTTGGGTTCGAGTCCCGACCACAGCACTAACTAGCTGTGTGATCTATCCCCGCTGCTACCTCGCTCTGTGCCTCAGTTTGTCCTTCTGGAAAATAAGAGGGTTGAACGAGACGATTTTCAGGAGTCCTTCCACCCTGAGATTCTGCGGGTAGGTGATTCCTCCGAGCCCTCACGACAGCGAGAGACTCACCTTTCTTGGGAAGCAGAGCGGGCGCAGAGAACCAGTGGGGACGGGCGGCAGGGTCGCCCGACACTGCTTCTTTCGGTGAGTCTGGCCAAAGCCGAGCCCAGGGACCCTGATCCGGCCAGTCTTCCCCCAATGAGCCTCTTACTTTCCGCCGCACTTTCTTTTTCCCCCTTTGGGGCTCCTCCCCCTGCGCGGCGCGATTGGTCGCCGCTGCGCTGCCCGGGCTCCACCCGCCGCCCTGGCTCGCCAGCCCCCGGCGCTCCGAGCTTCGCGGAGCGCGGGTCGTGGGGCGCCGGTCGCGGGGCGGCACCGAGGGCAGCCCCGCCCGCGGCGAGGAGGAGCCGCGCTGGGCCTGCCTGCGAACCAACGCGAGGCTGCGCCTGGCCCCGTCTGCGCCCCGCCACCGCCTGGGCTGGCTTGAGCGCGCCCGCAGAGGAGAGGGTGGGTTCCGGTGATTGGCCCGCTGCCAGGCGCACTGGGAAGATACGCCCCCACTGTACACAGATTTGCACACAGGCGTTCATTGCAGGGTCCTGGTCTTCCAGGCGAGATGATGCCACCCTGCCTTTTCTCCCCGGCTCTGTGTACTTAGCTGTCCTGCTGCACCAAAGCAATGAATCAGTTCAGACTACAGGATGTGAGCGCGCTCACCATGTGCCAAGCACAGAGTGCGACAGGAAGAAACAGACTCAATTTTGGTGTTCCGGAGCTCTTGCTTCGCCACAAGTGACAGTCGTGGGACAAACAAATGGTCATGACAGCAGGACTGAATCTGTATTTTCCACGGGTGGATACCCAGTGCCTAGCACACTGCCTGGCACAAAATAGGCCCCCAGTACATGTGTATTGAATGAATGAACGAATGAATGAATCGTTATAGAAGGAAATAATCTGAAAAAAATGTTCCTTTCCTTTCACTCATTCCCATTTCTCCAGATTTCTGCCAGAGACCTCAAGTGCTCTCTCCTATTCTAGATGGTAGTCTGCATAATCATCCTAACAGGGTTTGTAATGACTTTCATTGTTCTTTGTTCAAGAATCTTGTTGGTAGTCTCTTGTGATTTGTTTCTGACTGGCAATGCCCTGTCGTCACCTGTCCCCATTTTTGACCCCTCCTCACAAAGGCTGTCTACCACGTAGACTTGTCTCTTCACACATGCCTTGCCCACCACCACCTCCTCGATTTTTTCCTTTCACCTTCAGAGTTAACTAATTGAATATTATTAAATTATCCAAGAAATCGAGATCCAGAGAAAGCAATTAAGCAAAGGAGAAAGGATATGAAAAAAGAAAAGGGGCTGAACGAACTAGCAGGTGGAACTAGCAGGTGGCAGTCTCTATAAGGATGGCCAGCAGTGCGAAACTCAGACAGTGCCCCTGCCTTCAAGGAGCTTAAATCCCCAAGGCAAAATAATAGGATAATCAAAGCTGTGGAAATGTTCTTGCATTTACTGATATCACTTAGGGAAATTAATCCGAAGAAACGATTATTTGTCTCTGGATACCTGACACGTAGTACATGCTCACAATATGGTTACTGAACCCAAAAGCAAATAATCGAAAATAATTTTTAAAATTACCTGTGCAAAGCACAGATAAAATTGTTCCTTGGTTTATTATTCATTCGTTGAATATATTCAGGGCATGGACGTTTGTTCTTATATAATACACTTATCAAGCACTCATATGGGCGCTTACATTGTACTAGGCACATTGCATATATCAGCTCATTCAAGGGTACTATTATGATGTGTAATTTATCAATGAGCTATAGAGAAGTTGTATCTTGCCCATGGCTACAAACCTACAAGTGGAGAACACAAGATAAGAACCAAGGCAGTAAACCTTCTTATTAGCTGCTCCACTATACGGTCTCATGTGCTTCCTAGAAGTCAAGACTGGGTGCCTGGGACATGTTGGGGGTTCAAAACTGAACCACATATAGTCCTGGATTTGGAAGGAATACTCATAGCTTAATGAGGATGACAGACATAGAGAAAAACAATCATTGTAATATCTATTATAGTTTGAAGATAACATAAATGGTTGGGAATGGAAAATGAGGAAATAACTAACGGTGTATATTCACACAATAAAATATCTGCTGTCAAATTAAGGTATTACGAAAATATGTCTACAAACAAAAAAGACTTATGATATAACTAATAACTTTGTGTAACAACTATGGAAATGTATGTCCAGTAATTGAAAGAAATGTGGAAAAGTGTTAATGTGTTGGGATTATGAGAGTATAGGCATAATTTTAAAATTTTCTTTAATGTCAAAATGTTATTATAACAATTAAGAAAAAATGTTTTCAAATTCACATACTAGGCATTCAGTGAACAATTGTCCCCTAAATGAATGAATGACTGAGACTACGATCTCACTGGTATCAGCACCTAACAGTGTTGGGTGTGTAGAAGATGCTCAATACAATATTCTGAAGTGGACTGAAGTATTTGGAAATGCATGACACTCTCCTTCCCTCTGCTACTATCCCCCACCTCTTTTTTCAGATTATCTTTACTCATATGCCTCAGAATGTTGCTAGTCCCTTGAAACCAATCCAGTCAGTCTTGGCCCTAACACTTTAGAGTCAAGGTACCAAATGACCTCCTCCTAGCCAAATTCAGTAGCTAATTCTCAGTCTTCATCTTGCTTGGCCTATCAGCAGCATTTCCCACAGTTGATCAGTTTCTCCTTCGAACTCCTTCTTACCTGACTTCTTGTTTTCCATTGATTCATCTGCTGCTCCTTTCCAGACTCTTTTCTTCCAGGATCCTTCACGTCTTCATCATCTCTGAAGGTTAGAATGGCCCAGAGCCTATCCTTGATGTGCTTATGTTCCCTCCGTGGGAGATCACATCCAGACACGTAGTATTCTCAAACATTGGTGTGACAATGACCCATGAATTTAAATCTACAGTCTGAAACCCAGACTCTATTTACCCTGTTGCTTCTCTTATATATCTTCTTGGGTGTTTCATATATATATTTCAAACTTTACATATTAAGAAAAAAAAAAACAAAACAAAACTATTTCCACCCCTCACCAAACCACCCCTTCTCCCAGTTTCCCCAGTTTTGTAAGCAACACCATCTTCTACTCAGTTGCTCAGGCCAGAAAGTTGGATTCGCCATGGATCCCTGGCTTTTTCTCAGAGCTCATCTGCAATCCAGCAGCAAATATTGTTTCCTCTACATTCAAAATATGGCTCAAATCTCACCACTACTTCTCTTCACCACAACCACCACAGCCCACATCACTGTCTTCTCTCCCTTCATTGGACCTCTGCTTAAACTCTTGCCTCCAAGGTCTTTTCTCACACTTCTGAGGGTCTTAGCAATGGAAATCAGAATAAATACAGGCTAGGCATTGAGGGCAAGGACCTTGGAGGCAGACCACCTGGGTTCAAGGTCAAAATCTGTAACGTATTAATATAATTGATCAATTTACTTAACTTCTTTGTGCCTCAGTTTCATCATCTGTAAAATTAACTAATAATATAATGTCTACATCAGAGAGTTGTAAAATTAAATGAATTCATTGGAAAAGAGACTGGCACACATGAAGTACTATATAAATATTGTTATTTTTACTAGTAATAAAATGTCATCTTCTGCTCTCAAATATTCAATGAATTCTCATCATGATTAGAGAAATTTCCAGAGTGCTTACAGTAGCCACAAGGACCTTCATGATTTGGCACTGAATTACTTTTCCAGGTCTCTTACTGTGTGCTTCTCTCTGCTGCCTGCCCATGTTAACATGTTCTCATGCTGTGCCCTTTGCTCTTCTGGTTCCCTCTGCCTGGAATCCTCTTCCCCCTGGCCTGCTCCCTTACTTCATTCACATCCCTGCTCAGTTGTCACCTTCTCATGGAACTCTTTCCTGACAACCATATCAAATACTACTTTCATTCCCTATCTTAATTTTGTTATTTTTTTTAATTTGCCTTTAGGATGTTGCCCATACTGCAATGTAAGCTCCAGGAGGGAGATATGATATTTCCCTAGCATATAGACAGTAGTCTGGACATACTACTCATTTAATAAACATTTGCTAAACTATGAATCCAGTCCAAAACTCTCATGATTCAACTGAGACCCAAAGATATTAAGTGACCAATTCCTTGCCCCTTCCTTTGATTTACATTATTTTGCCAGAATAATTGGAAGAGAAGAAATAAAACAATAAATAGCTTTTCTTGGCTGGGTGCAAAGGAAAGAAAGTACAGAGCAGAGACATTTTACTTTAAGTTTTTGGATAGAAGGTGAAGAGCAGGACTGAGCCAAAAGGAAAAATGTGAACAATGAAACAATTAATGATGTCACCTTCTCTGTCCTTTTATGTTCCCCCTTTTTAGATTCCTTAGCTCTTTTCCCTTCGGTCCTCATCCAAGCCCAATAGCTGCTCTCTGGCTGTCCCCTTGCAAGGCTCAACCATGCCATTTCCCATTGCCTCTGCAGCGCCCTGTTTTCCAAGTCAGTGCTCCTTCTTGCTCCTTAGAGTCTCTGCCCCTGATGAAAGCCCCTCTCCCCTTGGTTTGGTTCATCTAGGTGTAGGTAGACAAGCAGGTTAAACATAGTTTTGTTAAGCTGAGACTACTAAGAGCTCAGCCTTATCTCACCAGTGGTATGTGCTCAGGTGCCCAAATAGTACTGAAAGTCAAGTGGTTTGGAAGAGGAAATTTGGCTGTCCAGAGGGACACTTTCCTCATTCCTATCCCTCAACAGAGCAGGCTATGTGACGTGAAGCCCTGGAAGAAGAGAGGTGAAGGGGGGATTTCCTGGATCCCTTCCAGAACTCTCTTAGCCTAGGGGTAGAGGTGAGCCCCAGGATCAGGTAACTCCCTATGGAGGTGTCAAAGTTCAACACAGCTGGACATTAAGTCCAAAGAATTTGGATTTTTCTGTGACTACTGACAGCTTGAAATATACAAATGCTTCAAATGTAAATTAAAAGGAAAAAAAACAACTAAGCTTCATTCTGATTTGTGCAGAGGAAATTCGGGTGTTTCAAGAGAATGAGGGAGTAGGGATTGGCCAATGTGAATGCGATGAGGCCAGCTGTATCTGCTGGTCAGCAGTTATTGAAGTTAAGCTCCTGTCCTCCACGGAGACTGGCCTTCCTGATGATGACATTTCAGAGCGGTGGCTCTCAGGTCCTTGAGAAAGCGCCTTCAGTGTTGAGATACATATTCACAATTGTGAGTCCTTTTTAGTAAATGCTCTAAGAAAAGGAGGTCAGAAGCCTATCATCAGATGTTGGCTAAAACAGACAGGAAATTTTCCTGGCAGCCTTGAGCTTTCTCAGACAGGCATTTTAGTGGGAGGCTGGGGTCATCACAGGGGCACAGCCTTATGCTGCTAAAAGTCACGCTAGAGTTTGGTCCAGTCTCTTACTTAGCACAGGGGTTTGGATGGAGTTGTTATGTGCTAAGAATTCTGTCGTGCTCAGAGGCTGCTAGATTCTTCCACTAGATACCCATCGTCACAGAACCAGAAACCCCATTCTCCCAGTTGCTTCTCCTTTAAAGCTGGCTTCGCCTCCCTTGGAATGCTTGTGTTCATAGTCAGGCTCCTCCTGCACCATCCGTCACAGGAGCATATCTAGATGAGTGACAGGGTGACGGGCAAAGACATGTTTTCCAAAAGACAGCCTGAGTCTTCTTGGCCTATGGCCTAAAGCTCCTGGAGACTGTTAGAAAAGACCTAATTTTCTCTCCCTGCTTTCCTCCTTCCAAACAGAAGCTTTGAAGTAAAGGTCAGGATTTTAATAAAGTCTTGGAGGATGGTTATTATGCAATGTTGACACTTCACTACAGCAGGAAATGTAAAGACAAGAACTTTGCATGCAGAAAGGAGAAACTTACCTTTATGGTGCTCACTTGGCCTTGTATGTAGTTAACAACACATTTACCAGCTTCCAGCCTCCAAAATCTAATCCAAATTGAAGGGATTCTCTTTATAGAAATATCATCACCTATATTATCCCATAAGCCAAACCACCTCAATATTCTTTAGAGCAGACTTAATCTTTGTGGTTCACCATCTGGAGAGTAACAACCAATCAGTGCCAGGTAAAGTCATGCTAATATTTGCTTGTCCCTACAGCACTATAAGAGGGCTGTGTCATTCAGCCTTCCTCTCCTGCTTCTTTATTTTCCCCCCTATGCAGCAGCAGGAAAACTGAATGATCTCTTAGCAGACAGGCGCTTATATTATTCATCACCAGAGAAGGATTTTCAAATAGTCATCTGGGATTCAGAGACTTTGTATGGGATTTTTTCTCTGCCACCAGCATTAAGAAATTTGTTTTATCTTCTATTCATTCGTTTATTCAAACATGGGTTCAACATTTGCTCTATGCAGGCCCTGTGGGGGATGCTGTGGTAGGGTAGGCATGGATCTTTCATTATAGAAGAAGACACAATGTCTACTTAGATTCTGCAGAGCAGGGTTGGAATAATATCTCTTCTTCAACGAACAACTCTTACATGGCATGGCCTTCCGACGTGCATTATTTCTAAACTTTACAATGGTTTTGAAAGATAGACCTACTTTCCGTGTGGAGAAAATAAAGTCAGAGAAGCTTGCTTGCCTAAGGCCACACAGCTGGTTGGAGTTGAATCCAGTGGCAAGCCTCAGATTTAACACCTTCTGAAGGCCAGACTTCTCCATGCTACACTAAGGTCCATTAGAAAGTTCAAATAAAATATTTTTGGAGTATGCAGGAAGGAAAATTGCTTCTGTTTGGAGGGGATCAAGGAAGGAAACTGAGAAGGTGCCAGTAGAAGGGACTGGAAAGACAGGTGGAATTGAGATTCATGATGACGAGAAGGGAAGGGGTGAGCAACTATACAGGACAAGGGAACGTTCATTTATTCATCCATCCAACTTCTATTCCATATATAAATAGAAGAACTGCAACATGAGGTGGGAAGTGCTTCTGGAAAGAGACAGCACAGCACAATGATCATGGAAGCCCAGAGGGAGAGGCTTGCACACGGCCCTGAGAGGTGGGAAAGGAGAGTGGGGTGAATCCTCTCACTGTCTATAGAACATGGGGGAAGTAGTGGGAGAAAGGGCTGGAAAACTGTACTTTAATTAGACATTGGAAGAAAGGGGGGAAGTCCTCTTGAAATGACCCATTAGAGAGCAAGAACTCTATCTTGCTGGGTTTACATCCCAGAATGACATAAAAAGTGTTTGAAAAAATGCGTGCATTACTGATGCCTACTGAGGGCCAGGTGCTCTCTACTCCTGGCGCTTTTTACAAGCATCATGTCATCTCCAAGACATAGGACATCTCCAGGAGATAGGTATTTATTTTAATCCTATTCGAGACATATGAAGAAATCGGTGAGGCCCAGTGAGGTAATTTGGCTTGCACAACATCATAGAGCTAAGAATATAGAAAGCCAGGGTTTAAGCTTTGACTCTACAACTTGGCATTTTTTCCCTCACTCTCTGTCCTGCTCTAAAAGCCAGGCTAAGGCAGTGCTGTCTTGTTAGCATTTTTGTTATTATTGTAGATAAATATTTTATGGAAGTGTAACATGAATATGTAAATTTGCACTCATCACATGTGGAGAGCATAATGAATTTTCACAAAGTAAACACAACCACATAACTAGTACTCAGATCAAGAAAATCCCATTACCACAGGTGACAGACTTTGACTTTCTATGATAGCCAGTATCTTCATTTCTGTTGCAGTAAAGTACTCCCCCCGAAAGTCTTTATTCATGCACATATGATTCATGGGAACTCATGAGTTATTGAGTAATAACCTCCCTAGAAAATGAGTCAGTCAACAGGGGCTCCTCTTGAGGGAGCACGTGCATTCCCTAAAGTCAGAGGTTGTCTTTATTAAGCACAGCATCAGAGGCATACCTTGGGATCGCTGGGCCTGGGGCAAATATGGCTCTGTCTAAATACCAACCAGGAAAAAGAAAAGCAACAATGAGACTTCTCTAATTTGGAAATTTATTCATAATTAGCATACTGGCTAGTTGTATTCCTACAATTATAACCTGTGAAACTCATAGTTGTCAGAGAGTTAGCCCAGATATGGAGAAATCCTGCAAAATAGAAGGACGAGTGGATGCTTTAGAGAGGAAAGAGGCGTAATGGTACACTTAACTGGGGCAAGATGACCTGGGTTGCCATCTGGCTGTGACTGCTCATTCTCTGTGCCACCAGACACAGTCATGTCTACTCGCCGAGCTTCTGATTCTTTACCTTTAAAATGGTCATGAACTTGCTTTTTAATTTTGTCTTAGTGGGTTTTTTGGTATGGTTCGTTTTGTCTTTAATAATTAGAGACGCCCAGTCCTTAGGCTGACCTGCGGGTTGTGGGCATAGAGTGAAATTAATCACCTCACTCCAGACTGATTCTAATAATTGAAATTTGATTAGAGAATGACTGGATTTGCTGGCCATATATTAGTGCATATATTAGATCATGCTTTAGTTCAAACATAAATTTAGAAAAGTTCACAAATAGTCATTTAATCTAACTCCAAAGCTGTATATTTAAAATGTATTTATCTGAGAAAATGACCCCAGGGTTTTTATCACAATAGATAATTAAGGGTAATTAAGATAATTAAGTGCAAAATACATTTAATAAAATTTGCACATTTGTCACGGTTGAGTATCACATAAAGTCCACAGGAAGAAAGACCAATTAAGAGATTATTTGACTGTTTTTGCATATGCTTATTAATCTCAAATGAACTATCATATTGTTTACTTATCTGTTTTGATATTTAGAAAGGTTATCATGTGAAAACGAAGATGAAAATAATTCAGAGATTAAAACAACTAGTGCACATAAAACCCTGTATTGTACCCCACAGAAAATGCACAATAAACTTAAAAAGATAGATTTTGCCTATGAAAACTGAGCAACCATATACATTCACACTACACTATGGAATACAAGACGACTTCCAGCTGGGAAATCAGGGACGATTCATGGAGAGGGTATTTGAGATCCATCTTAAAAGAGGGACTGGACTTATTTCACTCAGCATAGTCAAGCAGAGAGAGTCAATTATCGTATGGTTTCACTTATTTGTGGAGCATAACAAATAACATGGAGGACAAGGGGAGTTAGAGAAGAGAAGGAAGTTGGGGGAAATTGGAAGGGGAGGTGAACCATGAGAGACTATGGGCTCTGAAAAACAACCTGAGGGTCTTGAAGGGGCGGGGTGTAGGAGGTTGGGGGAACCAGGTGGTGGGTATTAGGGAGGGCACGTATTGCATGGAGCACTGGGTGTGGTGCAAAAAACAATGAATACTGTTATGCTGAAAATAAAAAAAAAATTAAAAAAAGATGGACTGGATTTGTCGAGAAAGGAGGGAGGTGGGAGGCACTTAGGCAGTAAACACAGCAGGGACAGAGGCAGGGTGGTGTGAATGTTCGCAACAGGGAGAAAAGAAAGAAATGGTGCTTGTTTCTTGACGTTAGTCTCTATCGCTGGGAGTAGGTAAAAATAAGTTAAGAAAGGCTAGTTGGAAACTCATCATGGCAGACTTAGCTATATTAAAGCATCGTCTTTGGAAACCTTGGGAAGCCCTTCAAAGTTGACAAGTAAGGGAATGAGTTGCTTCAGGTCACACAGGTGATAGGAGTTAGAAGGGTCAGCTAATTCAGATTGTCTGAGCTGAAGTCAGAAGATCATTCTCATTGTCCCCAACTACCGGAGAGGTGTCAGTAGAGTCATGGAAGAATACCCATCCCAAATACCCCACACTTAAAGACTCGAAGACTTTTCTGTAACAGTCTAAGTGTTGGGAGGTGGGTTCCATAAAAGTGAAAGACAAAAATAACATTTGTAATGACTTTCCCTCTGGTACCTTCAAGGCTCTCCAGGGTAGAGAGCCCCAGTTACTTATCCACGTGGATCAGTTGCATGCAGCAGGTGAGCAACAGGAAGCACAGAAAGGCATTGCACTAGAAACTGCAGAGGGAATGTAATATTGACCGAATGCAATTACCCAAGTTGGAATTTGGCCCAGGTCTCAGGATTTAATATCACCACTCATCCTGGGTCCTTGTAAAGACCCTCTGTGGACAGAGACCTTAATTTTATTGTTCTGTAAAATTCATGGGATAGCATTTCTCAGCCTTCTTCCCACCCCCAAATCAGGACCCTACTTTCTTTTCTTGGCCACAGTGCTTCCCATATGCCTTTGATTGCTGCTGTGGACACCAACACACTTTCATTGCCCCTGAGGCCATTTTATCTATTGGTGCTATGTTTCTAAAAGATGCATTTCCTTCCACCAATATGTTCAGGTGGCTACATCATAACATAGGCTGACATTTTGGTCACCACTCAAGACAGACTCAGATTGTATAAATTCCACAGCTCTACATGTCAATTGTGAGGTACCTTGAAAAATTTTTGTACAGGTTGAACTTGCTTTAAAAAAAAATCATAGAAAATATACAATTGTAGAAAATATAGTACAAAGTAAAATCTAGTATCCCATTTTAAAAGTCAAGGAGCTTGGGGCACCTGGATGGCTCAGTGGGTTAGGCCTCTGCCTTTGGCTCGGGTCATGATCCCAGGGTCCTGGGATCAAGCCCTGCATCATGCTCTCTGCTCAGCGGGGACCCTGCTTCCCCCTCCCCTCTCTGTCTGCCTGTCTGCCTACTTGTGATCTCTGCCTGTCAAATAAATAAATAAATAATCAAAAAAAAAAAGTCAAGGAGCTTTAATTATTATGCATACATACACACACAATTTTTGTTAGTGAAAACTAAAACATAACTAAAATTGAGATATATGTATAGAGTTAATATTGCAGAATATTTGAAAAGTCATGTGACAAACATCACATCCCAGTAGTTAAATAGACAAATATGTAACCGAACTATTAATAAATAAGGAAACATAGTTCCAAACATATCTGGAACAGTATTGAACTTCAGTAGTTATCAAAGGAATGCAAATGTAAACAATAAAGAACATTTTTACACTTGTTATTGAAAAAGACTTAAAACTAATTTTGCTAATGAAATTTTGGGATTACTGGTACACTGTTATATTCTCATGATGCTAAAGTTAATAGCCACAACTCTTTGAAGAAGTAATTTGGCAATTAAATTCAAGATCTTAAAAATGTTATATTCTTTGAGTCAGAAATTTCAATCCTGGAAATTTACCTAAAGAAATAATTCAAAGAGGAAACTGTATCCACATAGATATTGATTAGAAAATGCAATAGTAAGCTAAGGTTAATACCTAGAATTCATAAAGAACTTCTACAACTTAATAACAACAACAACAACAACAACAACAACAAAAAATAGCTCAACTAAAAAATGGCTAAAGGACTTACATAGACATTTTTTCGAAGAAGTTATACAAATGGCCAGCAATCACATGAGAACATGTTCAACATCACTCATCAGCAGGTAAATATAAATGAAAGCCACAATGAAAATACCATCACATAGAAAAACAAAACAAAAACAGAAAAGAAAAGAAAAAAGAAAAGAAAAGAAAAAGGAAAGAGCAGATGTTGGCAAAGATACAGAAAAATTGGAATCCTTGTACACTCTTGGTGGAATGTAAAATGGTTCAGCTTCTATGGAAAACAGAGTAATTACTCCAAAAATTTTTTAAAAATAGAATTACTATTTGATCCCATAAATTCCACTTTTGGGTATATACCAAAAAAATTGAAAGCAAGGTCTCAGATAGGTATTTGTAAACCTCTCTTAATAGCAGCATTATTCACAATAGTCAAAAGGTAGAAGCAACCCGAGCGTTCATTGACTGACAAGTGGATAAACTAAAGGTGGTATATACATTCAATCCAATATTATTCACTCTGAAAAAAGGACATCCTGATACATGCACAATGTGAATGAATCTTGAAGACATTATGCTAAGTGAAGTAAGCCATCACAAAAAGACAAATGCTATATGATTCTCACTTACATGAGGCACCTAGAGTAGTCAAATTCACAGAGACAGACAATAAAATGATGGTTACCAAGGGTTAGGAGTATGGAGAAAGGGGAGTTATTGTCTAATGAGTATAGATTTTTGGTCTTGCCATAGAAAGAATAGGTTTCTGAAGAAAAAAAAAAAGAAAATGTTTCTGGATGTTGGTTACATAAGATCATGAATGTACTTACTACTAAACTGTACACTTAAAAGTGGTTAGGATGGTAAGTTTAATATTATGTGTATTTCAGCAAAAATTAAAAAAAAATAATGGCAACCTGATATTTAGGAAGTAAGAAAATTATAGTCCATATTGACAGGTTATGTGATAGAGTATGATATAATCCTTAGATGTTATAATTATAAATAATCTAAAAAATCTTATGATATTTAAATTTGAAAACAATTCAAAACTCATATTTATAGACATGCAATCAAATATAAAAATGAAAATAAGTGAAGCATTAAGATGTGTAGGACTGTATATGTATAAACTTTGTGATATTTTATTTATACTATTCTACAATAATATTTGTGAAAGAATAAATTGATACTACTCCTCCAAAAACAGGGTTTTAATATCATTTCTTTTATGGGAAAGAATAAAAAATAAATGTTCTTTTCTTTATTAAGTTTTTTAAATTTTAATTGCAGTATAGTTAACATACAGGTGTACAATACAGTGATTCAGTGATTCTATACCTCACTCAGTGCTTATCATGATAAGTGTACTTTTGGGGTGCCTGGGTGGCTCAGTTGGTTAAGCGGCTGCCTCCAGTTTAGGTCATGATCCTGGGGTCCTGGGATTGGGCCCAGCATTGGGAATCCCTGCTCAGCAGGGAGTCTGCTTCTTCCTCTCCTCTTTCTCCCTCTGCATCCCCCTCTCATGCTCTTTCTATCTCAAATACATAAAGAAAATCTTTTGAGAGAATGTTATCAATGGAAAGGGCAGGGATTTAAATCCTATCACAAAGCTCACTCTTGCTTATTGTGGTTTTCCTGGTAACCTCGCCATAAGTGGCCTCTCTGCCTCCACTCTATTTTTGTCTTTAGCTAAACATGGCATTTAAGCTGGTGGTTCAGGCTATCTTGGGGAGTTACTCCCAAATATACATGAGGTATACATGTTAATAAACTTTTTTTATTAAAAAAATGATAAGTGTACCCTTAAGCTCCTTCACCTAGAGAAACAAATGTTCTTCTTCCCCATGGAAAAGTGCACACATAAGTAACTTCCACATAGAGAAGCCTTTTTAGAAAGAGAAATCAAAAGATGTATTTAGTCTGGGATAAGAGCAGTGCATAAACTGGAATTTGAACCATGAACTACAGAAAATCACAAGGATACAAAGAAACTTAGAGTATTATTGAATGGTTTATGTTTTAGCAGATCTAATTTGTGATTCTTTTTTAATATTATTATTATTGTTTTATTGATTTTTTTTCTTTTAGATGTTTGGTATTATGAGATTAGTAAGCTTACTTTGTTTTTGTTCATATCTAATGCTGCAAAAACAATTTGTTATTGAATTATGTCTCCAATTTTGTAATGCACATCAACAGAAAAACATAATTTGGTAAATATTCTTTATAATAAGTACTTTTTAAAGGATACTTTAAAATGTTAGCTTTAAGTGTTTATTCATTCAATAAATATACTTTTTTTTCACAAAATAATTTATAACATATTTAAAATTCACAAACATGTCGGATGTTTCTAGAGGTTATTTAACATGCTACATTTTTTTGTAACTGTAAAAATGAGGTAAGAGCCTTCATTCCCTTTGTGATAGTCAACTATTCTGTGAGCCTAAGTGAAATCATTGAAACCACCATCCATAAAACAGTTAAGACTTAAATGAAGAGTTCATTATGAAGCAGAACCCTGGAAAAAAGAGATAGAAGGAAAGATAGTGCCGAGCTATATGTCCCCAAAATGTGGCTCTGTGAGCACATGAAAGTGGGAGCATATTAAAAACAATAGAGTAAGGGACACTCACAACAGGCCCCTCCAAACTTGACTGGTCCTTCCTACTAGTTGCCCAAGACCCAGCTTGGGCTGTTGTTCAACTTTCTGACTGATTGATGATGGATCCTTGAATGATATGTGACTTCTCTATACCTGGACATTAAAAAACCTTTATCTCAAAAGGTAAGTTACTGGTGAGGATGAAAAGGGATTACGCATTTGAATTGCCTACCAGGTGTTTAGTACATTACTTGTGAACAGAAAATGGAAGTTTCCGCCCCCACTCCTTGACTTAAAATGAATTTCTAATTTGTCTCTTGTTCCCAAGGAACTACAGGTACCGTAAAAGAACCATGGCTGATACTAATTCTCATTCTCCCCAAAGTCCAACACAATTCTTCCCATGTGATAGGTATTTGATATACATTTATTGATTAAGACAAGCATTCAATAAACACTTTTTGCTGGATCAACATTGCAGCAGGAAACATATGGTTTTAAAATGCTTTCCTGATTTATTATAAGGAGTCCAAAGTACCAAACAAAGAGTAACTGGGGAGCCAGCTCCTACCTTACTGTTTAAAAAGAGGGAAAGAGCCTTACTGGAATTGCTGTAATAATTACAATTTTTATGTTTATGCACTTCAGTGTACCGTATAGGGCATTAACCTCTATAACCTGATCCTCAAAACAATATGTAAGAAACCTAAGAAGCAGTAATTATTATTCCCATTTTAGCATGAGGCTCAAATTGGGTGATGTAACTTGCAAATATATAAAAATTGTCAGCAAAGGGACCTGAATCCAGATCGGCCACCCCGTGTTCTCGTTACGGCACTGCTTTGGTTTACACAGTACAAGATGTGTTCCAACACAAACCCTCGTACAGCCTTGCAGACCTGACCTTATAATTTGCCTATCTCCATGTCCCACAGAACTAGTCAGTTTCTTCATCATCTGGCTTCACAGTATTCTGAGTCTACAACTAGTCCTATATTGTGATTTATTGAGACAAGTTGACTTCCCCTTGAGAAAGACACAAAAAAGATGATTTTTATTAAAATTATTTTAACATCATTATTATTTCATATGGACTGCTCCAGCAATGTTTTTCATACTCTGTTTTTATTAAATAATCATTACCTTTAACATTTTCTGCCTTACCTTTGAAGACCCACAACTCAGAGCTAAGGTTTTGAAAAGCATCTTAGCGTAAAATGAGTGGGTAAAATTGTCTAGTCTGCAAACTAATTAGGTGAAATTGGCATCTCGAGAGGGAGACTGCCAGCACCTTTCCCAGGCATTGCTGATGGCAGCTGTCTGTCATGAGCCCAAGTGCCATGTGATTTGGCTTCACAAGCCAGTGTTGCTGATATAATAACCTGGTATCTGGTCACTTAAGAAGCTCTGGTGTATTAGGGAATATTAAATAATGTGGCTGCCTTTACCACTGCATTGGCATGTCTTAATCTAAGATATGGGACAAAAAATTCAACTGATTGACAGCACAATTCAGGGATACAGAAACCACATGCTATAATATACGTGTCCTTCATATTAGCCTTGCTTCCCTTCTCAGGCCTGCAGCCAATAAATCATTGTTTACCAAGCATCCACTACTTACAAAGAACTGTGCAAGGATTATGGGGAAGAATATTCTAAATCTGAACCAGTCTCTGCTCTCAACAAATTTTTAGAATCTCATAAGGGGTGAGAGTAGACAAACAGGGACACCTTGGTGGCTCAGTGGGTTAAGTGTCTGCCTTTGGCCCAGGTCATGATCTCAGGGTTCTGGGATCAAGTTCTGCATCGGGCTCCTTGCTCAGCAGGGAGCCTGCTTCTCCCTCTGCCTGCTGCTTCCGCTGCTTTAACCTCTCTCTCTCTCTCTGACAAATAAATAAATAAAATCTTAAAAAAAAAAAAGTAAACAAACAGATACCACAGAAAGAAAATGGGAGCTATAGACAGTTACAGAGTGCAAAACAGTTTAGAAAAAAATAAAAATTAAAGAAATCACCCCAATTTCTTCTGTCTGTCAAATTGTCTCCTCCATGTATATTCCTTCATTTTAAACAATTCTGCTAAAATCTAAGATCGCACATTCTCACTTTGTATCCTATGTTGGTTCTTCCTAGATTAATCTCCATCCAAAAAATTAAGGTCTCTTTTTGCCCCTGCTATTCCTACTCTTGGTTTTAGTGAGAAATAGATTAGTTCTGCTCATTAAGTGATTTTAAATACTATGTTTTATTTTCTGCTAATAGAAGTCTTAGCATCCATATAGCTAAAATTTCAAAGGAGATAGGAAAGAGGGATTATCCAATTGTCTGGACTCAAGTACACGACTTCCTACTTGGGATCATCTCTTACAAAGGACAGTGAGGGAGAGACAACATATGACAGCAAGACATGCATACTACTATGAAAAAGTTTAAAGGTCAGACTGCAAGTGACCTGCTCTTATATATGAATTTCACAGTGACTAAAGAACAAATGTTCTGAAGAGATTAGCTGGATAAAATGACTATTATAAACTCACCATTTATGTATGTCAGGACAAATGGAGCAGCCTAAGAGCATTTTTTTCTGAATTTCTTTGAGGTATGACAGAGAAAATTAATTTGAGACTAGAGAATAGGAAGGGAGAGTTATAAATTTGGAATTTGACAAATAAGGCATGCTTATACAATGTGCCAAGACTGAAATAAAAAATGAACTTATGAGAAAATCCCAAGTCCTTGTGAAGAAGTCTCTTTTCTTAAGAAAATTTTTTTCCAGTCAGTCCTTTTTCTATTTTTTTCTTTTCATCTTTTTGTTGTTATTCTTGTTTTTTCTGTCTCTAAAATCTTGAGCCATAATCAGATCATCACCACTGTCATCATCATGGAAAAAATACATTAAAAGTGAGTGTGCATTTTTTCCTGAGTTGTATACAAGCTAGCACGTAACCACTAAGTTCCTTTTTAAGCTTTAGGCCTCAAGGTGGAGGGGAGGGTTATGGAACCTACAAAAATTAAATAATAGCATTTATATATATGTATATATAAATTTATATATATATATGATATGTATAGAGGGCAACTATAAATTTATAGTGCTGATTTTTCTTATGCATGTATACGCCAGTGCCCACGCACACAGCCCACACAGCCCAGGCAGTACTCTTACTATATATATGTGTGTGTACACACAAACACACATGCATAATACTTTATATAGCACTTTGTCCATCTGTTTAAGAAGTTTCCATACAGGGGCGCCTGGGTGGCTCAATGGGTTAAAGCCTCTGCCTTCAACTCAGGTCATGATCCCAGGGTCCTGGGATCGAGCCCCACATTGGGCTCTCTGGGCAGCGGGGAGCCTGCTTCCCCTTCTCTCTCTCTCTGCCTGCCTCTCTGCCTACTTGTGATCTCTGTCTGTCAAATAAATAAATAAAATCTTTAAAAAAAAAAAAAAAAGAAGTTTCCATACATTCCCTTCAACAGAGTTAAATGTGCACATGTGTTTCCAATTTAAGATCAGGTGAATCCATCTCTTTACTTTGACCCCGAGCATGGTATGTTGTGCCCCAAAACACAGTCAGCAGTTAGTAAATATTGTTTGAACTAAACTGGATTGGACGGTGAAAGCTGCAACTAATGAATTAAATCAGTGCAACGTCGATAGGATGGGTATCACAGGCACAGTGAGACTTGGCTTCAAACTATAATCAGAATAGTTTCAGTCCTGGGGAGTGGAAGTATTATGGTGCAGTAAAGAGGACATACCTAGACACGGAAGTCACAGAATCTGGGTGTGAGTCTCAGCTCTGCTACTGAAGAGCCATGTGACCGGGGACAATTTAACATCTCCTAATAGTACACACCTGCTGAAGCATGAGACCGCAAACTAAATAACAAGCTGTCTACAGGCAACTTGTACCTGCTCAGTACTTGCTACCAGTTGCACGCTTTCTCCTCTTCTGTTCTAAGTTTCAGCTGTTTAATATTTGGAAGTAAGAACTTTGTCTTTCCTGGCATTTAAATATGCACTCCCTCTCCTACTTAAAGGAAAGTTAAATGCATAAAAATACAAGACCTTTGAATTAGTTCAGTTATACTTTCCACTATGTGATGCAGCCAGCATGTATCTTCCAATGGAAAAGGTAACCAACTGTGACCATCCACTTTTACCCAGGTATGTTAATCTCAGTGAGCCCTCCTGCTTAGGTGCTAATGAGGTGGCAGGTGGCATGGCAGTTAGGAGAATGAAGGCAAGACTGCAGGGACTGTAACCATGGACAGATCATTTCTCCATCCTCTGAGCCGCAATTCCTCTATCTTTAAATGAGTTAGTTACACCATATCTCAGGGTCATCCTGAGTTTGGTGATAGTGCATACAGAAAAAGACTCTTGTTTATTTGAAGTCATAAGAAACAACAGAAATACAAGTGGGAAAAAAGGAGAGTTATTTGACCCCATCAGAGAATGGATTCTTTTTGTTTTTCTTTTAATTTCTTCTGTCCCACAATTGTTCAGATTTTTCAGCCAACTCTCCATGACTAAAAATGTAATCTTTGATTATACTTGCTTTGTAATTTGAACAATTCCTTCAAACAATGACAGTTCATCTTTTTCTCATAATCTCTCTTTCTGCAACCTATCTTCTTTGACTGCTTACTGAGAGCTTCCTGTGTGTCAGCTGCCCTGGTGCTATGGGCCCCGCACAAAATAAGACATGGTCCCTGTTGCCAACTGAGAGACAGAAAGAGAGACAAGACAAGTGAGGGAGAATAAATAAGTTCTCTAATTAGGGCAGAAGAGGTAGGGAGTTTTGAGGGGAGAGTGATTAATTCTGACTAAAGAAAGCAATGCTTAGTAATTAAAAATAAATGAATTGCAAATTTCCATACACCCTGCTCAAGATGACTTTTGCTTAAAATATAATAATATTTGAGAATGATGCAAATTTAGGCTGGCAATCCTGCTCATGGAAGGTTTTCTGACGGAGTGCTAGATCCCACCTTCCCTGATAAGAAAACAGTCAGATATGCCGAGGGGATTCTGACCTAAAGAGCCCTATTCATCAGTCACGCTTCTAATTCATTCCTTGAGTCACTCATTCATTCAAAAAAAAAAATTATGAAGGAAATCCTCTATGCCAGGTACTGACTGGATTTAGGGATATAGAAATAATTGAACTGACAAAGATTCACCACTGCTTCTTGGAGAAATGGCTGATTCTAGGACTGGGACAGGAAATATTCAAGATGAGCCTAGAACACCTCTTAATACCAGAAAGTAGAATGTGCTTAAAAAAAAAAAAAATTGATGGTAATACATCTGATGGGCACAAGAGTGACTGAAAGAGTTCCCACTGGCCAGAGCTGGGACAATTTGAAAAATAAGTAAGTAAGTAAATAAATAAATAAATAAATAAATAAAGTAGGATTGGAATCTAACCTAAAGTATAAAATAAAATATCCTCGTTAATACTTATAAAAGTAAATGATAATTTATTAAATTGGTGAGAAGAGACAATTCTCCCATGCAGAAGAATCCAAATAATTTACAAGACTCTTTGCCTCCTAGGAGTTGGCGTGTAACCGCTCCTCCTTAAATATGGATTGAATGTAGTGACTTCCTTCCAAAGATTATAATACGGAAGAGTGGGTAGAAGGAAAATAACAGTACACTGGAGAAGCTGACAAACCTAAGTCAGTCAGGTGATCAAGGGCAGTACATAAATCATGGTGGTAGTAGGCACTCTCTATATGTAATGAAAATGGCACTTTACTTCTGTGACCTCCTGTCCAAAATTCATAACATCAGTCTAATCATGAGAATAACATCAGAAAATTCCCAAAAGATGATATTTTGTGCATTCCTACAATGTATCTGACCAGTACACTTTAAAACTCAAAATCATCGAAAACAAGGAAATGTCCAAGAAACTGTCCAAGCCAAGGAGAGCCTAAGGACACATGGCAACAACTCTATGTAATATCATGTCCTGGATGGGATCCTGGATTAGAAAAGGGTATTACAGAGAAACTAAGGAAATTTGACTAAACTACAGGCTTTTGTCAATAAAAATAATGTTTCAGTATTGGTTCATTAATTGTGACAAAGGCACCATAGTAAAGGGACATGCTAATAATAAGAGAAACCGGGTGCCAGGTGGATGGGAACTCTCTTCTGTCTTCTCAATTTTTTTGAAAATACAAAGTTGTTCTAACAATTAAAGTATATTTAAAAATTTTCACCACTTAATGAAGTTTAACATCTAGTGCAAAATGAAAAGTAAAATATACAGTATGTCAGATGAAAAAAATTCTGTGAAAAAGAATAAGGAAGAAATGGAGTAGAGGGTGCTCAGAAGAGTATAATTTTATCCAGGGCAGTCAGAGAAGGTCTATTGGAGAAGGTAGCATTTGAACAGACTTAAAAGGTGAAGCAGGGATTACATAGCTAACTGGAGAAAGAGATTCCAAGAGGATGGGATAGAAAGGGCAAAGGCTCAGGTAGGAGCAAGCTTGTCATGTCGGAGGAATAGCAAGGACACCAGTGTGTATACTACAGTGGAAGTCAGACATATAATGGTTGGCCATGCCATGTAGTGTAACCACAGTGTAAGGTATTTATCTCTCATTCAGAGTGAGAGGTGAAGCTGCTGGTGGATTCTGAGCAGAGGATCAGCATGATCTGATCCATTTTTCAAGGGGATGGGATATTTCTGAGTGTTGCCCTGATCACAGACTGCATGGAAAACAGCAGAAGCAGGCAATCTGTTGCAATGATCTAGATGAGAAATGACAGTGGTTTCAGCTCGGGATTTAGAGGTAGAGGTGGTGAGAGGTGGTTGATTCTAGATACATTTTTAACATAAAGCCAACAGAATGCTAACTGTTGAAAAGAAGGGTGTGAGGGAACAAGGAACAACATCCTTGTGGAACAAGGATGGATGGCCATAAACTCAAAGGGGAAGACTGTAAAATGAGCAGGTTTGTGGTGGAAGAGCAAAAGTTCCTCATCAAGTTACTTTTCTTCTACCTCCTAAATACATTTCGAATTTGTCTTTCTGCTGTCTCCGCTGCCACTTGTCTTATCAAATACCCATCGTTCTTTCTCCTGGACTTTTGCCATGGACTCCTAACTGGACTCTCTGCTTCATTCTTATCCTCTTCCTATCAGTTTCTTTCCTGGAAATGAATATGATCTTTTCCAAATGTAAATGGATTGGGGCGCCTGCATGGCTCAGTCAGTTAAGCTTCTGACTCTTGATTTCAGCTCAGGTCACGATCTCCGGGTCCTGAGATAGAGCCCCTTGTGAGCAGCTTTCCTGCTCAGGAGGCGTCTGCCGGAGATTTTCTTTTCCCTCTCCATCTGCTCCTTCCCTCTGCTGCTCACTCGCTTTCAAATAAATAAATAAATAAATAAATCTTTTAAAAAGTAATAAAAAATAAAAATGTAAATGGATCAAATCACTCACAACATTAAGCTGTCCAAGTGATTTCCTTTCATTCTCTGTAGCTGAAACAAAATTTCTGTCTGTAACTTCAACCTCATGTCTTTAACTCACTAAATGCCGTTCATACTGGTCTTTTCTCAGTTCCTGCATAGCAAGCTCCTTCTCTCCCTCCCTCCGGCCCTGTTCTCCACTTCCCACCTGCCCTGCATTCCCCAGAGCATTTGCTACAGAAGGAGCTGCTGGAGCTGGAATACATATCCCAGGAGTGGCACCTTCTTGGTCCTTATACTTTGGCCTCAGAAAGCTGTCCTTCTTGTTCTTATTTAAAACACGGGTGTTATACGCAAACAATGAATTATGGAACACTATATCAAAAACTAATGATGTACTGTACTGTGACTAACAAAGAAAATAAATAAATAAATAAATAGATAATTTTAAGATTAAAAACGAACAAACAACAACAACCAAAACAAGGATGTGTATGGGAAGGTCAATGTCAGCAGCCCTCTGTCTTAATCATTAGATGGGTCTGAAAAAAACAAAACAAAACATCAAAAAAAACCAACAAAACACACACACACACACACACACGCACACGCACGCACAAAAACACTCTCCCCTTCTCAGTGCTATTCTGTCTAAGCTACATGTTTATTTCTTATCCCAATTTGTCATTGTGGTGCTTTTGTTTTTCTGTCTCTTATCCCATCTAATCTATAAACTGTATAATCAGGGGCAGAAGATCTGGTCAATAATTTATTTAGTCCAGTAATTTATTCCAAATGCCAAGCCATACTTGGAGCTCAATAAGTATTTGATGAGTTGATATATTTTGAGGTTTTCCTATTATTTTATTAACACATTCCCTGGGCAGGTTTTCGGCCTGTTTTACACCCCCATCCTGGATGCCACACTATGGAGTCCATAGAATTCATACAGAAACACCTATGAATACTTCACCTGCAGAAGTCGCTTTGCAGCTAGTGTCAATGATAACGTCTCATTGAGTGGGCCTCTCTGTTCTGCTCAAGTGGAGTAAAAATAGGCACTGCTTAGCAACCAGCATTTCGTACTGAGCTCTCTCCTCGAAGAGGGCGGAGTAATGCTGGGGCTAAAACAGTGACGGGTTTAGGAACTAGTAAGTATATTAAACAATTAGGGAAGAGTGCTTTTCAGAAAGAGTTCCGAACAATTGCTCCGGAAAAAAACATGAACCTGACATCTAATGATGAAAAGACCCCTTTTTACAGTAAACCTTGTCATCATCTAAATTAGGGAGTATACTCGGGTCAGATTACAAAAGGTTCTTCACACACCAAAATAGATCCATAGCACACAAATCTTCCCTAACCCTCCTGACTAACTTGATTCATTGCTCTTATTACCACACACCCACCAACCACGGAGGTAAGTTAAAACCAAATTAAAAACTGAACTTGGCTTATTTAGGACTTTTGCTTTGGGTTTCATTATTAATTCTGATCAGCCAGCTGGTATATCCAAGTCTCAATTTTATTCCTGCCACTTTATCTCCACATAAACTGGGGTAAGTCACTTTTGGGCTCTAGGATCCATTTTCCTCAACTGTCAAGGGAGGTGATTCAGTGACCTCCACAGCCTCTTCGACACCTAAAAGTGAGTGATGGAATTAATCTTATTTTTTGTCAATACTCTAGCTTCCTGAAGCAAGGATTAGCAAAAGCATTACATTAGCAAAATGTAATGATTTCAAGAGACATAGAATAAATACAATACATCTACATTTTCAGTACTAGGTGCTCTCACTTATACATCTCATTTAATCCTTCCAGTAATCTTTTGAGGAAGGTATTGTGCATTGTTTACAGACAAGAAAACTTGGGAAAGCAAAATGTATACCTTAAATTACACACAACTAACATTTATAAGTAAAACTAGTATTTTAATCCTGATTATTTGATTCTTAAGTATAGAGAACTTTCTCCCATATTACAGCTAAGTTACAATAAAATTAGAAAACTAAGTTAGCAATTTATTGTCTTTCTGCTCCAAATGTATCCTTCAAAACATACTCTGATCAACACTGGAATTTTCTTTTTTTTTTTAAGATTTTGTTTATTTATTTGACAGAGAGAGCACAAGCAGGGGGAGCTACAGAGGGAGAGGGAGAAGCAGGCTCCCTGTTGAGCAGGGACTCCGATGTGGGACTCCACCCAAGTAAGCTGGGATCATGATGTGAGCCAAAGGCAGATGCTTAACCAACAGAGCCACCCAGGTGCCTCAACACTGGAATGTTTATAATCATTTCTCCTTAAAAGAGAGTACCAAGATTGCTCAGTAGAGTGCACCAGTGGGACCTTGGAGAAGGAAGAGGCTCCCTCTGCCTCCTGGGGGTCTGCAAGCGGGTGTGAAAACATCTGGTGGAACCTCCCTCAGCCACCAGCTCAGAAGATAGCCTCTCTAGGATCCTACAGCCTCTGTCTGATGATAACCTCTTAGCCACCTGCTCAGATTCTGGGTGAGTGTTAAGCTCCTATGGTCTGGAGGGTCACATACCCAGCAGTGGTTTCTTCTGTACAGTGCTTCTCCAACTCAGCATGGCCAGCCTGGCTCTGAAGCCCTTCTGCCCCAGGGGGTGCCAGCACTCCCACGGTGCCCCTGTGCCGCAGACTGCTGACTTCCTGCAGCTCACCTGTATCAGAGGATTATCTATTGTTTGTCCTTATCTGCAGCCCAGTTCTAGCCATCTTTGTTATCCTGTGACTAAACCATACCTTCTTCTATGGGGTCTGAACTTCTTCCAAGATGAGCTTTCTTGGCACTCTATTAGCCCCAGGGCATCATATAGAGTTTCTTTATATCTTGCAGTTACTCCCTTATAGTGGTTAATTTTTTTTTTTTTTAATATTTAACTTCCCCTGTTTAATCTAAGTGGTTTCCATTTCCCTCTTGACTGGACCCAGACTGCTACATCAGTGGAATTAAGATTGTCATACATTTCAGCACAGGGTTGTATTTATTGTAGAGAGGATGAAGCTCTCAATTGTTTTAAAAAAATAGCATCTTAGAGAATATCATAGTTTAAAGAAAGATAACTTTCAATTAATAATGATCTCAGTGTCATACAAATGGAATGAATAGAGTAAGGAGAGAAGATTGTCAAAAACAGGTCTAGCAACCAACCCTAGGGAAGGTTTGAGGAGCAATTTGGGTCATTGAAAAATGCATATTCAGTTTAGCTCCAAAAACTGTCCCTTCCCTTCCTATTTTTAATATTGTGAAACCATTCTGTAATGAAAAAGAAGGGTAGGAACTATTGGCACAATTGAGAGTAAAGTTGACCCCTCACCACCCTTAGGAAGTTTCTGTCTGGATATTTCTATCTTTTAAGAACTTCTAAAGTATCTATTTCAACTGGAGAGAAGATTCTGGTGGAGTGACAGAGAAATCCATCTTGTGTCTAATTTGGTTCAATGTTTCTGCTACTGGATTAAAAACAAAGAGGGAAGATTTGTTAAACTTTCAAATAACAGAATGTGCAAAGAATAATAGATGTATAGGTATAGAATAAAGAACCACAAATTTGGATCTGTATGGTGTTGAAGCTAATCACTCTAATGATTCTAAATGAAAGCTGGGTCTTCAGTAGATTCATATTTTAAGACGAGTTCTTAACATTTTATGACTCTCCCCAAAGGAGAGGGAGTTGACTATTTTCTCAATGAGAAATCATGTGTATTGCCTATCTCAGCTCATTGCTCTTGGTAAAAGTGAAACCCTTGATGAATTTTCAGAAAGATTCATAAATATAAAGAGTTCACTGTCTTGATCTTCTTTTCTCTTATCAGTTCCTAAGGATCAGAATGTGTTGTGCCTACACAAAACCATAAATCTGGTCAATTCAGGTTGAAAAGAAAAGCAAGTCAAATGAGTGGGAAATAAATCAAGGAAATGTCAGTTATAAGACAACTCCTTGCATGATTCAGTTTTTCAGTTTCCATGTCCATATTAGTGTCTCATGCATGATATGTAACTACAGACAATTTAAGGTGTATTAATGTAAGCAATGAAAGACGTTACAGCCCATAATAGAAAATGAGCTACCATATATAGATAGGTGCCTTAGATAAAGTCACCATAAAGGATTTATAATAATTGAGAATAGTATAATAATTAAAATAACTAATAATTACTGAGAGCACTCTAGTTTCCAAGTATTATGGTAAGCACTATACTTGTCTTAGAGATTAAATAATTTTTTAAATTCATACAGATGTTAGATTTGCATCTTACCATGTCTGAGTCTCAAGCCACTTTTCTGCACTGCCAGGGTTGAAAGGAGACTGGATATCATTTGGTCCACACCTCATTTTGTGGGAGAAATAGTTCTGAGAGGAAAAATGATGTGTATGACATAGACTCACAGAATCAGAGCTCAAGTCTATGTCTCCTGACTCCTTGTCTGTTACATTTTCCAACACACAAAACTCACAAGGGACATCAGATTCCCCTTGGTGCTATGGAATGTTTTTCTGAATCTTCTTATGTACAGAGTAGGATAGGACAAAGGTGGGAACAGGGGAAGAGAGGCAATTGTTAAATGAGTTTAAATCAGAGCCTAAGGAATTGGTAATGTTCAGATATGGATAAGTAGTTCAATACATATTTTTTTATGCTTACATAAAATATGAGGGAAACTCATGGGGCAATTACTGTGCCAGGTGCTATAGGAGATCAAAAAACCAATCAGGTATAAATCTTCCCTTCAAAAGCATTATATAAGGTATGGTAGAGGAAAAGTTTATATCTATAAACTATTTTAATACAAGGCATGGGGTGCCTGGTTGGCTCAGTGGGTTAAAGCCTCTGCCTTCGGCTCAGGTCATGATCCCAGAGTCCTGGGATCGAGCCCTGCATTGGGCTCTCTGCTCAGCAGGGAGCCTGCTTCCTCCTCTCTCTCTGCCTGCCTCTCTGCCTACCTGTGATCTCTGTCTGTCAAATAAATAAATAAAATCTTTAAAAAAAAAACTATTTTAATACAAGGCAGTCATGTTTAAGTCCACATGAAATTTCTTTAGAAGAGTATTGGCTTGGCTAATTAACCAGTGCAATCATTATATTGTAAGTTCCATGACTAAGAGCCCAGTCTTTGAGTTACACTATCCCCTGAATTTGAATCCCAGACATTAAACTAGTCAGAGAAAAGCTAGAAGGAAGAACAGGAAGGATGGAGGAAGAGAAGAGGGGAGCAAAGGAAGGATATAAATGTTATCCAATACAGAAGAGATACTAATTGATTCCAATGTAGAAAAGTACTCCTTGTCTCCAGGAAAGTCATGGCAGGCATGTGAGCTAAGCTGGGAAGACTTCACAGAGTTTCAATATATGGATTGGGATCATCTACTCAACTTCAAATTCTGTCTTATTCTTAGAGTTGTAAGAAATTTATGAAAATGAAAAGTCAGTTGAAAATTTCTCTCTTTCCACCATTCTGGGTGGACAGGTAAGAATTTGTATCCTAAAGTCTAGGGCTGAGGTCATCAACTTCCAGCCTGTGGGCCAAATTTGGTCACAGATATCTTTTTTTTTTTTTTAAGATTTATTTGACAGAGAGAGAGAGATCACAGGTAGGCAGAGAGGCAGGCGCAGAGAGAGGGGGAAGCAGGCTCCGCGCTGAGCAGAGAGCCCGATGTGGGGCTTGATCCCAGGACCCTAAGATCATGACCTGAGCTGAAGGCAGAGGCTTAACCCACTGAGCCACCCAGGTGCCCCAAGTCACAGATATCTTTTAACTTGTCTGTAAATCATGCATAAACATATGTATGATTAAGGTACAGAAATTGTTGTCCAAGTTTCCTGGATTCTGTAAGCCCTCTCCCTTCAGATTCTTGTATGATCCTAAAAGAAGGAGCTGCCCCTCTAACAACAGTGACTGAGATAACATTTCCCCTCACATTTCCTGGGCAGACACAAATCCAGATATACATCATTTAGGATAATAAAGAAATGTGAGGCTTTTTGGCATACAAACAAACAAAAACCTTAGCTTTTCACAAGTACAGATGGAAGGAGAAGGAAGCATTTTAGGTTGAGAGAAAAGGCAACAACTCAAAGTGTGTTCAAGGAAAGTAAATAGGTGAAGGAATAATTATGTGAGTGAGAGCGGTGATGGTAAAGGGAGAAATGAAGTGAGAAATGGGGATATGTAGGTATGTTGTGATCACATCATAGAGGCTCTGGAATGCCAAAGTTAGGAGTATCTACTCGGCTCTTTCCCCCTCCGTCTTTTATGAGAAGGTTCAAAAATGTGTTAAACCCATACAACAACTTGAACAAAAAATAAAATTAAAGGAAAGATATTCAATCATAATCACATTTTATTTTATTTTTTTAAAGATTTTATTTATTTATTTGACAGACAGAGACCACAAACAGGCAGAGAGAGAGAGGAGGAAGCAGACTCCCTGCTGAGCAGAGAGCCCGATGCGGGGCTGGATCCCAGGACCCTGGGATCATGGCCCGAGCCGAAGGCAGAGGCTTTAACCCACTGAGCCACCCAGGTGCCCCCATAATCCCACTTTAAATGAGGATTTTTTTCCCCTTAAGTTTTTGTCCCTCATTTATCACAGTCCCTAAATATTTTCTAAATTATATCTGTAAGAGGGATGTAACGTGGATCTACAATTCAATCCCACAATTACCTCTTGGTCAAATAGTGTTTTAGTGCTTGACTTGACCAAGTGCTTCTGTACACATGATCATTCAAGTCCCACAATAATGAGACATAAGCGAATTATGTTATCTCCTAGATGGAGCCAAATCCCATATTTTGTGTCTCTAGGTCCATGTTCTAGAATCCCCAGTCAGTACTGTGGGGCAGCACTGTGATTCATCTGATCTTGGTTCTCTGGGCAGCTCTAGGAACAAAAGGGGTATGCTCCACAGTATAAGGCTCATGGGGCAGGCTGACCTAGAACCAGGTGTGTTAACCAAGATGCATTAACCAAGATGGACATTACAGTGGGGCTAGGGAGTGACCAGCCTGCAGGTGGCAAGTCCTATGTTTTTGGAGGGAAATGGGACATGAATGAGAGATGCTCAGGGGTAGGCAGGCAGAGAGGTGACTCTGTAGGGTGGGGCAGGTTACTGAGCAGACCTGTAGTCTCTGTAGGAAGCATCTAGAGAGTAAGGAAAATTCTTCCTCTCTAGCCTGTTGAGCATATCAGGAAGACAAGGATTCAGAATTGTAATGATTCCAGGAAGAAGCAAGAGTCAGAGTGTGCTTCTCAAGAGCAGTGCTTCTCAAACTTTCAGGTGCATTAGACTCACCTGGAGGTCTTTTCAAAAACACTGATTCTGATTGAATAGCTCTGGGGTAGGATCTGGGATCCTGCAGCTCTAACAAGCTCTCAGATGTTGTCCATGCTGATGGTTCTCTGCTGAGTAACAAAGCTCTAAAGCAAAACAGAGTCAGGACAGATTATCTGCCGGGAGCCCTAACACTGTCTTAGGTGAGGATCCTTCCTGAAAACTCCAAAGTGCAAACTAGCACGTGGGGATCACCCAGCCTCTGCTACACAGAGTGAAAGAGCGCAACACGAAGCTAAGCCCAATCCACCTCCCCAGGCTCTGTTTGCTAACAGTTGGGGAAGAGGTTCCGTTCTGCAGGGAAGCACTCCTGTGAGACCCCAAGCCACGGAGGGCCATCCCAAAGTAGTCACTTGATATGTAAATACTTTTTAAAACAGGCTTTCAAACCTTTGTAGAGGAACTGGAGTCAGTCATTTTAGACCCTACCCTAGGTCAGAGGGAAATAATAAGTATGAGATTTTTATTGTTTTAAACCTGGCAGTAAATTTGGAAGCATAGCTCAGCTTCTGTAGCTTCCCCAAGAGAGCTGAAAATAGGATTCACTGGCAGAGAATGTCATCTGCTGTGTTTGAGATTGAAACAAAAGCCAGATGGGCCCCAAAGACAGAAGAGGTGGGGTGGATAGGAAATGCCCACCATGGACTATATAAAATGCATGATAAGAAACTTGTATTTTACCCTTTGAACCAAAGGGGTGTTAGGGAAGTATTCACCTTGAAATGAGGTGCTCAGCTGCCTAATGTCAAAAAAAAAAAAAAAAGGCTAGATAATAAAGAGGTAAGAACAGATTTTAATCAGTAATATACTATTGCAATGAGGAAAAAAGTCCAGTGTGAATGGAATTCAACTTTGATTTGCACAGAAGTGACTGGGCATTTAAAGGGAGAATGGGGGAAGAAGGAAGGAAGTTAGCAGGGGCTCAGCAGAGTCAGGAAAGTAAAAATTACAAAAAGCAGCAAGGGGTTGGGGGGGTTGGTCCCCATGAAGCCCATCTGAATTTTTTTTTTAAGATTTTTTATTTATTTATTTGACAGACAAAGATCAAAAGTAGGCAGAGAGGCAGGCAGAGAGAGAGGGGGAAGCAGGCTCCCTGCTGAACAGAGAGCCGACATGGGGCTCGATCCCAGGACTCTGGGATCAGGACCTTAGCCGAAGGCAGAGGCTTTAACCCACTGAGCCACCCAGGTGCCCTGCCCATCTGGATTTCTTAACTGGTGCTCATCAGACTTGGTTCGTGGTTTCCAATACAGGCTGGGAGACATGGGTCCCATTTCAGGCGTTGACTGGAACAAACAGTCAATTCTTTGGCAGCCTTGAGTTTCCTTAAGCAGGTACTTTAAGAGGACCTAGGGTCATCCTAGGGATAGAGCCTTAATCTGTTATGATAGTATTTTGTTCAAGTCTTTGTAAGCCAAGGTTGAGGCCTCGTCAAGAAAAGGGTTCAGAGGAGCCTGGCTGGAGTTTGGTCAGGAGAAAATCTTTGTCACTAAATACTGTGACATTGAGGGTTCTGGGAAGTTCCTACATGGCTCTGCCTTTGGGAAATTCTGAAACCTGGAAAATAGGCCCACAATTAGTCCTTTGATATGATATAATCAGAGCACCAAAGATAGCATAAAAAAAAAGAGTCATCAGCTATATTAATAATAGCAAAGTAAATCCATAAAAGATTGGTGCTGGAAGGACTCAACGTGTCCATCTAGACATCCTCACCCTCACCATCCAACCCCTGGTGCATTTCACAAATGTGGACAAGATGACTCAAGAAAAAGTATGTGTCTTTCCCCAAATCCTGCTTAGCTAGGGAGAGAGTCAGATATATGTCAGATGTATGTTTTAGGTAAGCAATAAAAGGAGTTGCTGAAGCAGTGTGGTATATTTGGTTTCACAAATACTGGGATTCTCCCCTCCCAAATGGAGTGCCGCCCCCAGCCCTCCCCACATCCCCATACCCGTGAATTCTCCTCAGCCTCCACAGCCTCAGGTGTAGTGGGAGGCATGAGTCCCGATGCCATCTGTGCTGCTAGGATGCCCTGGTATTTCCACCCTCCACCCCCTGCATCTCATCTCCACCCCTAGATTTTCTGTCTAGAAAAATATGCACTGGAATCAAAGAAGGGTTTGAGCTCATCTCTCTCCCTCTTACCCCTCCCTCTCTGCACACATAAACACACATTTCTCCCTTGAGTCAGTTTGTCAAACCTTTTGTTATTTACCCTTTCTGTCCCAAATAAGTCTTGTCTTGCCAACATTAGCCACATTGCGGTATTATTTATATAGCAGCAATTGCTTCCTACATCTGTGATTATAACCTAGGGGAAAGAACTAGAGCGTCGGCTGGTCTTTCAAGTGTTTCCTTTTTGCTCAAGTCATTAATGTTCCAACATTCGGAGCAGGTTTTCTGCCTTGGCTTTTAGCTGCTAAACTAACGTTACATTAAAGTGATAAATGATGCTATAAAAACGAGGAACCCCAGCTGAGGGATTAATGTGAGGTGCCCTTTAAAAAGGATTTAGATTGTGTATTTTGAATGTATTTGTGATGAGATTTCTTGAACATTTCAGTAATATACCAGCTTTAAACGCTTGCATTCTCATGTTGCCTGTTTAAACAGTGTCAGATCAACTCTCGCTTCATAGACGCCAAAGATAAATCTTCTCATTAAATGAAGCCCTTTTGGTCCGATCCAGATAGAAGCCCATGGTAGGCAAATGATTAAGCGGCTCCTCTGAACTCATTACCATTCTTTCTGTCCACACCGCCTTCCTCTTCCTGACCTCTCCCTTTCTCTTTCCCTTCAAGAGCCAGCCTGCTTTTTCACACCAAGAGGGTGAATCCTTGCTTTGACATCCTACCATATGAAGGTGGTTCAGCTAAGGATAAAAGACTCTTCATTGCTGAGAACTCTGCTGATGAATCCTCCCCCTAAAATGGGGCCATTTTAAGTAGGCTTCACACCCAGCATGGAGCCCAACACAGGACTCAAACTCACAACCCTGCGATCAAGAGTTAGATGCCTAACAGACTGAGCCACCCAGGCACCCCCTAAAACAGGGCCACTTTCTGTTATTCTTAAGTTATTTCTGAACCACTAAGGGGTTAATTAAAGAAACGCTAAAACATTTTCCTGGTTTTGTCATGGCTGGATTTATTTTATTTTTACATTTGTAAGAAGCTTTTAAACTAAAACCCTTGCTCCAACCATCCCGCAAGTACAAGCTGTTACAGTCAATGCCTCATAAGACATATGTGGTAATATTTGTTAGGAAGATAATTATGGTTCCATTAACTAAAACACTGACATTAAATTCTTTCTTTCTTTCTCTTTCTCCTTCTTTCTTTTTTCTTTCTTTCAAGTAGGCTCCACACCCAACATAGAGCCCAGTGCAGGGCTTGAACTCACAACCCTGAGATCAAGCCCTGAGGTGAGAGAAGAGTCCAATGCTGCTCAACTGACTGAGCCACTCTGGGGGGGGGATAACGTTAAATTCTTTCTTTCTTTTTTTTTTTTTTTAAGATTTTACTTATTTATTTGACAGACAGAGATCACAAGTAGGCAGAGAGGCAGGCAGACAGAGAGGAGGAAGCAGGTTCCCTGCTGAGCAAAGAACCCGACATGAGGCTCGATCCCAGGACCCCAGGATCATGACCCGAGCAGAAGGCAGAGGCTTTAACCCACTGAGCCACCCAGGCAGCCCCATTAAATTATTTCTTAATGTCACCTTTAGTGAGATCTTTTTCCCCTCATACCTTTAATCTTATGTCACTATCCTATCTTCTTTTACTAGCGCTCAAAAACCGTTATGATACAGGATGACGTAGGTATAAGAGGTGTCATAGCAACCAGGGGAAGCTGCAATTATTCTGCAGTGCTATCGGTCTGGTTTTGTAGGGAGTTATGTTCTTTAAAAAAAAAAAAATGTGTACTTTCTTTTCAAGTTAAGGCAATTAGAAATCTGTGCAGATTGACTATTATGTGTAACTTTCAAAGCACATCTGAGTCCAGTTTCTCAGCCTCTTATTTCCAACAAAGATAAAAAGTGGGGAATTCAGGGGTTAGAGTGTTAATTCAAGCCAAAAATGCTTTGAGGGATTCCTGTGTGTCTTCTAATTTATCATTAACATTCTAATTGAAGGACTAGAGTCTTCTCAAACTTACAGGTTTTCCTACCTCTCTAGTTCCCCTTCTTCCCTTTAGATCAGTATTGATTCACAACCTGGAAGATTATATGTCTTTGGGCACATAGAGAGATACAGGGAAACTGTGTTCTTAAGAATTAAAGCCCAGGGGCGCCTGGGTGGCTCAGTGGGTTAAGCCTCTGCCTTTGGCCCAGGTCGTGATCTCAGGGTCCTGGGATCGAGCCCCGCATCAGGCTCTCTGCTCAGCAGGGACCCTGCTTCCCTTCCTCTCTCTCTGCCTACCTCTCTGCCTACTTGTGATCTCTGTTTGTCAAATAAATAAATAAATAAAATCTTTAAAAAAATAAATAAAATAAAAAATAAATAAAACCAAAAAGTCTCTACTCTAAGTAAGCCTTTGTTACACAATTATTTGTGCCTTGTTTTTAACTTCCGTATTTTAAAAAATATTTTATTACCACCCCCATTTTCCCCTCCTTTTCCGTTCCCTATCTTAAAAGACTTTTAAGAAACTCTTAGTTATTGAAATGATTTCTCAGCAGTAAGATGTAGTTCTTTTTTTTTTTTTTTTTTTTTTTTTAGATTTTATATATAGAGAGAGAGCATTTGTGAGCGGGGGAGGGGCAGAGGGAGAGGAAGATAGAGAATCTCAAGCGGAATCAGCACTCTGGGCAGAGCCTCATGTGGGGCTCAGTCTCATGACCTTGAGATCATGACCTGAGCTGAAATCAAGAGTTGGGTACTTAATCAGCTGAGCCACCCAGGCGCCCCAAGATGTAATTCTTCATACTATCTGATCTTCATTCTGGCCAAATTTATTTTCTTCCATGGGTTTTCTTAGTCATCTGCTCAGCTACCTTTGGTTAGATTGTTAGATCCAGGAATCAGATGTACTAATCCTTACATCAATCTATAGAGAACTATGTTCAGTTCCCCTGGAATAGACAAGACATAGATAGAAAATCATAGAGGAAGACAAAGGAAACACAGATGAGGATATAAGATGGTATATGTAGTTCTAAATTATAATAAAGTAATTTTATGAAGGATTATTTAGTATATCAATAGTCACCTTTTTTCCCCACAATTTCTTAGCTCTCATCTACAGTATCCTAATAGCTTACTTCCTGGTTTCAGTCCTTCACAAAACAAAATAAAACTTTACTTTAGAAATTCCCTATTTAAGATTATTTATTTATTTATTTGAGAGAGAGAGAGAGAAAGAATGAGAGAGAGTATGAGAGGGGAGAAAGTCAGAGGGAGAAGCAGACACCCCGTGCAGTTGGGAGCCCACTGCGGGACTCCATCCCGGTACTCTGGGATTATGACCTGAGCTGAAGGCAGTTACTTATCCAACTGAACCACCCAGGTGCCCTAGGAATTCCCTAAAAAAAAAAAAAAAAAAAAAGAAAAGAAAAAAAAACTACATCAAAGTTTTTTCTTTTAAGATGTGATCCTTGAACTCTTTGATTAAGGATCATTTACAAGACTAGATTCTTAGTCTCCTTTCCAAACTAGTGAGTCAGCATCTGTGTATCTTTCCAACAAGACTTATTGGTAATTCTTAATCCATCAGCTGGATTAAGGTCTATACATGGTCTATATATAATCAGCTGGATTATATAAGGTTTATATATGCTGCCTATAATTAATTTCATTGGGTAAGTGTGAGCCCCTGGAAGACAATAGGTTTGGCCAGAATGAAGATCAGATAATATGAAGACTTACATCTTGGGGTGCCTGGGTGGCTCAGCTGATTAAGTGCCCAACTCTTGGTTTCACCTGAGGTCATGATCTCAGGGTCATGAGACCTTGCCCCACATGAGGCTCTGCACAGAGTGCTGACTCCACTGGAGATTCTCTATCTTCCTCTCCCTCTGCCCTCCCCCCACTCACACATGCTCTCTCTCTATATATAAGTAAATAAAATTTTAAAAAACAAAAGAGTTACATCTTACTGCTGAGAAATCATTTCAATAACTAAGGGTTTCTTAAAAGTCTTTCAAGATAGGGAATGGAAAAGGAGGGGAAAATGGAGGTGGTAATAAAATATTTTTTAAATATGAAAGTTAAAAACAAGGCACAAATAATTGTGTAACAAAGGTTTACTTAGAGTAGAGACTTCTTGGTTTTAGAGTCTAAAATACCCAGTTTTCCCCAAGACATTCTCTAAAATGTGGCCTAATTTTCCTCTAGTTTTCCTAGTCTCTGGATTAGCTAGGTTCTTTTGATTTAAGAACCTAAGATTCCTTCCAGGTTAGGTTTATAAGAAGGACACATTAAAACTGAGCTAACACTAGGGACAAACTACTCTCTGACTCTTATATAACCTTATGGTTTCTCTTCATGGGGCTTCTAGCCCCTCAAAATTTTAATTTGCCATGACCTTGATTCAACCTTATAGTTCTTCTTTTTATATCTTCTCTTCCAGCTTTATCTTCCACTGAAACTTTGTGTTTCTAAGTTCAAATAATCATAGAAGGCATGTGATTAGCCTCATTCATCTTTTTGGCCAAGCCAATGTATAGGTTTCTGACAAACCTGTTGAGTAGCTGACCTCTAATTCAATGAGGGCATTTGGAGACAAGATGGCATGCTAATGATCATGGCTACTTCAGAGAAAGTCCTGAGTGATGGCTGGACACATGGGTGGCCTCAAAGAAGAAGTTGTATATGGTCAAGCACTGTACCCTCTTTTCCATACCCTAAATACACAAGGTATCTTTCCTAAAAACCATATGAGACTCTGCCTTGTTGTGTATATTCTTTTCTACCTGAAATGACCTAATTTTCCAGTGTACACCTACTGAAGTCTTATTATTCCTTCAAGGTCCTTTCTCAATTTAATTTCATGGAGGTTGCCTGAACTCTCTAAGCGGAATTAAACTCTTCATGATCTACTTTTTTACACCCCTCTAAAATGCTTTTTTTGTTTTGTTTTGTGTGTGTGTGTTTTTTTTTTTTTTTTTTTTTTTTTTTACTTAAGGTCTATATATGTTGCCTATAATCAATCTCATTGGATAAGTGTGAGCCACTGGAGATCAGGAACTTTGTACCTTGTATACATTGATGGTTCCTCTCCACAGTTAAGCTTAGTGCCTATAAGCATTAAGCATCAAAACAGTGTTTTTGAATTTTATTTAAAAATGTAGCTAATCCAAATTTATAAAGTTAAAATCATTATTTTGGCCATTGATTATGACTTAAAATCCACTGTCCTGTCATAGTTTCAGATAAAAAGTATTTTAATAACATTATTTGAAAAGAAAGAGTAACAAAAACAATGCCTGTAATATATGTTCCTTCAAAAACATGGAGATTCAAAGAGATATTATGTGCCATAACTTATAGTTTATTTGATAAATCAGTTAACATTGTAAACATCAAGCTTTATTACTTAGCTACTCTGGGTCTTATTTTCCCATTTATAAAATAAAGGGGTTTGTCTGGATTGTCTGAATTGTCTGGATGGTCTCTAAAATACCTTTCAGTTCTGACATCCTGTAATATTAGGGGTTTCATGTCTCATTATCAGTATCAGTATCAATCAATATCAATGAACTTCTCTGTCATTCTTCTCCATTTATTTCCCCATCCATGAAAATATCTTTTGCACTTTTTCTTATTCCTCATCTCTGAAGATACAATGGAGACTTCCAAATTCATGACCTGTGCATTAGTCGGAGTCTACTTGCTCTTCACCTTCCCTGGGTTTATAATGGGACTTTCTTACTGAAGAAATGCTCCACACCTCAGATCCTTTTTAGTTTAATTTCCTTCAATCTAACTTAATTAAGATATTTAGAATATTTTGTGTAAGTACACAATCTAATTGTCATGACAAAATGCACAGGGACCTCCAGAAGTTGGCTGGAGTGCACACACTGGGGAATCTCTCCCCTCCCGCCTCTCTCCTCAGGGAGCCCCAGCTGGTGAGTCAGGGCTGTGCTGGCAGAACCCTTGAAAGAGCCTGGAAAATAAAATTCTTGAGAAGGGCAGATTCTTCTGCTCAGTGGAAAATGCCAGGTTGTAAAAACAGAGGCCAAATGACTGAATTTACAGCAGTAATTATCTCAGAATGATAATTAACTATTTTCTTCAAGTTTTCAGAGATTTAAAGGCCTACCACTTTGCTCTAACTGTATCTGTTTTAATATGAGTGTGTTTGGATGTTCTGCTTGGATTCTAAAGGATGATTGAAAACTTTTCTTCTTCCTTCCTAGGATTTTTGCACTCATTCTCCACTTGCTCTTGTAGTCTATGATGGGAATTACTTCTGTGGAACTAGATTTTTTGTTGTTGTTTGTGCAAATGACCATCAGTGATGTATCCTTCTTAAGACGCGAGCATTAAAATAATTTTTTAACATAACTGGGACAGTTAAGATCCCAAGCTCTTTGGCATCAGATGGATTTGGTCTAGTTTGGTTTCTGCTACATGGTGATATATAAATGATGGGTTGACGAGAGTGTCTACCCCAGGGGTAGGCACTAAGATAGAGGATTATTGGTAGAGAATTTGTAAACAATAATAAAACTGACTATAATTCGGTCTGATTTTTATTATCACCATGTGCAGGCACTTCTAAAAAATGTCATCAATAAAATATTCCTCCTTGAAAAAATGATTTTTGGTCCAAGTTCTAAACGAATCGTTCTCAAAATATACTTTGACCTAAGACTGCTGGAAATACTAGAGATCCCTTTGGGGAGCCTGTGAGGTCAAAACTATTTTTATAATAACACTAAAATATCAGTTGCCTTTTTTTCTCCTATTCTCTCTTGAGTGTTAAGTGAAGTTTTCAGAAGCTGTAGTACAACCTACTATTTATAGGACTGTTTAACACTAGTGAAAATGCAAAGCAATGTACTTCCAAGCTAATTTTAATGTAGTTTTTCCTTAAAAATATGTTGTTGCCATGTTATTACATTTTTATTGTTATTTTTAAATGACTTATAAATACATACATAAATGTTTGCCCATCTAATTTCTCATATGGTAAATATCACTAGATATCATCTATGAAAGCAAATGATGTTTCACATTGCAAATGATTCTTAATAATTTAAGAGATCATGAGACCAAAAAGTTTGAAAACCATTGTTCTAAACAACTGCTGTGGTTAATTTTCTTTTTGAGAGCTATGGCATGTTCCTCTGAAAGGATGAAACATACATTGTAAGTACACACATTTAACAAGTAATCAATTGATGGACATTATTTCTAATCTTTGCTATTATTCACAGATCCACAATTAATATACTTAGAACAGTTACTCTCATGCTTACCTATAAGATGTCTACATAATATGTCATCCAGTGAGGACTGAAAGGGTAGGGATGTTTGAGATTGTGTTGGGACAAAACAAGTCTAAGCCAGGACTATGTCCCGGTCAAACTGAGATGCATCATCCCTCCACTTCCACAGTACCTACAATGTGACAAGCACTTGACATATATTACTAAATTTTATAATCACAGCAACCCCTTGAGGTATTTGCTATTATTATCCCCATTAGACAAATTAGGAAACTCTGGTATAAGGACTACCAAATAATTTCCCTGATACCACACTCAGTAAATGCAAAACCAGGGTTCAAACCCAGTGGACTCCAGCTTCTATGCTGTTTACCTCCACAGTATGTTGTCTTTTTTTGAGACATGTAGGAACTTACCGACGCATAAATTCCTAGAATGACGATTGTGAGTAAAAATATACGGGGATTTTTATGTTGACATATTGCCAAATGTATTCCCATAAAGTTGATCCAATATTCACTAACCAAGAATGCATGAGCTTATCTATTTCCACAAATCCTCACCAACGTGGTGTATTATCAATCCTTATAAAAAATACTTGCCGTTCTGATATGAGAAAAATTGTATTTCAGTGTGTTTGCTTTGCTCCTATTCTGATGGTAGTTGAATGTACTTTCATGTGTTTCGGAATGATATGTTGTAATGGTTAATTTTATGTGTCAATGCGACTGAGTGAAGGAACACCCGAGTAGTTGGTAAAACTTTACTAGGTGTGTCTGTGAGGGTGTCTCTGGAAGCGACTTGCATTAGCGGTAGACTGAGTAAAGATCTCCCTCACCAGGGCTGGTAGGCGTCATCCAATCCACTGACAGCCTGAAAGGAACAAGAAGGTGGAAGAAGAGTGAATTTCTTCTTCTCTTGAACTGAGACATCCATCTTCTGCCTGCAGACGCCAAAGCTCTTAGCTCTCAGGCTTTCAAACTCACACCAGGACTTAACGCCATTGGCCCACTGCTTCTCTGGCCTGCAGACTCGGACTGAAGTACACCACCTGCTTTCTGGATTCTCCTGCTTGCAGATGGCAAATTGTGGGAGCTTTTGGCCTTCAGAATGGTGTAAGCCAATAACAAATCTCCTCTCATCTATATCTATCTACCTCCCTCCCTGACTACCTATCTATCCTATTGGCTCTTTATATCTGAAGAATCTTGAATAGTACACATGTACTGACATTTCTGTTCATGATTATTGTACTTTTTCAGTTATATTCTTTATCTTTTGCTTACTGATTTGTGCAAGCCCTGTATTAAAGAAATCAGACCAATTATCTGTCATATATATATTTCATGTGCCTTTCCTCTTCTTTTCAGTATGTTTATATTACTTTGCTCTGTAGATTCTTCAAATGTATTTACATAATTAAATTCAATAATCTTTTTTTTCTCTTGGCTTTTGAATTGTCTTCTATACTCAAATGGACAGCTTCACTCTATTTATGGGTGTGTTTATGTGTGTGTGTGTGTGTGTGTGTGTATAACTTTCAGAGTTTCTTCTTGCTTCTTTTATAGCTTAATTTTCACATTGCAATCTGTGACTTACCTGTCATTTAGTGTAGGTAGGTAGTCACCTTTAATTTGATTTTCTAGCATACATTTTCAATTATTATATTGTCACAATATAAATTATATATGGTGACGTTAGTTACCTCTCATTTCTCTACCTTCTCAAAAATACCCTGGATATTTTTCTTGTCTAGTTTTCCACATGCATAGTAGAGATAGCTAATCTAATTACAAAGTGAGAATTCCATTCATGTTGTTAATTAATTTTTCTATTATTCTAATTTATATAGACTTAAATTTTGTAATAGTTCCATTGAAGAAACTGGAATTCTTTTTCATTATTTCAAGTCTTATTTGAGTTGCATAATAGTTTCAAATTCATCTTCACATAGATCTTGTTTGAATATAGGAGGAATAGTTATTTTTATGTGAGAATTCTGTACATAGGAATTTTACTGAATTATAATGTTGCAGTCTTAAAAACAAAGACAAACAATGATCAAACACAAAATAAATCTTTCAAAATGAAAGAGTAGAACAAAATAAGCATAAAAGAGAAAAGATAGCACTGGAGCTAACACAGATAATTCCAGGAAAAGTTCACATAAAAACAATACTAATCAGAAGCCTTAGAGAGATTAGAAAAACAAAATAGAAATAAAACAAATAAAAAAATAAAACAAAAACATTTTGAATTGTTTGAATGCCGGGGAAAAGGGACAAATAAGTACAAAGAAGAGTTCTTGGACTTTAGAATAACTTCTCAGTTAAGCGCTTCAAGAACCGTATTGAAAGATGTCTTCAAGGAAGTCTTCCACTTTTACATTAACCTAGTAACATTCTTTATTTTGGAAGGAAGGGGTTTTGTTGGTGTTACATCTTTATATCAGTTTTTGTTTTCTAATCCTAGTTTACCAAAATAGGCAAAGCAACTTTTCGGTATTATTGTATGCCAAATAGGTTCTGCTTTGTTTTGATTTAATATATGAAATCTCCTTAGTTCTGACTTTGGCTTCACACTGCATACTTTTCCCTCATATCCTTGTTCAAGTACATAATGTATTGTAGTACGAAGTATCTATTTATACCTCTCTTTCACTATTAAGCTGGGAATTTGTAGAGAATAAAGACTACCTGTTTAGACTCTTTCACACACACTCTGAAGAGAGCACCCCACACGTTGTGGGACACTAAGGATTGATGTTGAATAAAAATTCAGTTTCACAAATGTTAACTTACCCTGTAGCAGCACAACACTACAAATTATATGGAATCCCAAGTAAGACCCAGTCCATGATACCTTTTTTTTTTTTTTTTTTTTTTGAGAGAGAGAGAAAGAGCAAACACAAGCAGGGGGAAGGGCAGAGGAAGGAGAAGCAGACTCCCCACTAAGCAGGGAGCCCAGTGCAGGGCTTGTTCACAGGACCCTGGGATCATGACCCAAGCAGAAGGCAGACACTCAGCCGACTGAGCCACCGAGGTGTCCCCATGATACTTTCAAAATAACTGAAAGTGGAGAAGATGAAAAAGAAAATTAACAAGCTACAAACTCAAACTGGGTTTCTTCTTCTGAACCACAGCACTGTTGATATTTTGGGCCAAATAATTTCTTATTGTAGGGAAATGCGCTGTGTATTTTAGAATGCTGAGCATTGTTTCTGGCCTCTACCCACCACAAGATTCCCCACAACTGAGAGAGCCAAAAATGTCACCAGGCATTGCCAAATGTTCCCTGGTGGGGAAATATGTGCTTGACTGAGAACCACTAAGTTAATGTAAGACATGCTCAGTAAAGTAATATAAGCAAAGTACTTTGGATATTCAAAATAAAGAGAGACGTGTCTAGCTGGAAAAATCAGGAACGTTTTCATGAATAAATTTGTTTAAGATGAAACATTATTAGTACTATGTCCAAGGCATGCTTGAAATTTTGGCTAAAATATCCATCCCTTGAGCTCTGAACAAGTTTGATTTGTTAATTTGAGCATGAGTGTTAGCAAAGGGTATTTATAAAGCTAAAGGGAAATTATGCTGTGAATATTTTCTGATATATAAATATCAAGGAAATAATGCTATTCTTTGGCTGATTGTGTGTGTATGTGTGTTTAAAACAAGCTCTGGCTAATTTTATTAAAGAAAAATTTTACATGATTTACTTTTCACCAGTCTGTTCTGGAAACTTCTAATGTTCTCAGAATCGCCTGGATCAATGATAGCCAATGTCATACTCTGTAGTATTTCCCACACACTGTGCCCAATTCAGTATTATTGACACCGTGGTGGTAGACACTAGTTTTGGCCAACGTGACATGGTATTCTATTTCAGATTTCTTCAATGCTGGGCAGTTGTTGGCAAAGATGACCAGTTTGACTTAGCCATATCTGATCATTTTCAGAGTCTGCTTGTACCTCACCACATGCTTTCCACTTTTCATGATGATATGGAACCTAGAGTTGATCGATTCCAGGGAACTTTTGTCTTCTTTGCAGCCACCATCTTCCTGTCTCTGGGTGCAGGATGGTCCCAACCAAGAGCAGCTGCCAAAATGGTTGAGAGAAAGGAAGGAAAGAAGCTGATTCTTTGTATATTTTCCAAGTAAATCTTTAGATTTGCAGGTTTTTTTGCTCTCATCTTTAAAATGCAATTTGGTAATATTGTATATTTTCTTGATAAAATTCCTGTTTCATTGTATAATGACAATCTTAATTTCTAGTGGTTTTTTTTTTTTTGCTTTACTGCCTATTTTGTTATTACAATAAGGTAAGCATTTCTTTAGTTAGACATTGTTTGATATTTTTTCCCACCTTCATGATTTCATCATTACTTATTTTTTATTATGTAAGGCTTTTCTTTTGTAAATAGCATATTTTGATGTTGTTGTTTCTTTAATCTATTCTTAGAATCTTTTATTTTATTTATAAAGATTTTATTTATTTATTTGTCAGAGAGAGAGAGAGTGAGCACAGGCAGACAGAGTAGCTGGCAGAGGCAGAGGGAGAAGCAGGCTCCCTGCCTAGCAAGGAGCCCGATGTGGGACTTGATCCCAGGATGCTGGGATCATGACCTGAGCCAACAGCAGCCACTTAACTGACTAAGCCAACCAGACATCCCTCTGAGAGTCTTTTTTTTTTTTTTAAGATTTTATTTATTTATTTGACAGACAGTGATCACAAGTAGGCAGAGAGGCAGGCAGAGAGAGAGAGAAAGGAAAGCAGGCTCCATGCTGAGTAGAGAGCCCGCTGCAGGGCTCCATCCCAGGATCCTGGGATCATGAACCTGACCCAAAGGCAGAGGCTTTAACCCACTGAGCCACCCACTGAGCTCTCAGGTGCCCCTGAGAGTCTTTTACTAGGCTATATTATAGCATTTATATTTAACTATCTTAAAATATTTACATATTAAATAGTGATAACTTCAGACTTATTTCACCATCTGAATTTTATATAGAGAGAAACTATAGTGGTAACAGAATGGACTTCAGTCCCAGACTCTCTGAGTTCTAGCTATGTGAATTTAAGCAAATTATTTAGATCATTTACATTGCCAGTGTCATAATCTATAAAATGACATACTTATGATGCTTGTTGTCTGACACCATTGCAAGAATTAAATGTGAAAACACATCTAATATACTTACAATGCTGCTTAATTTTACTTTATGCAGTCAATGACTTTATTTGTGTATGTAATTTTATACTTTCCATACTATGCTTTCTTTACATTTTTTCTTTCTTATTCTTCCATTGGATTAATCTTAGATAATATGTCTTGTTCTTGTCCCTACTAATTTCAGTTTTACAGGGCCATTTATATTCTTCTGTGGTTACTTTTAACTTCTAAAATTTACTTAAAGTTTAATCAATAGTTTTGCTTTCCACACAATCAATACAAAGGTTATAAGATTATTTAGTCACATATTTTCCAATATTTTCTTGCATCCCACTTCTTCCAGGACTTAAAATCCTTCTTCCTGAGGGAGGATCCTGTCAGGGAAAAATTCTCTCAGTTTTTGTTTATCTGAAATTCTCTTCATATGACCTTCATTCTTGAGAGATTAGCTGGACAGAGAATTATAGGTTGACAGTTACTCTCCACACTGTAAAGATATTATTGCATAATCTTGATCCCTATTGTTTTTGTTGAGCTATCTATAGTTAGTCTAATTACAGTTCTTTTTATGTAATGTCTTCTCGATTTTAGTTGTATTTTACATATTCTCTTTGATTTAATATTCTGAAGTTTTAATAAAACATGTCTAAATGTGGAATTATTTATTCTTTACAGAGCTTATGCTTCTTGAAAATGAAGAAATTTAATTCTGAAAATTCTCAACTATGTTGTGTTCAAACTATGTTGTTACTTTCCATATTGTCTCCTGTCAAACTCCTCTCAAATGTGTATTGGGCATTCATTCATTCTATTCCCTCTGTCTCTGAACTTCTCTTCCATGTTTCTATCTCACTGTTTCTGGACAGTGCTGTATTCCATTGGATTTTGCTGGAATGTGCTGCGTTCCAGATGATTTTCTTCAATTTATCTCTCAATTCTCTGATTCACTCTTTAGTTCTTAATAATTTTCCCCAAACTCTTCTATTATGATATTTCGATAGACCTCCTTCTGTGAGATTTTCTTGTGATCCGATGATGGAATGTCTCTTTAGAATGTTTTCATGTTTGCTGTGTTAAGTAGTCACAGATTTGGAACCAATTTTTATCTTATATGAGTTTCTCTATCTTGTAGTTATTGGTAACTTAGACTCTAATATTCAAAGACTTGAGTTCAGGTTTCCAAGTTTTCCTTTTTCTTTTTTTTTCCATCCAGAATCTAGCCAGGGAGAAGCTTCATTGCTGTTCAATAGCTTCACATGTCAGTGTATAGTTTTCATTCTACTTTAACTTTTTACTGAAGTTTCAATTCTCTTAGGGCTCCAGCTATACATATCAATCTTTTTTTCAACCTCTTACATGAATGAACTAATGTTTGGTCATTAAAATCCAAGCGCTAGGTACACTGAGTCTGATACTCAATGCTTTTATCTATTGCGCCCTATGGTTTCCAGAGATTCAGCCCATTAACTTACCTCTTTTTATTTTTACCACCTGGGGATTTTTATTCCATTTTGTTAGTTCAGTCACACATTTCATTTATTGTTGTTTTAAATCCAGCATCTCTAGTTGTTCATAGCAGGAGGAATTTTATACTACTTTCACCCACCTTTTTACCAGAATTGGATGGGCTACCACTGTCTATCAATTCTAAAAATTTGTATATGGAATGTTCACCATGCACAAGCTATCATAGGAAAGTACAATAATATTTTCAAAGAGCTTTTTTTTTTAAGATTTTATTTATTTACTTAACAGACAGAGATCACAAGTAGGCAGAGAGGCAGGCAGAGAGAGAGGAAGGAAAGCAGGCTCCCCGCTGAGCAGAGAGCCTGATGCAGGGCTCTATCCCAGGACCCTGGGATCATGACCTGAGCGGAAGGCAGGGGGCCTAACCCACTGAGCCACCCAGGCACCCTTCAAAGAGCTTTTTATTCAAACTTCTGTTATGGAAATGGCAACAGGATTCCTCCATTTTCAAGTGGTAGGAAAGCAGAGGGTTACTTGGTTTATTAAAAACATTCAGCTAACCTTACAACAGAAACCCAGACATTTCTTCTGGCTTCACTTCTAGGACCTTCCTATTTCAAAGAGCAAAGATGAACATCTAGGTCATAATAATAAAACAAATCACATATTGTGGTTCTAGAGGTGTTACTAAGAAAAGAATTATGAGTAAAACATAAAGATGGTGAAATTATATTAAAGCTCGAGTTATTGACAGGTTTTTTGAAAAATCTAAAATAAAAAGGAAAATAAGTTTTTCATAGCCATTGAAATTCTGAGGTTCTGAATAATAATAATTTTTGATATTTATCATGCTGCATTCATATGTACCAATCAAAAGTGAAATTTCCAATACAATATGCATGAATTCGTTGATAAAATACCTTAAAGCAGAATATATTTCAGTATTCATTGCTAAATGGTTTTGCCAAAGAAATTGATCAGGTAACACTTCATGTCAAGTGCCAGGTATTATCATGTAATTTCTAATTCCAGTCTAAAACTCTACCAATATTTTAAAAATGGGATAAAAAAATACAACGTTTATATTTTTAAAGGCCTTTGCTTCCTCTCTGTCCTTTCCTTCCTAAAATGAAGTGAAACTTATGGCTTGAAATCCTAAATTATTTTCGTCACAGCTTTTTATCGATATGCGAGTTACAAGTAATATCTGAATACAAATTCTAATGAACAAATGGGTATGTTGTCAGGAAGCAGAAATAAAGTAACTGCATGAAGGAGCAAATGTAATTTAAAAATTACTCCTTATTCATTTACTGAGGAGTAAAAAGCTTATTAAAATCAAAAATTATAGTCACCATGGTTTAAGTCTTAAATCCATAAATTTCAGATGTGTTTTATGGCTTAGCTATTCTTCTAAGAGATGAGAGCCATAAAGAGCTTTCAGACAGCCTCTTACTGCAGGCTCATCATATTCTTAATTGCTTTCTCTAAAAAATGAAACTGATCTATAAGTTCATAAGCAGATAGGATAATTTCTAATTTAGAACCCTAATTCCAAGCCCGCCTCAAAACTGAGCAAAGAAAAATATGCTCAGAGGGCACGATGAATCAGCAGATGGTGCTTGCTTCAGCCTCGACTCCTGGGGCTGCAACACTGCGGACTAAGTCACAGATCAAAACCCAGTCTCTGTGTACTTCTTAGGTTTCTCTTTGACTTTGGCAAAATGCTAAAATGCTTCTTGATAATCGAACATATCTTTTAAGGAAGCTGGGTCAGGATTCTGAGTATAGTAACCCCTTATTTTCTCTAGAAATATGAAGTTTGTAAAGGATTTCTGCAGAGGTCTGATAATCAATCCTAAGTAAATTGATGTACTGTAAAGCAAAATGACTTTCCCAAGCACAAACAACTAATTAATTTCAAACAAGAATAAAACTCAGATTTTTTTTTCTCTATACCATGGGCTTCCTCATATACTGAAAGTGTAGGATTAATAATTGAATACAGTTTCTTTTGTCACACTCTTTCTACTTCCTTAAAATCAGTACTATATATAATTCCCTCTGGAATATATGACCAAAAAAAAAAAAAAAAAAAAAAGTGGGGCTCAGCACTTTACCAAAAAAACTAATGAGTTCCAGTTCTGGTATAGTTACATTAGCTTCCAATAGCTCAACCCTACTGTTGATAAGAGCTATAAAATCTAGGCAAAACAAACAAACAAAAACAACTCTGGACTATGGAAAGGAGTCTTGGTATGGAGAAGCAACACCATGTGGGAGTTTTCAGGGTTTTTTTTGTTTATTTGTTTTCCCTTAGAAATATTGGAAAGTAAACCACAACTTCAGGTTGATATAGTGTGGAAGTTCCAACAACTTTTTTCTGGCCACAGGAAACAAAAAAAGAAGAAAGATAGAAAGAAAGAAAGAAAGAAAGAAAGAAAGAAAGAAAGAAAGAAAGAAAGAAA
>NW_019154086.1:1978389-2007950 GCF_002288905.1 Enhydra lutris kenyoni
AGAAGTAGGGGGATGTGGGCATATGGCAGAGATCTAGGGAAAGAATTGCTAATTCTGGTAATAAATTCTCATAAGTCTCAGCCCAACTAAGTACAGGACTGATTCAACCAGTGGAGTAAAGTTTTAAGAAACTGATCTGAGATTTGAGCCACCATTCTCAGAAAATAAGATAAAATTTGTAATCTATATATAATTGAATTGATTGACCATTAAAAGGAGAGTAAAATTGTTTTCCAAAGAATTATAGCAGAATCCACAGTATAAAAATGAAGGATTCACAATTTTCCTGACATGATCCAAAGTTAACTAACATACACAGAATTAGGAATTGTGAACTATTCTAAGGGCAAGGCAATCAACAGATGTCAACCTAAAATGACACAGATGTTGAAATGATATGATAAGATTTTAAAGTAGCTATTATACTGTGCTTTACGGGGAAAAGAAAATAAATTAGAAAAGATAGGAAATTTCAGTAAAGAAATAGAAAACAACAAAGAAATTTTAGACCTAGCAGAATGGAAATGAGAGAGGAAAATGTCAGTGAACTTGAACATAGATCAACAGAAATTACCAATTTGAAGAAGAGAAAAAATAAGATTGGAAAAAATGAGTAAGTTCTCAGAGACCCTTGGGACAATCTAAAATGGCTTAACATATGCATAATTGGTGTCCAGAAGGAAAAGAGGATTAAGGAGAGAGAGAGAAAAAAAAATAGGATTTAAAAAAATGACCAAACCCCTTACATTTTTAGAAAAAGAACACACACACACACACACACACACACACACACACACATTTACAGACTCAAGAAGGTCCATAAATCCCACGCAAGACAAACCCAAAGAAACCCGTGTGAATAGAAATTATAATCAAACTAACAAGCAAAGACAGTGAGAATATCTTGGAAACAGAGAAAAATGACATATTACATATAAGATAACAATTTAAATTTCTGCAGAGTTCTTGGTACCATATGGATGAATTAACTTAAAATGAATTGCACTAAAGTGCAGAAGCTAAAACTATCAAAATCTCAGAAAAAAAAAAATATGTGTGAACTTTGTATCTTATTAAGCACAGTTTTGTGTTTTTTGGTTTTTTGGGGGTTTTTTAGGGATGACAACTAAAACACAACTAACCATAGGGAAAAAAGATAAATTGGGCTTCATTAAAATTTTAAAAATTTTGTACTTAATTTTTTTGAAGATTTTATTTTTAAGTAATCTCTACATCCGACGTGGGGCTCAAGCACACAACACTGAGGTCAAGAGGTGCACACTCCTCCAACTGAGCCAGCCAAGCACCCCATAGAAATTTTTTGTACTTTTAAAAACACTGTCAAGAAAATGAAAAGACAACCAACACAGTAGAAGAATATACTAGCAAATCATATATCTTATATGGGACTAAGTAGCCAGAATATATAAAGGGCTCACAGTAAAAAGGCAAATATTTTTTTTTAAATGGGCAGGCAAAGGATTCAAATATATATTTCTCCCAAGAAGATACACAAATAATCAATAAGCACAAGAAAAGATGTCAAAAGTCATTGGTCATTAGGAAATTGCTAATCAAAACCACAAGGCAATACCACCTCACACCCAGTAGAATGGTTAGAATCAAAAAGTAAGATAATAACAAATGTTGGCAAGTATAGGGAAAAGTCAGAACCCTTGTTCATTGCTGATGAGAATGTAAAACAGTATAGCTGCTTTAGAAAACAGTGTGACATTTTCTCAAAACTTAAATATAGAGTTACCATTTGATCCAAGAATTCCAATACTATGTATATACCCAACAGAAATTTAAACATATGTCCACAGAAGAATCTGTATATGAATGTTCTTTGCAGCATTATTCCTAAGGGCCAAAAGGTAGAAAGAATCCAAATGTCCATCAACTGATGAATGGATAAACACAATAAGGCATATCTCTACAATGGAGTATTATGTGGCCATAAAAAGGATTGAAGTGATAATATTGCTGCCATATTCATAAACTTTGAAAACATTATGTGAAGTCAAAGAAGCCAATCACAAGGACTACATATGCTACAATTCCATATATATTATATGTTCAGAATAGAGAAATCTATGGGGACAGAGAGCAGATTGTGGTTTCCTATAATAGAGGAGTTGGAGGGTTAGGGAATGACAGCTAAAGAGTACAGTTTCTTTTGGGAATAATAAAAACATCCTGAAATTGGTCATGATGAAAGCTGCACAGCTCTGTTAATATATTAAAAACTATTGAACTTTACACTTTAAATGGTGACATATGATATTTGAGTTATATCCCCATAAAGCTGTTATCAAAATAATAATAATAATAATAATAATAATAATAATATGTTAAGACCAATTAGGGATTATCCCAGAAAAATAACATTGGTATAACATTCAAAAATCAAACAACAGAGTGACATCAGCTTTACTAGTAAAATAGGAGATTCCAGTCCTCAAACTCCCACAGAAACACCAATTGTAACAGATGAGAATACCTTTATGGGAGCATAGGAGTCTGGCTGATAGGTTCTAGCTCTCGTGTAGGAAAAAATCCAAGAGTAGATGCGTTAAAGAGAGTAAGAAGAACAGTTTTACTACAACTTTGTCACCTCTTGTGTGTGGGAGAGGGGAGAGAGGGAGACAAGCAAGGAATGAGAATTATGGTATCTGAGGACATCTGTTTCTGCCTCTAGTAATGGAATGGATGGAGACAATTCAGAATAAATAACAGCTTGATAGAAGATGATGTATTGTGGATACAGTAAGAGTGGATCTGTCCAGCTGGAAGTATAGATAGAACTTCCAGGTAGAGACATCTATGAGGCAGTCAAATATAAAGGTCTGTAGTTCAGAGTTTTCTGCTAGAGCTGGAAACATTTAGTTTGTGGATGATAGTTGAAGCCAAAAGACAGGGTACTGTATCCAGGGCCCCTTTAATGAACAAGGCAAGGGCTGAGGATGGGCTCCCAGGAACACTGATATTGAAGGGGTTAGTAATAAAAAAAAAAAAAAAAATCCAGGGAAAAGTAAGGAGATTCTGAAAGGCAAGAAGAAAGCCAGAAGAGAAGGCTATTACAGAAGCTAGAAGGGAAACACAACGAGAAGCTGCAGCAGCCATTTTCCAATGTCAATTTGGGATCACCACATTTCAGAGGAAGCAACCAAAATGCTTCATCCAGAGAAGAGAAAACCATAAGACGGAAGCAGAAATAAATGCAAAGTTGGTTTTCTGATATCCGCAGACTAATGATACATAAAATGGAGTAGTTTTTGTGTGGGTGGGAGGGTTCAAAAGTCAGAACTAGAACCAATGTGTAGAAGGTTCAGAAAAAAAGATCTCAGTTTAATTTAGGAAAAAAAAAATTCTGCATTTTGCTAGAATTATCCAAACAAAAAGTGGACTGCCCCAGTGGGGTTGTTAGTACTAGACTGCTTTGCCTCATGTCAGAGGATCAGGACTCCAGAAAGTATCTATCACCATTATCCAGAAGTGCTTACTAAACAGTGAATTACAAACATGTAATTGCTAATGTTTAGCCATTTTTAACCAATAAAAGTGATAATTTTATTTAGTGCAATCTAGTATTTACTAGATGAAAAAATGATAGAATAAATAAATAATGAATAAATGAATGAATGAATGAATGAATGAATGAATATTGGACTAGGAAGTCCTTTTAATTTTCAGTGAACAGAAATGTAGATGCTTTTTAAAAATCAGCTCTATAAACACTAAGTATTTCCTGGAAATAACACAAATTGACTATACAGTGTGCCAGAAGGAAGTATGTTCCCTTCCACCTTCATGTAGATATTTCTTAAAGGGGTCCAAAAGCAATATTTTAGTTAAGTATTATGTATATACTTATTTGAGTAATTTCGAGTAAATGTACTCAGCTATGTTGCATTGAAAGTCCATTTTATAGACTGAACAGCAAAATATTATTTTATGATTGTTGTTATTATTGTTATTGATAACACCAAAAAAGAAAAAAAAAGTCTTGTAATAAACATACCTCTGAATCAAGAAGTTCAATAGAGAATTTATTTTTTTTTATTTTGAAAGAAAATATCTTATTTAACAATACAGCTTTGATGATTCAATTTCTGTTAGCTTTTATCATCCATTTGTAAGGATCTTAAGCTACTCAGAAGGAAAGAAATTGCTAGTTGTTGATTTTTTTTTAATGATTCCAAGTTACTATGAGTATAATTTCCTCATGTTGTTGCTTGGGAGTCATAAATGTCACCACAAGCACAAGTTTTTGTTCTTATTTTGATTTCTATTGACTAAGCCTTTCCCCTTTCAGCCACTTAGTGTCACCCTATCACAACCAAATTATAGTCTAAATTATAAAGACAAAGTGCTCCTTTCCTCAGCCACAGTGGAATGCAGACTCCGTGGAGCATAAATTGTTCCCTAGGGCATGCAGTAGTCAATCTTTCATTTTCTTTCACATTCCTCATTCTAGAGAATTTCTGGCAAAATTACATGATAGGAAAATGATTATTTTGCTTCTTTGACATTTTGGTACATTTTGTACATTTATAGTCTAAATTATTTTCATCCTGTTAGGAATCTGATTAATTATTAGCCTGCCTAACTTCTGAATCAAAGCTAATTAAACACATGATTAATTATTAATAAGATGCTAAGTACATGTAGCCATTTTCTGGATCTAGATGTTAATAATCACAAACAATTCAGTTGACATTTTTTCCAGCCAGAGTCATCTCTAGATGAGATACTGATCATGGTGTTGTCTTGCTCAAAAATCTTCTAAGCAGTTATATTTCCTGAAGGTAAAAATATGACTAGTCTCCTTATTCTAATATTAAAGGCCTCCATGATCTGGCCCCACATCCTGGTTCTTAGCCCCATTGGAGTCTCTGGTTGTCAATCCCCAACTGTATCTTACCCAGTCTTGACTATAAAAATCTGTTCACTCTGTTATTTCTACTGAGATGCCCTGTACTATTTACCTCTATGCATACCTCCCAATCCATCTCCAATATTATCTCTTCCATGAAATCTGCTATAAATTGGACATGATTTTTCAAACACAAACCATACAAAGTCAGAAAGGTTTTATTGTTCTTGGATTAATATTTTAGAAGTGTTTCCTATAATCCATATCCTCTATAGCATATTGCCTTTCATGTCTCATTGTCTATACCTGGGTCACATACTAATCATTAATGAGGTTAATGAGTGGATATCACAAATGGTCCAGCCATCCATGGGGATGGGACAGGAATGAAAAGTTCAATAAAGCCAGTGTTACAAGGAGGGAGGCAAAGATTTGGGGTAGACAGTCATTGTTCTCAGCTCTTTCCAATGTGAAAATAATTGCTATGTCTATAAATTCCAAGAGCATTTTCTTTAGACAGTTACCAAAGAAACCTGTTCCAATCAGCCTGTGTTACAGAAGAGAAATAGTCTAGAAACTTCATTTCTTTATCCCGGTTATCTAGTACACATTGGGTACCAACGAAGTTCTTTGGAAGTAAATCTCATGTAAGTGACCATTGCTGATATTCCTCAATAACAGGATGATAACTGTACCCATGTTTAAAAGGCAATAACTAGAGGTTAAAAGAAGAAGAACATTTGTGTATAAATACTGCTGGTGGTTACAGTTGTCTGTTCTATCTCTGTTACTTCCTAGCTGTGTGAACTTTGGCAAGTTACATAAGCTCCATAGCTTTACTTTTCCATGTGTAAAATGGAATTATTTTACATGAAAATACTTTATTTTTTAAGTGAATCAATGTTTGTAAATTGCTTAGGCCAGCGGCTGAGACTTAGTAACTAGTAGCTACAGTTAGGAATCTCCATGGATCACAAAGTTAGGGCTATTTTGGTCAGTGCAGGGTATCAAAATAAAATGAATTCCCTAAAACATGTATCCTCTCTATAAACAAAATCAAGCTAATTTCCGCATAGATAAATGGGGCTAGCAAGACACATTTGACTTTTACCAACTGTCATGGCAACAAAGTGAGCAAAACCGATAAACTCTGAATTTTCCCATTACCTTTTCTGGATTTAAAATAACACAACGGTTCAAAAGTATTTTTTGATAATTCTTTTAAAAGAAGTATTGACTCTAATCCTTATGTGAAAAGAGAGAAAACCAAGCACCCCAAAATGAAGGTAGGGAGGTAATATGAGATACTGTTACCAACTGGATCCCAAGACTGGACCTTTTGCCCACCTGCTTGTATTCACTAAACTTTGTCTTACATTTTTCCTTTAACTCTTTTTTCTGGCTTACCTTTAACACAAACAAATGAAACCCAAAACCATGCCTCAGATGATGGCGACTGCCCTGACCAGACCTCCCGCCATCCCAGACCACCCAGAACCTCTGAGCTAAACCTCTGACTTCCATCTGCACATAGACCGTGAAGGGACCCCCTGGTCTGCCTTTACCTCAGCAATTGCCTTTACCTCATTATAATATTAAAATAAAACCTCCACCCAAGGAGGAGACTCAGCCCCATTTACATAACATACAATGTAGCGCAGGCATGTTTCTTTAAGATGCTTGTGGACCTTAACGCCTGCCTCTACCGAGGATGACAAGACTTCCCTATCTAAATACTCAAAACCCTAAATAAAAGGTACCCATTCACCCTCTCAGAGAGTCACAACTTTGGAAGCTATTCTGTGTGATCTCCTTATTTGCTGCAAATAAAGTGTTTTTTTTGGTGTGACAACTCCACCTAGGATCTGTGACTCACCAAGGAGCAAACTCACAGTCCAGTTACAATTTGAAAGGAAAACAAAGACTATCCCTCATGCATTCACAAAGTTTTGAGCAATGTTTTTTAAAAATCAAATTTGGAAGTTAGAATCCTAAACTTTTAATATCTGACAAGAAATAAAAAAAATTCCACTGAAGTTGGTGAAAGAAACTGAGACGTACAGTTTAATATCTATCACATTACATTTACAAGGCAATAAACTCACCTATTTAGCAACTGCAGTGTTTATCCAATTGTTTTTAAAACACGACCAGAATTTGCAATTTTCGAGAATTCAATAATGTTACCGGTTAATAAAACAACTCTTACTCACATCTAACCTAAGCATGGTTTGTCAATTATTACCATAAACAGTGGCACTTACAGCAAATGTTTAACTCCAAGTTATGTCAAAGCACTTTTCAGAGTGATATAATTTGTGTTAAATCTGCAAAGGACTATATTTAATGGTCCATTTCAGACATGGCCTCTTAGTTGCTGGTACAATCTAATAATGAATGTAGAACAAACCAATGTCAAGTTTTTTTCCACTCAAAAAGCTGTGGAGACATTATCTCTCCAAGTTGAACTTAGATTCATGCAACCACAGGGCATTTATAGAAATACTGATTCTCTTTTTCCTCTCTGCATTTTTTTTTTTTCCTGGCTAATACCTTTTTATATTCACGTGACCCTAGCTTGGTCAGTTAAATTCCCGCAAAAATGACCTTCAGTTTGTGCTTATTTTTTTTTTTCCACCTCTCCTGTAATCTGGAGGGTGCCTTCACTGTTGAATAATGTCTGTTCCCTCTCCTCCCACAAGCAGCTTGCTCTCAGGTCAGCCAGCTGTTTGGGACTAAGCTGGCTCATTCATTCATTACTTAATCAATCATTTAGCTCATTTATTTAACACATATGTATTGTGTGCTTACCATGCGAAAGGCGCTGTTGTTTAGGTACTAGGGAGACAGAGGGAACAAAACAGCAATAGGCAAATTTCCCTTCCTGTAAGCAGAAAGAGTTATGGATCCCCAGTAAAAGAAAGACACGATATAGCTCTCTCTCTCGCTTTTCTTTTTTTCAATATCTCTTGATATAAGAGATGTGATTTTTGTGGCCCCACCCTACCCCCAACTACTTTCTGTAATCCAGGCTCTACCAGCTCTTCTTGCCCAAGCATACTTCTTGCAGAACTTTCTAGGAGGTGTCCGAATTACAAAGAAATGCAAAAACTTCCATAGTTCAGGATTTTAAAGGAACAAAGGAAATACACAAACTAACAAATCTCTAGCCTAACCACATCAGAGACAATAAATCAGTGGTAAAAACTCCCTGGGCCGCTTGAAAAGCAAGCAAGGCCCTGCATTCCTTACCAGAAATAAGGAACCCAGGGCCCAATCCAGTTGGTACTAGCTCTCGGAGAACAGCCATAGACCTTCCTCTGTCCACAGTTAACTTCTGCTTCATTATAATGTTAAAATCTCCGCCCTAGGAGGAGCACACACTTCATTAACATAACATAGGTCACATGTAAAGGCATGTTTTCTAAGTAAGTCCTGACAACCTTGTGTCTGCTTTACATGTGATGACAAAGCTCTCTTTTCTGAATATTTTATCCTAAGCCTAAATAAATTGAACCCACTCACCCCTACTCAAAAAGACATGCCTTTGGAAAATATTCTCAGGATCTCCTTTTCTGCCGCAAATCAAGTTTCCTTTGTGTGACAACTCTACCTGGTGTAGTCTCTACCTGTAACCACTACCAAGTGAACTCATGTTAGTTCCATTACATTTGCTCATGATGTTTTCTCTTCAGGCGAGGGAGAGAAACAATAGCATGACAAATAGGCCTTTCCAAAAATTCTTTGGGAAACATAAATTACAGAAAGAGTAGAAAGGGAGTGCTGGCTGTGGATGAGGTTGTCATAATATCAGATACAGTGGTCAGGGAAAGCCTCAGTAAAAATGTGGCATTTGAGCCAAGAGTTTAAGGAGGTGAGGAAGGAAGCCATATGGGCAAATGAGAGACGTTCCTTAAAGATTGAGGGAAGCACTATTGCAAAGACCCCGAGGCAGGAGAATGCCTGGGAAGTTTAAGGAAAATCACGTCCGGTGCAGTGTGCTGGGAACAGAGTGAAGCAAGAGGAGACCCGTAGAATATGAGACCAGAAAGAGAAAAGAGAACAGGCCTCATGAGGTTTTGTAAATTATAGCAAGGACTTCTTTTCTTCACTTTGAGGGAAATAAGAAGCCACTCAAGAGTTGTGTGCAGAAGAATGAGTGACAGGATCCAACTTATAAAGTTAAGAACATCGCTGTGGTTGCTGTATCAAGAGTAGGTGGTACACAGGTAAGTGTAAAAACAGAAGGAAATAAGAGTCTACTAGAAAGCCATTGAAATAATTCAGGTGATAGGTGATAGTAATTTCAGTAAAAAGTTGCTGGAAAATGTAATGAAAGTGGCAGAGGTCTGCATATATCTTGAAAGCAGAGACTACAAGATTTGCTGATTGATTAGAGAGGGTAAGAAAGAACTAAAAAGTGTTTTCAAATCTTTTTAGCCTGGGGGAGCCTGGGTGGCTCAGTGGGTTAAAGCCTCTGCCTTCGGCTCAGGTCATGATCCCAGGGTCCTGGGATGGAGCCCAGCATCAGGCTCTCTGCTCAGCGGGGAGCCTGCTTCCCCCTCTCTCTCTGCCTGCCTCTCTGCCTACTTGTGATCTCCGTCTGTCAAATAAATAAATAAAATCTTAAAAAAAAATCTTTTTAGCCTGAACAACCAAAAGGAAACAGTTGTAATGTGCTGATAAAGGAAAGATGGGTGGAAATGAAAGAGTAGAAGGAAGGTGGGGAAAATCAGAAGCTATATTTGGGGCAAGTCTACTTGCAGAAATGTAGTCAAGATCCAAATGTTGATGTGGAGTTGGCAGTTGGTTATACAAATTCAGGGAAGAGATCTGGATTGGAGAGATGGATTTTGGAGTCCTCAGTTTGTGGCTGATAATCTCTGAAACTGAATGAGATTTCTGAAAATATGCCTGTAAATAGAAAAGAAAGAGGTCTGAGGCTTAGCCTTACGGAGACTCAAACATGTCAAGTCTGGATAGACAAGGAAATATCATCAAAGGAGATGGAGAGAGACAGTCAATAATATGGGAAACAAATCAGGAAATGTATTGTTCTGGAAGCCAGGTGAAGAAAGTGTTTAAAGGAAGAAATGATTGCCTACATCAAATGTTGCCAATTAGGACAAATGAGATAAAGACTGAAAATTGACCGTTGATTTAGCAATGTGATCAGTATTTCTTCTCAGTGGGGAGAAGAAAATGAAATCTGACAGCCAGAAGTGCTGCCTCATTTGAAGTCCTCCTTACATAACCCTGGATCCCATAGTTTTCAGGAGCTGAATGGATTTTGGAATTTATTTTATTCTATGATGCTCCATTACTCAATTCCTTATGTCTATGCCTGGTCTGATTTCATATTGGTATTTTCAAGTTGATCTTCAAAAAAATTATGTGAAAGAGACAAATATTATTATCACTGTTTCTTAGGAAATACAGTTTTAAGAGACGATAAATGTTTTATCGTTACACTTCTGGTTAGTGCAAAGTGGTGACCTCAGCCCAGGGCTTCTGACTTCTAGAACTTTCTCCTGCTCCATTAATTTCTAAGAGAGTGATTGATGCCTCCTTCCTTTTTCTTTGGACTTTCCTTTATGCGTTGCCCACTTCTTTTCATAACTTCTGTTTACTCTTACTTAATCCCTTGAATTTGGGTCCTTAGATTTTTTTTGAACACCTGCATGCCATGACCTTTAAGGACAAACATCAATAGAACCTTAGGGCTTCAGGGAATTTGGACTTCTGCCAGGCTACAAATCCAGATAATAGTTTCATATCACCTCATGACCATCCTTCCCTGCAGGATTTGCTTTCTTCTACTACCCAGCATAGGAGAAAGTTTGGGTAAATGACCAGCACTGTACCATTGAACATATATCTCTCCATTCTCTTGTTACAAAGATAATGATTATAGAGTTCAACATCCAAGTACTCAGTAAATATTGTGAGTCTGATCTCATATAATATACTCATTCTCCTTTTTCCTGTCCTTGTTCCTGAGTCTTTCGAAGAGTTTTTCTTCTTTCCACCCTTGTATTCAAACATAAGAAGTCCATAGTATTTTAATGACTTAAGAGATCATTTTACAACAGACATCTATCTTCAAGCTGACTTCTCAGTGATGTCAACTCATTACCATTCACACACATAAGCATCCATTTGGGAAAAAATATTGGATTAATCACAACTTTTAGATCATAAAACATGAATGACAAACACCAGGCAGGCAGTGGATTGTATCAGTATCTGTTTCCTGGTTGTGATATTGTATAAGGCAAGATGTTACCAGTGGAGAAAACTGGGCAAAGGGTATTTAAGACCTCTGTTTTACTTCTTAAAACTGTATGTGAATCTACAATTATCTCAGAATAAAAAGTTTAAAATTTATACAGGTAAAAGGACATCCATGGGCAGACTTCTTTTTCTAAGACCTTCAAACTGTCATATATGATGCTGAGGAGGGAAGGCACAACAGAAATTGTGCTCTTAGGCAGAAGCTAGCATGCTGGCCTTTGGAAGTGGTATAAAAAAGTCACAGAAGCTAACAGATAAATAGCAGTCTGGATAAAGAGAGGTGGCAATGAATATGAATTTTTATTTTAGCACCAAATATAGTCGTGGCGTTTGCAGTATTACTGTTAGTATAGAGTCCACCTCCAATCAGCTGCCACAGTCCCAGTCAGCCACCTGCTGCAAAATCATGTATTTTTTTTTTTTTTTTTCACAAGAATTGTTTAATCTATGTATCTGGCTGGTCATCATTCCAATTTCCAAAGCTAAATCAAACATGTTGTCCTTGTTTCCACTCCATCTCTTTTCTAGTCTTCTGGCCTTCCCCTTCCCAGGATTTCTTAAGATCATTGACTCCACTGACGGAAGTCAGACTTCTGACCGCCTAATAAGTAAGTTCACCAGTGAAGAGCCTATTTTTCCTTCTGTTTAATTGCAGGCTTCAGAGACACTCAAAATGGAGGGTGTCCTAGGGACAAATAATACTGTAGGCTGGGTTTACTTATCTCCTGTTGGCATCGGCACCAAGCCCTTCCTCTGCTTGTAATTCATGGCTGTGTCTGTGGCTGCATACTAAGCAGACTGCGGCCGCCACACAGCCCGTCCAGATGCCTCTCAACTAATCCACATACCTTAACGGCCAGTTCCAGTTCAGAGCCGTAGTTTAGGTAACTAACACTGCTGATTTGTTTCTAGTGCAATCCAGGTAAGCCATCATAAATTAAGTCATGTATTATCCTTTGATTTGGAGGTGGTGAACTATGCTGGGACTTGAACCACCACGTGCTTGTTCCGAATTCTGGATGATTGGCTTCAAAATTGACCCTTGGAAATGTATGTATGTACAAAATGATTAAATGGCAGAACTAAGAATAAAATCAAACATACAAGAAGCTGTGAAAAATAAATTTCCCTCCTACTCATGTTTCCTCAGACTCTCATTTCCCTTATACAGAGAAAATCACTGTTAATAGTTTAAAGCAGAGACATCTTGTGCATATATGAGTATATGTGTGTATGTTTCATAGAGAGGGAAGACACCATAGCTGTATTTCCCTAATGATTACATAAAAACCAGCAGGCTGTACACAGTGTCCCACAATTTGTTCCTTATACTTAGTGATAACTCTTTTTTTTTTTTTTTAAGATTTTCTTTATTTGACAGAGAGAGACACAGCAAGAGAGGGAACACAAGCAGAAGGAATGGGAAAAGGAGAAGCAGGCTTCCCGCCGAGCAGGGAGCCCGATGCTGGGCTTGATCCCAGAACCCTAGGATCGTGACCTGAGCCGAAGGCAGAGGCTTAATGACTGAGCCACCCAAGCGCCCCACTTTATGATGACTCTTAGAGGTCTTTCCTTGTCAGTAGCTGCAACCTATTCCACCTTCCTTTCTATCATCGACCTATCTATCTAGTTATCTAGATATCTATCTATGTATTTTCAGTAATTTCTACATCCAGTATGGGGCTTGAACTCACAACCCTGAGATCGAGAGTTGCAGGCTCTATCATTGAGCCAGCCAGACCTGCTGCTATGCCTTTTTAAACAGCTGCTTAGTATTTTGTTGAGCAGATATAATCCTTTTGTATTTACGTAAGCAGCCCCATTTTGATGGACATGTGCTGTTTCTAATATTTTATTACCAACAATGCTGTGTGAACATCATTGCATGTAATAATTTGTGCTACTTGTAATAGTATCTGTAGGATTTATTCCCAGAAGGATTCCTGACCAACAGATATATTCAGTTTTTAGGTTAATAGGTATTGCCTAATTGTCTTCCCAAGAGGCTCTACAGTTTTCCCAACCATGTAAGAGAGGACTTACCTCCCCGTAGCTATCTCTCTTTGCTCTATTATCCTTTTTATCAACTTGCCATGCTGATTATAATTGCAAGCAATATGTATCTTATTATGAGTATGGTTAAGCACCTTACAAACCATTTGCTCCATTCTTTCCACCTAACCACTCAGTTCTTCATCATTCCTTGAATAATGTCTATTCCTCACTAGCTTGAAATGACAATTGAAATCTTTGTTTATTTCAATCTGTTTTTGAATTCTATTCCATTTTATTTATCTTACTGTTTATATGCATCCATATCAGTTTTTGTAAACTTCTATACTTTTCTAATGTTTTAATATAAATTAAATTCGTGCCTCTTTATTGTCCTTTTCCAGAAATTTCCTAGACATTTTGCAAGCTTTTATTTATTTATTTGTTTGTTTGTTTATTTGGCAGTCGTGTTGGAGTTGTTTCATCAAACATTGAAATATGCACTGTTTAAAAGTAGGGCGCGATCATCATGAGACAAGGAAAGCTTTATGCCCAAGGTTGAGTTAGACCTGGGACTGAAAATGATGTGTAGGAAAAGAAGAGGTAAAAGGACCAACAAAGGGAAGAAAATTAAACATTCCAAGTAGCAGATCCTGTATAAATCCCAGAAATGCCCTAGAATAAAACATGGTCTTGAATGCCCTAGGTTATTTAAGCAGCCAGCTAGTTTTGCAGGTCAGCATGTATAACCCTGACTTCTGAGGGCTTGACAAACAGTACCAGGGTTCTGACCTTACACTGAAATTCCTTGAACTCTGAGTACCTGTGAGCACGCACCCAACATGCCTGCCCCCCAGTGAGTGTGCACATTAAAAGTCACAAGGAGCATCATTAATGAGTGCTTCGGTGGGAAGCATAACTTAGAGGCTAACAAGTTCCAAGGAAAGAAGGAGATCAACACAGAAGCCCAACCACTGGCTTCGAGCAGCTCGTTCCTTAAGTATGTTGGGACCCAGACCTTTTAATTTTACTTCAGTGTTCTCAAAAGCAGGAACCTCGTGTTTGCCACTATTCCAGGTAACCATCTCTCTTTTTGGGAAAAGATTTCCAGGGGTACTCTAAGAAACTGATTTGTTCTAGATTTGTTTTTTGGGTAACTTAACTATTCTCACATTTATAAGATTTCCTCTAAGACGGTGTTACCACCAGCTTATGACTTACATATTTATTGGTGAGAAATACAGAAGACAAAATGGTCCATGTCATTAGTCTTATTTCTTCTTTATTAGTTCTACTGCCATTGAAGTAATATGACACAATGTAATCTTTGCTTAACTTTGCTAGGCTGTGCATTTTTTTTTTAAATAAAAATTACTGCTGATAAATCCAAATGCTGTGGCAGGATTAATTTAAGACATATTTACTGTTGCCTACAACTGTCCTTGAGGCTTCCCCATTTCTCAGTGCTGAGCAACGCAGACAGACCCATCTTAGAGTTTATTTTGGTTCCTCTACTTTTTTTAGCATCTCATTCAGACTAATACCTGCATCTCTGTATCTGTGTTACTTGAATGCAATGTATCTGAAAGATTTCAGTCCTGCTCATCATTTCGTGATAACCCCGAGGTCCGTCAGCTAAAGCATCAGCAGTGAGGTAGGAATAATGGATGACTGTGGACTCCTCGCTAGGTAGGGCACAGCACAGGAGACTGGGGAGTGACTTGAAAATGAAATGCAGACTTTATTTATCTGTTAAGCTGGATCCCTAATGATTTCATCTACTCATAAATAAACTTTCTTTATGGACAAAATTTGAATGTTCATTTTCCTCTCTGTTAGTATGCAAATCTATTTGCTGCATTCGAGCGAAAGAGAGTGCAACTCATTTTCTGGGCTTATAAATTGTTCATTACCATGCTCTCTGATGGCCAATTCATGGCTCCATCTGCAACTCGACAAATCTCTTTGCCTAGATAAACTTGGTGGAGTAAAATATAAGGTGCCGAAGAAGATGCATTTGGGATTAAAGGGGGAAAAAGATATATTTCACAAAAATCCCCGAGCTTATCATTTTAAATTTTGTAACTTCATACTTGTATTCATATTTGCATGGTATACTCTAGGATAATAAATACTTCACTGATCTCATTAACCCAAGTTTAAGAGCCACCTATGAATGACATGTAAAGATTTTCTCATTGTCCCTGGAAAGAGTCTCAGTTTAAGGGAAAAACAAACCTGCAAATAAAACCTCTAGAACAGAGTATTTCTTTCCTCTGTGATGTGTTATTTTAACCGGTAAGGCTCAACACAAAGAACTAGGATAATTATGTTAAAATGCTGATGGTTTGGGTCATTTAAAACAAAGCAATCAAGTTTACTACCTTTTCTCCCTTCTTTGGTAAAGACACACATGTAAATCTCAACAGGACTGTCATGTAATTTTAAATGGACCTTCCCCCCTTGGAGCTAGTTAAAGTCACTCCTTCATGCAAATATTTAACACCCATTAATGCTAATGGGATGGACTTCTGTTTTCACATAAGGAACTTGATTTCTTTGTGTGAAAATAATACTCCGCAAATAATGAACTTTCTTCCACCAGCTAAAATGTGAAAACAAAAAAATGCAAGGTGCAAGGAAGGTCTTTCGAGCAAACAATATCTGCCTATAGAAAGAACAAAAGGCATTTTCACATCCCATCCGTCTACTGTCGGATAGGAATCTGGCTCAAAATATGTATTTCCTGTCACCGCTGAGCTAGAGAATCTACCGGGAGATTTTTTTTCAATTAAAATTCTGTGCACCAATAATGGACTCTGCTATGGAGCTTTTAATTAAAAAAACAAACGGAATGATATAAACCCACATTGTCTCTAAGCGCTGTTTGTATTAAAGGATTAGACTGATGAGATGTTTGGATTTTATTGTTCTAAACATGTGTTTCAGTTGGTGCTCTCGGACCCACCATGTGAAGAAAGTGAAATGTAAGTAAATAGCAAGAGGCTTCATGTTTTTATTTAGCATTTTCAAAATTCAAAGAATAAAAAAAGGCTCAAGTCATTTGAGAAGCCCCAAATGAGTCTCGAATGATGATTATAATCATGCAAGAAAAGTAAGAGCAAATTGTTTTTAAATGCAAATGGCTCAATTTTTCTAAAAGCAGGAAAAGAGACACTTTCATTATGATTAGCTTTGGCAAATATAAGGAGCCTCATTGATTTCTAGGTATTTTTGCTCACTGCATTCTCCACCAGAGTGGTAGCAAGGGTTCTTCAGGCTCACAAAGATGTCATCTTCGTCCGCACCCCCACTTGGAAGTCACAGTGTTGGTGGGCCACCATTTTCTGGGTATTCAGTTTCAAATATAAGCCAACTGACAAAGATTCTCACCTGTATTCTGTGTACATTTCAAAATGCATTTGATATACGTTATGAGAATAACTGACTCAATTTTCTCACTTTGGGGACCGTCAACTTAATGGTTCCCAGAATTCTATTCTGGACTTGGGGGAGAAGGTGCCATTAATAATGCTGATGATGATTAATAAGAGCTGTAATGCACTATAACTTAATGCAAGTGTCAGAAAAGCATGTCTGCCAAGCACGGCCTTCTCGGTGCAGCCCTGATGACCAGGTGGCTCTTTTCAATTATTATTACCTGTCACCCTCAAGGTCAAAGTCTCATGGCCTGGGCGCTGCCTCCAGATGAAGAGGCCGTGCTATGTGGAATGCCTTCCTTGGCCCTGGAACCATTCACCTGCTTTGGTGGATCATCTCATTATTGATCATCTGTGCTTTATGTCTATGCTCTTCTTCCAGCTCTGGCATGGCTGACTCTCCACTGCTCTTTCTTTGTGTTGATTTTGGACTCCCCTTTTTCTGTCTTCTGGTGTTTATAACATGATGGAATTTTTCATGCCTGATGTACTTACCTAACTCTGGACCTCCTAGCTGCCTCATCTTGCCCAGTCATCTCCTATCTTTGACCCAGCATAATAGAATACAGAAATTTATAACTGGAAAAGATCATAAATGTTGAATCTAATTATTCAATCAATATGATCATAAATGTTGAATCTCATTCTTCGATCAATAGAACAGGAAAATACGCTACAGAGGACATTGATAAGCGGACTTTCCAGTCACTGAGGCTACTGGTCTCCTTTTTAGGGGAAGAAATTGAGACCCAAAGACAGTAGCAAAGTAATGCAGGGCTTCAGCTAGTTCTGAAGTACAATTTTTTTTTTAGCTACCTCACTTTGCATACAAGTGTCTACTGTGTTTGTCATTAATACCACTGCTTTTGAATGAAAAGAAGAGACTACCTCAAATATAATGCCTAGCATTATAAATTTATTTTCTGCCCTAGCAGAAAATAAAAAGAGAGGGCAAGAAAGTAGCTGGTATTGCAGAGAGGTGATATTAGGTAAGTATTTGTACCAAAGATAGATGCCAAATCTTTTGCCACTACAAGGTATTTGAGAGATGATTAGTTTTATTTATTTTTTTTCAAACCCAAACTATTTTTTATGATCTGAACTACTCAATTTATTTTTATAATGGCTTTTCATTAGTATGAATAATACATTGCTAGGCTGTCTTTGTATAAAATTTAAATATCATAAGTAATTTAGTATATGAAAAAAACTAGATAGAGCCTCCCCATTACAGCCCAATCCTTTTCCCTCCTCAAAATAAGCAAGTACACTGATACACTCATGTACATATATATTCATAAGTAGAGTAACTTATAAATATGATCATACATCCACAGGATTTTGTCAATTAATTGCATTAATAGATTCTGGATATCTCACCAACTTATCTGACTCGAGGAAGTTAAGTGTTTTGCTCGAGAGTAAGCAAGTAAAAAGCAGAGCTTGGATTTGGACCCAGGACTGACTCCTGAACCAGAATTTTACTCTACGAAGTATGTATATGTACCATACATATATGCGTACTATATGTACTACTATACCACTATATATATATTACAAATTTGCACCATAAAGCTGTATTGTATGCCCAATGTTAAACGAAATTATACACTGGGTGAAATACCTGAGGATATATGGTTCATCTATTCTTCTAGATACTATACAATTTATCTTGGATTAATGAGGTCAAGCCACCACTCCAGGTGATATGATACAGTACCCATCTCTCTCCCAGATTGTTATAGCTAAGTGCACTTTTGCCTACGTTAAGGGATGATTTAAAAAAGAAAAAGATCCATGAAATTTGTTATTCCATTTATTCTAAGAGCATATGAAAAATGTTGTCCCCATTGCCAACAGAATCCTCTTCATAAAGCCCAATAGTTTGAATTCTTCTCTAGTGTCTACTCCAGGAATAGTTGTGCATCTGGTGAGTAATGCTGCATGATTTTGTTAATTTTAGAGGATACTATATAACCAAGTCTCTCTCTCATCCTATTAACCTCTAGAAAGCTTAAGCCAGATCCCGAGTTGGGTTAAATTCTTCATATGGGGTTTACTATATTCAATTTAAAAACTGATCTCACTCTTGGCTTATTCTTTTTGTGTGATACGCTCCATGCTCTCATTTCTATTACTTTTTGTATTTCTAATATTTTTAAAGCATTTTGGAACACAGAATATTGAATGCATTCAGGCAGTACCCCCCATAGTAATTTGAGGTCAGAGCTGGCTTTTCCTCTTCCCAGTGGTGGGGCTGCACGGTAGTAAGACTCATTCTCCACAGCCAGACCATTTGGGTGTGAACCCCAACTCGGCCACTTGCAGCTTTGTTATCTTGGGCAAGTTACTTCATGCCCGAATTTTCCCAATTGTACAATGAGGATTATAATATTGTGACCTTACCTCATAGCATCGTGAATCTGAAAGTGAGTTAATTCCCTCTGAAATTATATAACTGGTTTAGAAGAATGCCTGGCACAGGAAGTTCTGGCTAAATCTAGCAAAGGAGCCACCGGAGCAATTCTGTAGTTTTCTTCTCGAATTTTTCAAATTGAGGAATTTGTAGTTAGACTTAGGTCCACAGAATCTCAGCGCTGAGAAGAATGATAAAGGTCAACTAGGCTAATCATCCCTGTAAAGGAAAAATCATCTCCATAACATTCGGGGGCAGTAGTTTTACACTAAAGTCAGAAAAAAATCCTTCAGCAACCACTTCGAGAGAACACTCATGATCGGGAATGTCTTCCTTAAGCTTCATAGTTGGTTCTCTTTTCTCCTGAATGTTTTTTGTTTTTGGCATCATCCCAATTTGACCAATAATATATAAATCTCTGAGTAATTGCTTCACTTTAAAAAATGTAATTTTCCCTACGCTGAATATCTTCCATTTAAAATTTGAGCAATTAGGGGCACCTGGGTGGCTCAGTGGGTTAAGGCCTCTGCTTTCGGCTCAGGTCATGATCCCAGGGTCCTAGGATCGAGCCCCACATCGGGCTCTCTGCTCGGCAGGGAGCCTGCTTCCTCCTCTCTCTCTGTCTGCTTCTCTGCCTACTTGTGATCTCTGTCTGTCAAATGAATAAATAAAATCTTTAAAAAAAAAAAAAGCCTTGTTTTAAAAAAATTGAACAATTAGAATATTGTTATTGTTCTGATACTTTTTTAAGAATTAAAAAAAAAAATCTGTTTAGGGAGCACCTGGCTGGCTGGCTCAGTTGGTAGAGCATGTGTCTCCTGATCTCAGGGTTCTGAGTTCAAGCCCCACATTGGGTGTGGAGTCTACTTAAAAGAAAAAAAAAAAAAGAATTAAAAAAAAAAATTTTAAAAATTGATCTTGCGGGGCGCCTGGGTGGCTCAGTGGGTTAAGCCGCTGCCTTCGGCTCAGGTCATGATCTCAGAATCCTGGGATTGAGCCCCGAATCGGGCTCTCTGCTCAGCAGGGAGCCTGCTTCCTCCTCTCTCTCTGCCTGCCTCTCTGCCTGCTTGTGATCTCTCTGTCAAAATAAATAAATAAAATCTTAAAAAAAAAATTGATCTTGCAAAAGACATGGAAATAATGGTGGGGAAAGGAGGAAAGCACACAGAGTCAGAAGACTTGTAATCTGGTTTGAGTTCTTTGACCAGCTAGTGATCTCCACAACTTCTCTACTCTGGGTTTCAGTTGTAGAGTATGTAAATTGCTGAGTGAACTAAATGCTCCCAAAGGTGCCTACAGTTTGGAAATTCCATGATCACTTTGCATTTGTCCAGCTAACTCCTTCTTGACCATTGTATTTATTGCATATCAGAAACTCCAGCAGTGATTGCACAAGATCAAAAAGAGAAGTAAGTCAATTTGGATAATTGTTATCACTGGCAAAAAAAAAAAAAAAAAAAAAAATACTGAGTGGCTTAAAATTTAAAGAACTGAGAAACAAATTGAGGTAGTTAATCTTTAAAATTGACATTTTGATAAGAATGAAGTCTATTCTTAAATGTTGAGAGGGTAAGCAAAGATTTTTAATGGAGGGAGATGAAACAATCCACACTCCTGATTATGTGCTTACTTTTCAATTTCCCAAATAGGAAATTTCTACTCTTTTGTTGGGCTAGAACACCTAGAGAATGTCCCTAGGTCTATAGTGGGATACTGTATGTTTAAGATTTATATTTTTTTAATATAATACTTAAAATTTTTATGACTATAAAAGTGATGTACATTTAAAACATATGGAAATGTGGGAAAGATAAAGCGCCTCATGATACCAACTGTAAGGGAAGAAAGCATTGTTAGTAACTCGGTGTATAGGAGTATACTACTACAAAACACCTAATTAGTGAAAACATTGCATTTATGTAATAGAATATACAAAGTAGAACTGAGCCCTCTTTGTTATTTTACTTCACAAGGCTTTTGATGATAAGTATGAATCTTCTTGATGACTGGATAACATTCCTTTATAAGGATGTCTCATTAATTATTTTTAAAATCCTTTATCGATGATTGCTTGTCTTAGGATGCCTTCTAAAATTATACTTCAACTGCCATATTTCCCCAGCCGTTTGCACCTGTGTCTTTACGTGAATATACACACACACACACAAAGCCTACAACACAAAAAACGAAAAGCCTGGGTGATTAACTTTCCTCTTAAATGTTTGGGGTAAAATTTTTACGTTGACACTTCACATATGTTAAAAAGTCACTTCCCACTAGAACGATGATAAACATGACACACTGTCTCCTTGGAGAGGCTGGGAGCAATAAATTAGCTGACAGTTATGAGTGATTTCAAGCTGAAAAGTACTGAGTGTTATTTTAACAAAAACTGAAGTAGCCATGATTAAGTACAGCTCCAACTCACAGACTTACCGGACTGTGATGAACAGGTTTCCACTGCTTAATCCCAGAATACTTCGACAATGCCCATTTACCAAAGTATGAAAAAAGTCCATCGGCACACCTACATTCCCAGTGCCTGGCATAGCGACGGACTCTGCGATAAATAGCACAGAAGTGGTTTAGGTTAGCTAAGCCTCCCGAAAATCACACCGTGAACTTTGTTTTCGTGTGAGGAAACGTTTTAAAACTTATCCCAGGAATGATTGCGTTGTGCCTAGACACTCAATTGGTTTGACCATCCTGACTGAAAGAATCAACGTCACACTCTTTGGTAAATGGCACGTGTGGCCACTTTCAGTCATTTCCCCCTTTTCCCAACTTCTTCCTCTAACCAGGTCTGCAGCCTGGCTATTCTCTACCAAGATATTAAAGGTTAACAGAAATTATAAACCTTCCCTGGTGAATCTGCATTTTAAAGAAATTTCATACCTAATATCTATGACATGTTACCTCTGAAAAGTTAGTCTCCATCTTCCCAATACACAACTGTCATCATAACTCTAGAATCAAACCTTACGACCATGAAATTGCCTATGTGTGACAGTTGCACATTCACCTGTATTCTCAGGTATTCCCAGTCCCGAATGAACTGGGCATATTGCGACCATTTGGTTCATTGTGCAGGGAGGTGGTACACAGTGAGTACATGATTGTTCTGGGAAAATAGGTACAGTCAGAACAAATATTATGGTCCAAGAGAATAGGTTTTGGCCATCCAGAGGTCCAACATTAACTCTTCTTCTTTTACCACCAGGTGCATAAACTATAAAGATCGATACACAAGTGACTGGTATATCTGGTAAGGATAACCCCAATTTGTTATAAAACCTTTGGTGATGTATATATACTCTGTTTCCTAAATAATAAAAATGGCACATAAAATCATAGAGTTAAGGAAATTTTAAAGGTCATGAAATATATGTGGAAACATCACGTTCTGATTTTTGGTTAGTGTTTACTAATGTACTTCCTGTGACAGGGAATTTAAACTGTTTTGGGAATAGTTTATTCCCAAATTAGAGAAATTTAACAATAAATAATTGTTTTTCCTTTTGAAATCTCCCTAAATGACTCCAGTACTGATTTCAAAATTCCTAAAAACCTTCAAAATAAGACTTCTACCTTTTACAAGCTGTCCTTCAGAAACTGTTAGACAGTAGTTATACACCTTCTACATCATGACTTCTGTATTTTTTAAATGAAACATTATTAGTTCTCTCAATTAAGTGGTTAGATCCTGTCTTGTCTACTTTAAATCCCCAACCCCACCCAACATCTACAACTGCCTCAGTTGCTTAACTACTCGTTGAATGCATGGCTGGCTGGCCGAAAGAGAGGAGTAATGGATGAATGAATTAAGGGACAAAGACACTGTTCCTTGGAATAACCTTCAATTTCCAGAGGAAATGATCATCATCCCCTGGCAAGATCGACCCACTCTGAGCACCATAAATGTTCCAAGTTTAGCAACAGTATATGAGTAGTGGTGGGGGATTGCTTAAAGAGTTTGGCCTCACAGATTTCTTGCACCCTGTCTCCTGGAGCTCTTGCACCCTTTCCAGAAGCAGCAGGAGTTCCTAAGCTCTCTGCATGCTCCACCTCACTCCTTCTCTGCTCCTTCTCGGCATCAGGATCTTGCTGCTGATTTTCCTGGTGACTCTCCTCTGTGGAGTCATGTTCTTCTGCTTCCAGTGCTGGCTGAGGAGACCCCGAATGGAATCCCCAAGACGCACCATGGCTGTTTTTGCTGTTGGAGACTTGGACCCCGTTTATGGTGAGCTGTCTGCACACTTCTAAACTTCCTGTTTGAAACCTAATGGTTTGTGGTGAATTGAAGAACTAACCTCTTGAAAAGCAAATTTGTGAACTGAGAACAAGACATGGTTTATTGGAGACCCAAAGGTATGCCGTGGGGAGAGAGTCTAAGTGAGAAAACTTCAGAAGAAAGGAGACCTCAAAAGAAAAAAAAATGTGAATTAGGGAAATGACCCATAGTTGAGTATGGCAATAGAACCTCAACCTCTTGTTCAGTCAACATGCAAAAGAGAAGAGATACACAGGGCTGGTCACTCCAAGTGAGGGGTAAGGTGTAAGGTACACAATAACCTCTTCGAGCCTTTGATATCAAACTGTCCTGCCCTGGTGTTCCTATAGTGTCATTACTAAGTTCTCCATGCCTCACTTATCTGCAGTAACATTGAGCCATACTTTCCAGATTGTCTGCTACCAATGGATAGCCTGAAATACTTGGAATTGGGCAGGCGGGTGTCAATGCTCATGTCCCTTCTCCCCAGACAGGGGCAGCACCCTGATCCTGCCTGTTTCCAACTCCCACCCCCAAAATGACGCCCATCCTATTATTTTCCAGTCTGCATGAGAGAGTAAGCAATGGAGGGAAGCCAGGCTTTAGAGTTATTTGTAACTGCCAGCCTTAGTTGTAGGTAATACAATTATCACTTACTGGTTTCCGGGAGATCACAGGTCATAGATTATTTCTTTGTGTTAAGCATTGTTCTCAACCAAACCATCTGTCATGAAACTCCCTCTGAGGTGCTGTCTTGTACACCATACATAGAGGCCTCAAGAGGGCTTCGTAGAGATTAATAGCTGTGCTTCAGGAACTTGGGCCAGCATAAGATTTTCAATGGATGGAACAGGGAAAGCCCTGGGAAAACTAACAGCTAAATAAAAGGTGGAGTAAAAATAAACCTAAATGTTTTAATATCAAAACTTGGTACTCGGGACGCCTGGGTGGCTCAGTGGGTTAAGCCGCTGCCTTCGACTCAGGTCATGATCCCAGCATCCTGGGATTGAGTCCCACATCGGGCTCCTTGCTCAGCAGGGAGCCTGCTTCTCCCTCTGCCTCTGCCTGCCACTCTATCTGCTTGTGCTCACTCTCCCTCTCTCTCTCTCTCTCTGACAAATAAATAAATAAAATCTTTAAAAAAAAAAAAAACTTGGTACTCAAGATTTAGTGATTATATTAACTATTGGCTTTCTAAAAAGTCATTATTTAACAAAAGAAACACATGTCTATTTGAGAAATGGTTATTTGCAGAAAGATAATTAGAGTCTCCAATGAAAAAATCATCTTTCGCCTAAAATCAAACACTTTCTATTGAGCATAGAAGGAAATAGGGCCACCAACATTCTTATAAATTGTATTAGTCAAAGGGGTCAACATGGTCACATTGGTCTATTTTTATTTATTTAACTTGAGGCATTTAACAAATAAATGTAATTATGATACCTCCAACTTGACTTGAGTTTTTAAGGAGGATAATCCACTCTGGTCTTCTTAGGCCTTTATGTACTCTGAAGAAGACTCTTTTACTAGACTGTCTTGAATCATTAAAAACTTCTCTTCTTAATTGTAAGCAAGCTGTAGTAACCAGTTGTAGTGTTATCATTTTTAAGGCAGTGTATGTGCCACAGTTATATCCCCATTTTTCTGATGTTTTTATATTTCCTGCTTGGTGATTTACACATATGCTTTTGATTTGCCTGAATGTGCCTGAACAGGTATGATTGGGAGAGAAGGTGTCAAACCTGTTAGATTATGGCAATAATCTGCATGTAATCATACCAAATGCAGGGCATTAGAATTGCATTCTCTGTCATTGTGGACAGAAAAAGAATATACTTGGGAAGAAATTATTTAAAAAAAATATAGTCACAATTTATTTCACATCTACCAAGTATTAGGCACTAAATTAGGGGCTTCTCAGATATTATTCCTAATTGCTAAATACCAACCTGGGAAAGTGGCTATTATTCCTCTCAGAAGATGTTATATACGTTTCTCCCTATGCTGGATGAATATACCACATAGATCTTTACTGCAAGTCAACTAATACACTTCAAATTGTCCACTATTGAGGGTAGGGAGCCAGTGAAAATCGGGGCAGGTCACTTTATTCTTTCCTCTAAGTGATCCTGTATCTCAGACCTCTAGGCATTTCCACTGGGTGAGTCCTCAAAGGTAGGTTTTGTTCTCCAGAATCCCCAGTCCCTTTCTCTTTCCATTGGTTCCTTCCTGATGCCACTGGTATCTCTCGGAATCTTATGTTGCTCAAGAAACTTTAAATCTCTCCTCTAGCTCAAGTTATATTACAAAACTCATTTTTGTTGTTTGCTACTTTCCATTCTAGGGCCAGAGGCTCAGTTGCCCATTCCTATTTTTTTTTTTCCTTGCCTAGTTGGGTGTTAGGTTATCCCACCTACTACCCATCTCCCACCCTTTCTAAGGGATGCTCAGAAGAGCTACAGGCAGTGAACAGCCATTTGCATGGTTTTTGATGTGGAGATGTCTCCCAGAGTTGTGCTTCCTGGAATTCCTGTTTTTCCCCCTCCCAAGCAAAATACAATGGAGTAATTGAGGAAGTGGTATTCTCTGTGATCTTTAGTGACATCTTCTTGACTAGCAATTTCTGAAAGTAAATTCCAGGGAGTCAATATTTTAAGGCAGTCTGAAACCCAGACCCTGACTGGATTTCTTTCCCCCACTGGATCCCCATTATACTTTCATTTCTCCTGACAAATGATTCTTCCTGCCTCTTATTTCCGTAAAAGCAGGTTTTCTCCAAAAGGAAAATGAGGGAACCACAACAGGACCTTTTTATGGCTACAGAGGAGGTAAGAGCCAAACTCTCTTTAGAGATTGGCTACTCTACTCTACTGAGCACAAAGTATGTGCTCATAGCTTTGAGTTGAGTCCAGTCTCCACCAGATTCACACATCCACACTGATGGTTGTGGGGTGGTACCTCAGGATCTTCCTCATTGTCGCAGTTCAGAAGGGAGAGGAAAATGAGAACTCACTTGAAAGACACTGGTGACATTAGAATATGAAATAAGGTTTCTGGACTCCCTGCCAACCTTTTGAGCACAAGGGGAAGATAGGACATTCCCTCCTGAAGATAGGAATTCCCTCCTGAATGTAGGAAATGGGTCATTTAAAGCATTTTAATGGCTAGACTAGATTTTCTTTATTAACCCTGGGGTTCTTCCTAGACCTTTACTTTATTTCTTCAAAAATTATCTCATGCTATTGCCACTATTTGCTGAATCTATTAGTTGAAATAGTTCTGCTCTTCTAACCAGTGGGTCCAAGGTTTGACTCTCAGGATCCCATGAAAGCTGCCCTCACGTGACAAGCCAAGAGGAGAATTTTGATGGAATATGGAAAGCTGGGATGGACTAAAATTTACTGCTATTAAAATATATAAAATGGGAAATTTCTTCCACTAACAATACCAGACAGCAGTATTATGGCTCAGGTTGTCAATTATCTTGATTAGAAATATTCAAGAGACAAAGACAAACACTTGCTTGGGATCCTCATAAACAGTGTGCCAGCCCAACGCACCCAATGCACGATGATATTTCTGTCTGGGAAAGGTCCTTGGGAATCTCACACAAATACCCAGGCCCCTGTTGCATCTCATGTGCCAGTAGGCAGGTCTTTTCACAGTTCTCTGCTGATCTAGTACTCAGATTCCTCAGTCTTTCCTCTTCTCTCATGGGATCTATGTTTCTATGTCCATAGCATGTCCAAAAAGGGGGAAAGAATCCCTCCAATATCCCCATGGAGGGTAAGGAAAAAGAGCGAGAACTGCTAGAGAAAGAGGAAGGGAGGGAGACCAGAAGGAAGCCAGGAAGGTGGAGGGAAAGGGGAAGGATGAAGAGTAGAGGAGAAGGAATCTACAGTTGGAGGTTGGAGGTATTTTGAGGAATGAAATGAATAATGATTTATTTTATGCAAGCCCTAGGTCATGTTACTTTTTTCTGCCTCAGTCCCACCTCCTCTTCCAGGACCCAGCCCCCAGATAGTTTCTCTTCTTCCGTTATCACCCAACACCCCTCCCCACTCCCAGCTCCTCTCATGGATCCAGTGTTCCCTTAGCATCACTGCTGTACCCCCAGAAAGGACCTGTTCAATGCCCTACACCTTCCTCTGTGAGGTTCTCTGTGAAGTGATCTCTGGAACCTCTTGCCCTTTCTCTCAGCCATCAGACCCTAACAGTTCTAGAATAACTCAGCACCTGTGTTAGGGGCAAGCATTTCTTGTTTTAATGTTTTCTTATGGCCTTACCTTACCTTACCTATTTTAATGATGCTTTTGGAATCCCTTTTATCTGAGAAGTCCACAGAAAATGGGAGATTTTGAAGGGTATTTTCCCCCTCAAATTAATAAATGGAGAGAACACACACTGGGCCACAGAAATGACGTTTTAAAGGACTGTATACAGATTTTTAGTAGAGGTGGGAAAAGAAGAGAACATCATTAAAATTCTCCACACCCATCTATACCCCAAATCAGAATCAATGCTCTCACTTTAAAGGATCTGGCTCTGTGAGACAGGGTGAATAGGTAGACAATACAAGTGACTTGAAAAAAGTTTTGAGTTTTTTAGTTTCATAGTTTTGTTTATGTGTTAAATCTATATTTGAAAAAATAAGTAATGGCAAAGGAGTTGTAAAGTTGACCATTAACAAACTTTTTTTTTGTTTTTGTTTTTTGTTTTTGTTGTTGTTGTTGTTGTTGTTGTTGGTTTACTGAAAACAGGTCTTCATTGAAAAAAAAGTTGTGAAGCTGAGTAAAAGCCCTTATTTGTGAGAAAATAAGACATTTAAGGATAATGAAAAGAAAAATGTTTGGGGTCTGGTAGGTGAGAGGACAAAAGGCTTGAGGCAGAAAAAACAATCTAGTGTTCATTAGAAAGAGAGAATTTGAGAGCATAAAGAAAAGATCCCCACCATTATCTGTCCATATTCCTTATTAAAAATAATAAATTACTGTAAAATCTACATTGTCTCCATTTCCATCCTGTGTAGATCAGACTTGGGTCCTGTTAGCCCCAGCAAGGCAGCAAACAGGTCCCATGCCATTTCTGAGAAGCCAGCGAGGTGAGTGCCCGTGGAGACACCCCTCCTGAGGCCACTCATCTTAGGGGCTGATCTCCTCAATAATGCTGCCTTTCAGAGATACAATCTTCCTGACCCCATTTCTTCCACAATTTCAGAGATAATCTTCCCTTTTTTGTACTTCTGGGTAAATAGAAATACTAATCTTTCATCAATGATGAAACGTAAGGGCTCTGAATTGGGGAAGGGACAGAGAAGAAGCAGGCTTCACATGCCAGCTCCTCTCTCCATCACCTCTCCCAGATCCTATCTTATTTTAGGATTATTTCCGAAGCGTTACCTCTCTGAACTTCATGTTCTTTAGGTAAATATTCTGTGAATCGTTTTAGGTAAGGAAAGAGGGAGCATTTCATTCACCTACTTTTGTTTCAGAGCATAATAGTAGTAATAGCTCACATTTATTGAGCACTTACCATGTGCCACGTTCTGTGCTAACACCTAACATCTTTAGGCTCATTTACTCTTCCCTACAATGCTATGAGGGGTTCACTATCATTCTATACTCCAAAGATGAGGGAGCTCCTCCTCTCTGCCATTGTAGTACAAAAAGGTACATTGTGTAAATGAATGACATAGTTATGTTCCAATTATATTTAATATATAAAAGCAGTCACAGAACTAGATCTAGTTCAAGGGCCATTTTTTTTTTCTCTTTAAAGGTGTTTTTTTTTTAAAGATTGATTGATTGATTGATTGATGAGAGAGACAGAGAGAGAGCATGTGAGCGGGGAGAGGGGCAAGAGGAAAGGAAGAAAATCTCAAGCGGACTCCACACTGAGTGTGGAGCCCCTGAGATCATGACCTGAGCTAAAACCAAGAGTCAGAGGCTTAACCTACTGAGACACCAGGCACTCCTCTTTAAAGGTGAATTTAGAGTTGTTACTAGAATTTATAGTAGTCATTGTTTTGAAAAGAAGCAATCAGGGCACCTGGGTGGCTCAGTAGGTTAGGGTCTCTGCCTTCAGCTCAGGTCATGATCCCTGGGATGGAGCCCCGAGGTGGGCTCTCTGCTTGGCAGGGAGCCTGCTTCCCCTTCTCTCTGCCTGCCTCTCTGCCTACTTGTGATCTCTGTCAAATAAATAATAAATAAAATCTTAAAAGAAAAGAAAAGAAAAGAAAAGAAAAGAAAAGAAAAGAAAAGAAAAGAA
>NW_019154086.1:2007960-2068321 GCF_002288905.1 Enhydra lutris kenyoni
GCAATCAAACCATTTCAAGACAAAGACCAAGGTAGGGGAAAATACATGGATTGTGGCTATGAAATGTTACTGTTGGTTCTTGTAACTCAAAAGCAGTAGCAGTCTTTCAAGGAAATACTAACAGGAGATTTCCAAAAGAGCTATGGGAATAAGTACATAGTTTCTCAAAGTGATCAGTTTGAGGAAGAAAATGCTTGTTTTTGATATTTAGTACCTTACAGTGTGCATAATCTTAAAGTCAAAATTTTTATTTCGAGGCATTTTTAAAAATTTGATCAGGTTTTTCCTTTATTGTGCATGTGTATTTTAGATGCAAACTTTTCACAAGTTAACATTTTTACTAGTTCTCATAGAGAAATGTTTAATTAATTACATTTGTTTAGTTTGCAGAGCATAAATATGAAATAATGAAGTTCAGACATTACGTTTAAATATTTCTATTGAAATTTGCCTTTCCCATGATGGAAACATTAGCTAAAATACTGTTAGTATTTACAGGAATCTTGTCTTCCAGTCTACCAAAAAGGGCATTCTCCCTACTTTCGGCCTCTAAATTGTAAATGCTTCTTGATGGGTTAGTCAGTGATGATATCATCTGTTCATGAGAGCAAATTTCCTTGCTATAGTGACTAAACTATCACTTTAGAGAGAGCAGGATGGTTGTAAATTTTTTCTCAAGGGCACAAATAATTTTCTGTTGCTCCAGTGATCCAAGAAATGCCAGATTTTATTAGGCAGTTCATGTACTTCTGTTTTATGCTGACTAGAAAGATTACAAGTCCCCGTTTTTCTCTTTCCAGGGACAGAAGTGGCTGTGAATCCAACTGTTGGAATTCACCTTCAAACTCAAAACTCTGAAATGTGTCCTGCTCCATGTTTTGGCACTTTAGACCCCCCACCTCCATATGAAGAAATTCTGAAATCAAGCTGATAGCTCCAGATCGTCAACTGACAACATTAGAAACATTTTTTTTTTTTAATTCTGAAACATTAAATGTAGGAACAATTGTTTTATTTAGTGTGAATTTTCAGAAATCAATTAATATAGCCTGAAAAAGGACAATTAATAGAGTCTGCAAAAAGACAAGAGAATGACTGTAGAGAAAGAATTTCGGTCAGGGAGATGTTTCAGTAGTGAATTACTGGACTTTTCGTGTATCATTGCCATGTTCTGTTTCATGCTATACAACCAAGTGATTGTCTCTCTATCAACACTCCCATTAATGCATGGAGTAGTCTCCATTAAGTGCGATTCCACTCCAGGTACACATCACAGCTTTCTCTGCCTTATTCTCTCTGTTTTCATCCAACCCTTCCCCTCGTATGGAGTTAATAAGAGTTATCATAATTAAACGATGGTCCAAGTGGAGATTCAGACATGTCCAGACCCAAACCAGAAAGAGAATATTTGAATTAGGGTAAAAGGTGAGAGTAGGAACAAGGGACACTCAGAGTTGAAGGATGAAGGGTGAATGAAGGAGATTAAAAGTCCCCGTTCGAAAAGGTGCCTGTCTCAGCCTGAGGAGAGAGAAAGTGTAGATGGAGGCTGAAGGAGACCCCGAAGCTGTGCGGCATGTATAATAGCACAGTGTGGAGAAGGAGGAGGCTCCCATTTGGATGATAAATGTAGGCTCTAGAGCCCACAGTCTTTCTCTGGTACCTGGAGACTCGGCATTTCTTGAGGAACTATGATAAGTATCTTTGGCTTAGATATCGATGTTCTTATTGAGAACACTGACTACAGAAGTAGCAATGGGACAGTTTCAGCATTTTTGCAGTGACCATGAGCAACGGGGGCCAGGAAAAGAAATCCATGCTAGAACAGCCGGTGGTGTTCAGCTGACAAATTTGTCAAACAAAACAACTGATACCTCCACTTATTTATTTAAAATACCTCTTAAGATAGCTTGACCAAATTTATCTCCTAATCTTTTCGCAAACTTGTTTTTCCAAACTTTCCTCATCTCCAGCGACAGTAACAGCAACTTTTGAGTTGCTTAGACCAAAGAACTTGGAGTCATTCTTGAGTCCTCCGTTTGTGTCTCTTCCTGTATCCCTGTTGTCAGAAAGTGGCTTGGCTCAGCTCTTAACTTCAAAATAAGCCTAGATTCTAAACAGTTCTTACTACATCTCTGGTGGGAGCCACTCACAACCAATCATTGCCTGGATGACTGTAATAGCATCTCGACTGGTCCTTTTGCTTGCAGCTTTGCCCTTCTATATATTCTATTTCCAACACAGTAGCTAGAGCAATATTTTCAAAACATAAGGAGAATCATGTCCCTTACCTAAACTCCAGTGACATTCCACCTCACTCAGAGGAAATGCTGAAGTCCTTGTCCCAGGCCCCTGTAGGATCAATGCCCTGCCCAGGTCTCCTTTCCCGTGACTCTCACCCTTACTTATTTGTCCCAGGAACGCTGTTATCAGACCTATCAGGTGTTAACCTTCCTGCATCTGTCTGTTCAGGCCCTATACTTGCTGTTTCTTTTTTTTTTTTTTTCTTTTCTTTTCTTTCTTTCTTTCTTTTTTTTTTTTTTTTTGACAGACAGAGATCACAAGTAGGCAGAGAGGCAGGCAGAGTGAGAGGGGGAAGCAGGTTCCCCACTGAGCAAAGAGCCCAATGCAGGGCTTGATCCCAGGACCCTGGGATCATGACCTGAGCTGAAGGCAGAGGCTTTTACCCACTGAGCCACCCAGGGGCCCCACTTGCTGTTTCTTTTGTCTGCAACACTCTTTCTCCAAATATCAACATTGTTTCACTCTTTTACTTCCTTTAATTCTTTGTACCAATGTCACCTTCTTCATGAGACCCACGCTGATTATTCTACTTTAAAAATTGCAACTTCTCCCCATCCTGGCATTTCCACCTCTTTGTCTCAGATACACTTTTTTTTTCATAGCACTAACCACCTACTCTACTACAAAATTGAATTCTATTTATAATCTGGTCGCCTTCCCTTGCTAGAATGTAAATCTATAAGGGGACAGATCTTTGAGTTATTCACTAATTTATATCCCAGGGTCTAAAGGAGTCTGGTATTTAGTATGTATTCTAGCAGATTTTGTAAGCCTTCTTACCTAGTTCAGGAAAGTCCCAAAGGTAAATGGATGAGATTTGGTAGGGATAAGGCTTTACAACAGTGAATGTGGGTAAGAGCCAGGGGCAGATGGCTTATTGCTACTAAAATAATCTCATTAGTATCTACTGATGAAAGAAGCCCAGAGAACTTGTGTTAATATACTCTAATAATCTCAGGTAGGTAAGCAAGGTTTAGGGTGTATACAAGGTGCTTCCAGATTTTATTCTCATGATAATTTTGTGACCTAGCTACCCCTAACTTCGAGTTACACATGGTAGATTGAACATATCTGCTCCCTTCTGAAATGTACTAAGATTACAATAAAAGAGGAAAAATGTTTTTAATTCACAAGAACAAAGAAATTGGCAAGAAGATGACAAAGAACATTAACAGCGAGATTTTGGTATACAGAGAGATATCTGAAATGGAGGTAGATGGATAAATCATAATTCATTGGGGTTTCAAGTTTCTCCACTAGGCTTAGTGTCTTCAGGGACAAAACCGAGAATAATCAAGCAAATTCATGCTGTAGCAATGCAGGGACTCCCCAAGAATTAGAGGTAGGAGAGGTGAAGAGAACTCTGGAAATGATGATGAACATGATCTACAGGAAGATAGTATTTTTTTTTTAAGATTTTATTCATTTATTTGACAGAGATCACAAGTAGGCAGAGAGGCAGGCAGAGAGAGAGGGGGAAGCAGGCTCCCCTCTGAGCAGAGAGCCCGACTCGGGGCTCGATCCCAGGACCCTGGGATCATGACCCGAGCCGAAGGCAGAGGCTTCAACCCACCGAGCCACCCAGGCGCCCCCAGGAAGATAGTATTAAACAACTTAATTAGTATTAAGAACATATTAAGAGCCAGTTCCAGTCAGGACATGACAACAAATAGCTGTAGGATGATAAGAGGGATATTAAGAAAAAAAATACATAATAAAAATGTGGTGATAAATTAACAATTGGTAAGTGGAAAGTGAAGGAACTGAAAAGACGATTCTATATCTATGAAAAACAGAAGCAGGATTAACCCCCCAACCCTGAAATGGTTAAACTATGAATAATGTAAATGGTAAATATTGAGTTTTACATTGGGCATTAGTTATATCAATAAGCTAAACAGAAGGGGAAGTGTGTCTAAGGAAAGGTGGCAGGATTTAATAAGAAAACTAAATCCTAATCAGATTGTGGGAAGTCAGTGAATAATATTTAAAATTAAAAGAAAGGGATGCTTAGGTGGCTCAGATAGTTGGGCTTCTGCCTTGGGCTCAGGTCATGATCTCCAGGTTCTGGAATCACGAGCCCCACGTCTGGCTCCCAGCTCAGTTGGGGGCCTGCTTCTCCCTCTCCCTCTGCCTCTCCCCCTGCTCTTGCTCTCTCTGTCTCTCTCTCTCTTTCTCTCTCAAGTGAATAAATAAAATATTTTAAAAAAATAAATCAATTCAATTAAAAGAAAATTTTTTAAAAAATTGTTAAGTATGTCATTTGGAAATTGGGTCCTAAGTATCTGAAGCAAAACACTAAAACAGTTGAAAATTATTGCCTCAAGAAGTTGGAGATAATGCTATGTGGGGTTGGGTTAGAGCTGAGAAGTGCTGGCTTTTATCTGAGCCTATGATACAATTTGAGTTTTAAAACTAAATGCATGTGTTACTTTAATTCTTTCTCAATCTCTCTTTCTATAGCCCTGGCTATCTATCTATTTATCTATCATGATCCATCACTGCCTTCATTTAACAGATTAGAAAATGTGGGTTCTGGAAAAATTACTGACTTGCCCAACATTCATTGTTTACTAGCATGAGGGACAAAACTAGAGATGAGGCATCTTGATCTTTCAGTTCCTATTCCAGATATTTTTCCCGACAATGATCATCTAACTTCAAAAGTGGCTACAAGCGGCACCTGGCTGGCTCAGCTGGTTGAGAGTCAGACTCTTGATTTTGGCTCGGGTCATGCTCTCCATGTTGGGAGATAGAGCCAGGGTCTGGCTCTGTGCTCAGCAGGGAGTCTGCTTGAGATTCTCTTCCTCTCCCTCTGCCCCTCCCCTGCGGACATGTGTGTATGGGCATGCGCTCTCTTTCTCTCTCTCTAAAATAAATAAATCTTTTTTAAAAAGTGGCTACAAACATCAGAGAATGTGGGTTATAAGTAAGTGTACCTCAAATAAGTCATGCTATGGAGTTTTTGTTCATATCCTATGAGCTATGTATGTTAAAATTCATTCCCATTACAGAACAGGCAGTGGATATAATCGACACCTAGAAAAGTACAAGCACATCTGGAAACAGGGCTAACGATTCAGCCCCTGGAGTTTGCCAAAGACGTTAGTGAAAACACGGTTGAAGCGATCGGAATTTATTTTTGTGTCTTGCATTTATGTGTCAGGGCATGCCTTACCAAACTGCATGCTTGGCATGTGGTTGGTTGGTTGGTTTTGGGGGATGGGGGGAGAAGTGCGGGAGGTGTTGGCAGGTAAGTAGGGCTGATAGAAAAAGTTTGTTTACATAAAAACTTTTTTGACAAAGATGTCTTATCAGACAACCCAGGTTACATTTTCATTTAATTCTAAAAAATACCCATTAAATGACCACTACATGTTAATTATCGTGTAACATTCTGGATAGATTTCTCCACCAAACTTGTTAGTATGATTTATAATGATATTAGAGTTTCCATTACTTTGCTCAGATCTCCAGACAGAGACTTAGAAGTTCTAGCAGATGCTCCTCATGGTCCATGGAAAACTACTGAAAATAATAAAAGTAATTTGGATTATATGATATCATAACATTTAAAAAGGAAATTTAAAATGATAAACCTGTACATTTTCTGTCATCTCATCTCTGAAAATCTTTACTTGCATCTTAGTTCACCAATAAATTGTTAAACTTTTATTTAACCTGGTGTTTCAGGTTTTAATTCTAGTAAGACTAGAGTTTTTTCTTATGTTAAAGAGCATTCATTTTTTAAATGAGGCTTTTCTAATTGCGCAAAGGTGTAGCTTTTTTCTTTAAGCATCCAGCAGAGGGCATGAAAGCCTACTTATGATTGTAGCCCAATGCTAGATTTTGATTTAATGGCTAATGAAACCACAAAGCTGAGTTACTACTGATACCAGATTTTTGACAAACCCAAGCAGAATGGAATGATAATGATGTTCAAGCTTCCAAAGAGGAAATCTATTACCTTACCACATATTGCTCACAATGAAGCTGAGCATCAGGTGAGAGAGACTTGCCATGAGAGGGTCTAGAAAATCTGATATACACTCTCACTTCTGAGGAGGGGATCTATGAGTTTGAGTTGCCCACAAAGGCAGGCTAATGGCCGTACAGGATGTCCACGTGGTATGGAGAATCTACAGCACCAACCCCACAGGTCTAGCCTATTTCTTTTGTACCTGACCACAGGTTCCCCTTTCATTTTCAGTTTTGTAGTTCCAGATTTGTTTCATTTGTGTTAGGAGCACAACTTTTATAAAAGACAACTTTAAAATTCAATATCTTTCACGAAGATGAAATAGAGTTGGGATAGAACTGAATAGCATTCATATGGACAATGAAATGAAACTCCAGCAGAATATTATATCTAGGGCAAAATGTGAAATACGTCAGGATCGTGTGAGAGGAAATGAGACGATGAAAATATGTTGCCTGTGAAACCCCACTTTTGATAAAGAATAGTTTCTTTTTAATCAGAACAACAACAAAAAAGACAAATATATACATCCCAAAGGAATCTTTCACTTTTAAGTTCATTTTGCTTTGTGATTTTGTGCAAAATAATCTTATCCAGGCTATTTTTGTCTTTCATATTGAATACTAGATCCTGGGAAAGAGTGTAGTTAATTGCTTTATTATTTTTACTAATTGTATTTCTAGGAAAATGAAATAAAAGTGATAACCCTTTACAAAATGGAATTGTTTGGTGATAAAAATGTAATTTAAAGTTGTGCATTTAGACAAGAGTTATTCTTTTTTTCTAAAATTATGTCAGTCTCTACCTATCTAATTCCTGAAGCAAATAACATATATCAATCAAGATGGCAGATTTCTATATTAATAAGATGAAAAATGGTATTGTTCAGAAGCACTGAAATTATCAATAAACACAGGTTTCTTATTTTTATTACTTATTGGGGAAGGCTTCCTTTTTGGAAAAATCTATTTTGTGGGATGCCACAAGCAAAATTAAGAGAAATTTTTTTTTCCTTAGCAATTAATACAGTTACATTTGCTTTTCTATTTAATAAGTAGTTTTTGTTTTTCCGGTTGCATATGAAAACTGAAGTGTCAATTCAGATTATTTTCTCTTTTATATATCTAAATCTGGGTAAATTTATAATGTTAAAAGAGTCTTAGCTACCACTAACTAATTGCCTTCTAGATTTAGCTATTATTTTTTCTTGAAGAATATCAAGAGACACAAACTAAGAAAGTCTAAGGACACATTTTAAATAATCAGTGAACGACTACATACTTACCTGATATCGTGGAGAGTATTTGTCGCCTGTGACTTGGCCAAAACAAAACAAAGACCAGTGCTATATGAGGAGAGTTGGATGAAGGGATGGGATCCTAATCTTTTAACGATCTTAAAGCATTACTGGGGAATGTTCTGATAAGCTGCTAAATGTGAGGGACACCACCCATGGGACACACTCAAATAATAAGAGATGGAGAAACCCAGGGCTTTTACTCTACTGTTGGGGGTATACATATTTGTTTCAGTTCAGAACCGAACTGTATAAGGCTTTACAAGAGAGTTTGTTTACTTTAAAAATACATTTTCTTTTACTCTGATTTTATTAGCATAAGTAAAGGATTCCATAAAGAAAGTAACAAGAACTGACATATGCTCAGAACAGCCATTAATGGAACTTAACCCCATGTGATTGTCTCCACTGTGATTCTAGCTCCTGATTTTTATTCTCCAATAACATATTTTTTTTCCTGAGTTTCCCTCATCTTTGTTTCTTTTTTTTTTTTTTTTTGAAGATTTTATTTATTTATTTGACAGATAGAGATCACAAGTAGGCAGAGAGGCAGGCAGAGAGAGAGAGGGAAGCAGGCTCCCTGCTGAGCAGAGAGCCTTATGCAGGGCTCCATTCCAGGACCCTGAGATCATGACCTGAGCTGAAAGCAGAGGCTTAACCCACTGAGCCACCCAGGCGCCCCTCATCTTTGTTTCTGACATGGTTGGCTGACTGCTTCAGCTTCTGCTATATTAACCAATTAGCTTTTAAAATTTTAATTTACTAACCTCAAAGCCTTTCCCTTCTCTAATAAAATAGAGCCCCTTCAGATGTCCTCTTCTAATCCGTATTTCCCATCAATCGCTCTAGAAAAAAAAAAAAAAAAGGCATGGTGTAATGTTTGTTTTAATTTAGTAAGAGAGAAACTGTGTTTTACAACTAGAGCATATCTCAGCTCCTTCCCCTAGTTTCTGGGTGATGTAGGCTTAGCTTTACCTAGAATAACATAATTAAAAAACAGCAGAAAAGTTTGATGATTTCAGCAACCCTCAGAGTCTTCCTTCCACATGCAACCCCTCCTCTGGCAAAGTCAGGAAGACAATTCAAGAGCCCAGTCGACTGGGTTTCATGTCCCTTTATCTGTAGGAAGTGAAGACTGTATCAAAAAAGCATCCTCTTTCCTTCTTTAAAACGTCTAATTTCCTTTTTGACTCCGATTTTTCTTTTTTCCTCTGCTGAGTATTAGCAACAAACATTTAAGCTGTTGGTTTTTTGCAACTGATGAAGTATTAGAATATAGGTAAGGTTCGGGTGGAGTCTGGAACCAATGACAAAGAAAGAATTCTTGAGACATCTTTGGTGCAAAGTGGTGGTTTATTAAAGCATGGGGACAGGACCCATGGGCAGAAAGAGCTGCTGCCCTGGGGTTGTGATGGGTGGCAGGTTACCTACGATGGGGTTGGGGAGGTAAGGAAAAAGGGAGGTTTCAATAGAATTTTCATGTGCTATAGAGGACCTATAAAATACCGGATGCCTTGAGGCCTTGTCATTGTCAAGGTTTTTCCCTCTAGCAAGGTACTAACATTAAGATAGTTGGGAGATTCCTAAAGAACGTCCCACATGTCCCACCCAGCAGTGAGGGTGGGGGAAGGTTGCAGGGTGTCAGCTTTTGCTTGGTCCTCAGCCTGCCTTCTGTTCCCTCATCAGAACCAGTCAAGTTTTTGCAGAGGAAACCTGATAGTACTTTACATTTTTCAAATTTCTCCTAAACCTTGGTTCAACTGGAGAGTACAGAAATCACAGTATTTGATTTGAATCATATCAACAGCAAAGTGTGGACAATATTCGATTTGGAATTCGGGGTCCAATTAAAAAAATATTTTTCAGACAGTTGCAACAAAATAGACATTGGAAACTGAGGAGTTAATTGTTACTGTTGTTGATTGATAATGATATTGTTGTTATAATGTATAAAAAGTCTATGTTATGCATATATAATGAATTATTTATGAGTGACATAATACGATTTCTGAAATGTGTTTTAAATAACCAAAGTGAATAAATATTATTTTCTTACTCTTTGGGCTGTAGAAATATCCTATATACTGAAAAACCGCCAGCCCAAAATGGTGTTACTTAGAGTTCCCAAACTGGGGCTTAATACTGAATCTTCTTGCAGTTTCAACCTCCCCAGAAATGTAGCCTTAACAGGTCAGTCAGGAACTTTTTTTTTCAACACCAGTAAGGCTGTCACCTGAGTCCTCTTTATCCCCCCAAAGAAAGAGGAGATAATTAGTATGATGAGACAACTTACAGATAGCCTCCTCTGGGACAATCCTTTCCTTTTGCTAGTAACTTCCTTGACCCACCCCACCCTCCATTAATATAAACCTTCTATTTTGTATAGTTCCCCAGATTGCCTACCTGATGGATAGGGTGCATCCTGATTCATGAATTGTTCAATAAAGCCAATTAGGTCTTCAAATTTATTTGGTTGAATTTTGTTATTTGACAGAGCATATGTCCATTTTTCATCTGCTAACTCTAATCCTAGTTTGTGGCTTTTCTTTGCATGAGCAATAACATTTAATAAGCTATTTTACCTTTTGCTTAGAGTATATTCTATTTTAAGAATACACTGACTAAACCATCCTATGCCAAAATTCAGTCTCTTAAATATGAACTTTCTTATTTTTGATCACCTGGAAAGTGTTTTTACTTATTTTTATTTAATGTATTTTAAATCAACTCAGTTTCAAACTTAAATGTTTGTTAAATGGAAACTTTATCATAAGTGGAAAACAGGCTTTTTCAAATCCATATAAAAATAAATAGAAAGCTATAAAATAGAAAGACTTAATGTACCACTGAAAATGTTTTCAAATACCATTGTTAGTAGGTTTGATCCATTTTGAGAAGCCCGACAATATACCTTTTGAAATTTGGACTACCCCACATGGGACTAAAAACCAAAAAAAAAACCTTAAAATTTCCATCTGCAGAAATATTCAATTAGTGATTATTTAAAAAGTTGATCAACTGTGCTCAATTTAGTTAAATAAATGCAAATCAAAGCAGAAATAGGATACCATTTTCTACCCATAATTTCGGTAACAGTATTAAAGATTGCGAACATCCTGCATTACCAACAGTGTGGGAAAACAAGCACTTTTATATTCTGCTGGTGAAGTGTAAATCAGTACTTTTTTTTGGAGGCCAATTTGGCTATAGGTATCAAAAATTTAATATATTCACATGGATTCAGTTTTTCTACTTTTAGACATAGTAATGCATTTGTTATAATCCTATAAGAGGACAAAGGGGTTTTTAAGACAGTATTCATTGTCACATTGCTTATAATAGCAAAACTAAAGATGTTTAAAGGGACAAATTAGATAGACAATGGTTCATGTAAACAATGAACTATGAAGCCATTAAAATGGATGAGGTGGTATGGAAAAATATCAATAAATATACTTAAGTATTGATTTTATTTTTAAAAGGAAAATATCGAGTAACAAAATGCCGTATATACATTGTCAAAAGATCTCTGTATGCCATAAATTTTAATTTTTGTTTCTTTGAAAGGATACAAGAAATATGGGAGAAGTACATCTCTTGGGAGAGAGACTGTAAGGGAAGTCCATGGAGGTGGGTAAGAGGAACATTCATATTCAGTACTATTAATTTCTGAAAAACATTGTGCATATATAATTTTCTCTGTGTTAACTCTCTTCTAGGTGCTGGAATAATCGTGGGGTTTTTGTGTGTCTTTTTCCTTATCCCTTTTTATTTTAAACAAATAAAATTATTTCAATAAATCTTTAAGTGACAAATTGCAAACTTTTTTTTGAATGGAAAGAGGTTAACCAATATTGAACTGTGCATTATATTATTTTCAATTAATTACTGCATATCAGGGGCTAACATTATTTACTTGGGAACAATTACTTCTGAGCTCAAAAACTGCAGAACCTACTCCAAGAACTATTTTTCTACCTAATTCTCAGTTCATCGCCTTAAAATAAGATTCGAACTGTTCCCTTCAAAACCAAAAAAGTAAAGCAACTGATATGAAAGAAGATTAAAGTGTAAAGGAGAAGAAATGATCGGAAGATTAACTGAGAATCAGAATTATGTCTGTGATGGTGAAAACTAGCTTAATACTTTGCTGCATAAAGGATTCCACAAAGAAGCTGTCTGCATTAGGAACACTAGGACGGTTGCCATGCCAAATAAAACTAGCACCCCGGGAACTTGGGTTGTATTTCTAACGATGGCATTGAGGGTTTTTAACAAATATCTTCTGTTGAATTTTCCTACCTTGGAAAGAGGGAAAATGCTATCTCCTCATATTTTTCATTTTAAAATAATTTGTTGGGGTGCCTGGGTGGCTCAGTGGGTTAAGCCTCTGCCTTCAGCTCAGGTCATGATCTCAGGGTCCTGGAATGGAGCCCTGCATAAGGCTCTCTGCTCAGCAGGGAGCCTGCTTCCCTCTCTCTCTCTCTGCCTGCCTCTCTGCCTACTTGTGATCTCTCTCTGTCAAATAAATAAATAAAATCTTTTTAAAAATTTAAAATAAATAAAATAATTCGTGAATATCAAAACCTCCTTCTCCGATGTGCCTCAGTGGCTCAGTTGGTTGAATGTCTGCTTTCAGCTCAGGTGATGGGATGGAGCCCCAGCTCTGGCTTCTGGCTCAACGGGGAGCCTACTTCTCCCTTTTCCTCTGCAGTTCCCCCTGCTTGTGTTCCTGCTGGCTCTCTCTCTCTCTCTCTCAAATAAATAATAAATAAAATCTTACAACAACAACAAAATACCTCCTTCTCCCAGTTAAGCTCTGGGAACATGGAAGTACTTGCAATTTTTAGCACATTAGTTGGTTTCTCTTGCTTCTTTCTCTGTGCATGTTGTTCTTTGTATAGAATTCTTTCTCCCAAGTTGTCTCCTTTGAACATGTCCCTCCTCTGCAAAGCCTCCCCTTACTCTTAGGCGGAAGTGATTGCTTTCTTATGCCAATGCATACATACCCACACTGTAGCAATTATTTTATTGCACACTAACTTTAGTTGTTTGTGTCTCTGTCCCCTCTGTGCTTGAGGATGCTTGAAAACACACAGATGGTCTTTTAATCAAACTGCACAGATATATGCATGAATGATGTAAGAATAATCCAATCAACAAATCAGTTGCATGCAATGGCTGCTTGGGTTTTGCAGGCCACAGGATGATCACCATTTCATTCGCTCATTTATTCAAACACAGGTACTGAGGGCCTGCGATGTATCAGGCATGGTGCAGGGTGCTGGGAATAGAGCAGTACACAAAGTAAAAAATGTTTTGCCCCTTTGGAGCTTGCAGTCTTGTTAACTATTTTTAAAGATTTATTTATTTATTTGAGAGAGAGAATAGAGGGGAAGGGCGGAGGAAAAGGAGAGCTGAGCACGGAGCCACACAGGCCTTGCTCTCAGGACACAGAAGCCATCACCGGAGCCAAAACCAAGGCTGACAAGAACTGGCTGCCCAGAATCATGTTAAAATTTTTGTCCCTTTATCCTAGAGACAATAGGAAGACATTTAAGCAAAAGGAGAAACATGATTGGTTATGGTAACTACACAGACTCAGATGGGGAGACGAGGCTTATTTTACAGACAAATTTCTACTACAGTTGTAAATAAAATAAAATTAGAAAATCACCTTTCTACAAATCCTAACCAATTATTGATTCAGATAAGGATTATCAATTGTTAAAGGTGTTATTTTAAAATTATTATTATGGTTGATGGATAATGGAATATCCCTACAGTTTCCAGAAGAACTCATAATAATCCCTTGCTTCTGTCACTAATATATACAACTGAAGAGCGGATGGATTAGATAGCCATCATCCTAACCCGGTGAATCATTTTCGCATAACTGAGGCTAAATCAACCAGATGTTAAATCTCCAGATATGCTATCACAACACTTATAGTGTCTTCTAGAAACTTTTGAACTTGATTCCATCAAGTCTACAGATTTAAATTTCAACTTATTAGAAATAGAAGGCATAGAGAAATAATCTGTCATCAAAACAGAATCCAAAAGGTGGGACAAAATTAAAGAAAACTGGTTCCATTGTTTTGTTTTGTTTTGTCTTTTCAGAGTCAATGAAAAAGCATGTGGCTCAAATCAAAGAGATTTAAGGGGCACACCAACCAAAGGAAATGCAGATTCTGGTTTGGACAAACCAGTTGTCTTATGCATTTTTAAAAACTTGGGGAAATTTCAATGGGGATAGGGAATTAGATAAAATGAAAATGTATTGCTATAAAAAAACAGAAGTATTACATAGGAAAAAAGGTAGCTTATAAGGCAACATATATGAAATTATCTCTTAAAAATAAATACATGCTTATGTGGGAGTGTCTTTGCATATATGTGTATAAATGTAGAATGTCTGGAAGGATATGCAGATACTCAGTGAGGTTATAGGAATAGTGATGCTCTCGGTGGAGAGAACACAGGGCCATATTGTAAAATATGGAAGATACATTTTTGGTTATTTTTGTTCTACAACTTTCTACAATGCATATATACAACATCTATAATAACAAAAGGCTAATTCCCAAAGAAATTAAAAAAAAAAAAACCAAATATATGTCCCAGGATATACAAAACATTTTTATTGAGAAAAATTTCAAAACATTCATAGATGTCAGTTATCACCAGAATCCTCTGAAATATTTTCTCATACAAATGAAGTCTTTTAGGGTGGAAAAATTTATATTTCTAAAATCTGATGAGTCATTTAATTAATTTTACCCTCCCTTTCCCAAGAAGAATTTCAAAAGACTTATTAGACTATATAAAACATGACAGAAAATACCTTATTAAATAAAAGTAGAAGTAAAAAATTTAAAAGCCAAGGTTGTGAAAAAGTGAACAAAAAAAATAAGTTTTAAGCTGCATAAAATAACACCAGTATAACAAGTAAACATGATCTACAAATAATTTCTTAAGTGTCAATTACATGGTTAGTTATATCTACGAAATAAAAGTTAATCAGTTGCTTTCAGTTCTAAGATTCGCTTAGAATTTCTCCTGAGAATACTGGTAAAAAGATACCACGTGAAGTCATGAACACCATTCACAACAACATAAATATATGTATTAGGATTTCATCATCTCATTTTCACACGACTTTTAGCTTTTTAAATTTAAAACACTTCTTTTGGGGGGCCTTCAGAAATTCACAACTAAATCTTCATTTTTCCAAAGAACTAATTTCTAGTTCAGTGGATAGCCTGTTAAGGTACAGCAAGAGTATTAATGCTATTCATGCGATATATAAGAAATCAGAAAACCTGAGATTAAATTATTTAACTTTTAAAAAACCCTACCATTTAAAAAATTAAGATGATTACATTAGAATATGAGTAAAATCTCATTAGCAATCATTCACTGATTTCTTTAAGTGTATAATTAAATATATAGTTCTCTTTTTTCAAATAAGTACACAATTTATGAGAAAAATTGATCTTATTTTCACTATAGAGCTGTGAGTCTTTATTTCTTCCAATCAACAACTATGTTACATTTTATCACATGTCAGATATTTTCCTGGGTGCTGAAGATCCAGTGGTGTGAGGACACCTGAATCAGTGAATTCTATTATAATGTATTCATGAAACATTTTTGGATGTCTAATCAATCAACGAATGAACTCTCTGGCTTAGCTATCGCTGCTGTGGTCTAATAGTTTGGCAATATATAGGCAAAATTATAGTGTGATAAAATAATACACAGATCTCTTATGTTGTTAATGAGAAATAAATCATCACTGCTCTAGTATTAATTAAGCACTTGCATTTGACATGCCAGGCTTGGAGGGGAAACTTCTTATCTTTAAATTCCACCAGTGGCTGGTGTATGAAGCTGTTGATTTATTTTTCTATTTTAACAGTCAGAGTAATGGTAGGGTTTGATATACAAGTTTAAATTTAGAAGAATCGTCTTCTTCCAAGTTATCAAATAACTCACTCAGATGAGAACACAAAGAATGAACCAAAAGCCAGGAAATTTGCTAAGAGGCTGTCAATCCCTTCAAAGATTAGAATCTCTGGCCTCTTTAGAAAGTTGCTTTCTAGTCTTAAAGTGTCATTTTACTTGAATATCACCATGTCACAATCTTTAATAGCAATATAGAAATCACAAACAAACATTTGTATATCCTAGCAACCTTATCTGGAAATACAGGGGAAGTGTATGAGGGCCTGTGAAAGAGGAGGGTAGAAAGGAGGAGAGAGAATATGAGAGTAACAGAAAAGGAGCAGGATAGGAGAATCAAACTTCTTGATTAAGCTGAGCAATTAATTTAGTTGAACATATTGAGGTTTAAGTAAGTGTTCCTGGATTAACCCAAACATACGGATTGATTATTTCAGTAACATACATGCAGATAGACACGTGGCACTCTATACCCTCGTGTCCACTGCATACATTTTGGCAGTCTCTGTCCGAGGGGCTACGTATGACTTGGCCATCGAAACAGTTGCTGTTGAATAGGCTTTCCTCATGGAATACGGATAGTGCCTCTCAGGTCCAACATCTGTTGGAAAGAGATAAATGTCGTGATATAAATATAAATAAGACTCAGTAAATCTGGGGGAAAAATGTCATTTTACCCATTCTTCTCATAAAGAGGAAAGAATACAAATATTCTAAGACAGAATCATCTAAGAAGAACTCTAGAAGAAATTTGAAAATTTTCATCTGGAAAGTTTTTTTTTTTTAATTTAAAACTTGGGTAATTTTCTTTTCTTTCTCCCCCCTCCCTTCTCTTTCTCTCTCTTTCTTTTTTCCTTTCTTTCTCTCTCTTTCTCTCTCTTTTCTCTTTCTTTCTTTCTGATGAGGAGATGGATTTCTCTTACTTTTAAAGTGATATTTTTAGAGACCCAATAAAAACACATTACATTTATTAACAACAATTATTTGACTTAGCTCTCAGTCTACTTCTTTATTTAACTCTGGATATATATAGAATAGATTGGATAAAATTAGATATATGAGATTATGAACACACTGAAATCATCATTTTATATTTAGATATTGGATATAGCTATAACTGTGGGTTTGTTTTCACCCATTATACCACTAACCAGGTAATAAGCCATGAATATTGCAAATCAGTTGCCCTTAAACAGAAATTGTTAAAGTATCATTTATAATAAGTAGGGATCACGTATCATTTATAATAAGTAGGGATCAAGTATGCAAAAGGCTATGTGAAAAGTGTTCACCATTTCATTATTTTGTGCTGGTAAGATCTGTTTCCATTTGTCTGGGAAGACTGATACAGGATGCATGTAAATGTGTTACTTTATTTTGTTCTTACCTTTGAAGAGGTATAAGCAGCACGTCAGGACGGCACCAGCCAAAAAGCAACCCAGAGACCCAGCCATTCCGAGCCAACAAGACCAACCAAATTTATATTGGATGCCAAGAAATATATTGTGCAAAACCAGAGAAGAACGTTCCACATAAACATCAACAGCGTACCACACGGAACCAATGATTCCTGGGGCACCTGAAAGAAAGAAAAGTTGCTAAAAATAATGCAGACCTTCCCAAATTTAAATTCAAGGAGATCTGACTGCTATCCAAAATGCATGGCATAATTTAGAGGGATAATAATGATGTGAAGGATCATGGACAGCTCAAAGTTTGGATACCTCTTCGATGTCTTCCTTTTGTTTTCTATTTTGCATTTCTTCTCAACTATATATCAGTTTATACATAAAGAGAAATACAAAGATTTAAACAATGCAGTCTTCCTCTGTTTGTGTAAAGTTAAAATGGTCATTGTGGTTTTCTTTAATTCCTTCTTTCCAATGTTTTCTTTAAGTGTTATATAAAATAAAATATGAAAAAAAAGAAAGAACACAAAATCAAAGACAAATAATATATAGCCTATATTCATTGTCTATTGATTTTTAATTAAAAGTATATATCTTTAAGACTATTTTATTTCTCCTCTGCCCAACCACATAGACCCACAATTAAAGCTATGTCAACTACATAATCAGCACCCATAAGGAAACTATGTATTAGAAGTCAATAATTTTAGTGTGTTGGGGTCAAAAACAAATAACTTCAGTAAAAACTGCTTTTATTTTAAAATAAATTCTTTTCTACCACCCCTACACTATATAAGCATGAACAAAGAAATTTTGTTCCTTTTAAACAAAATTTAATACCCCAAATTGTCTCTCTGACAATTGGACTGGCTTGAAATGATGTCACAAGAGTCCTCTCACTTTAAGGGTATAAATTGAACATCATTGATTAGATGCAAGGGAAAAAGGTGAGGAACTATGGGACAAAATGTTATGTGAAAAGTGTTCACCATTTCATTGCATTCTTTTCCCAATTGTTTAACGCAAGAAGTTTAAGAAGGACCAGATCATGAACACATAACCTTCAGATAACAGTTTAAATTACCACATATTTTCTATAATATTGTAATCTATAAGTTTAATATGGAAATTCCTTTACGAAATTTACAGATTATGAAAAATTATACATATACACACAGAGATACATATTTATGAAATATGTATATATTTAATTTCATATGAAAACAGTATGCCATAAATATTTATATGTAACATATCATGTGTATGGCATTAGTATTTTAGACATAAAATTAGTATTTTATATACAATATATATGGCATACTAGATGGTTCCAAGCCTTTGGCCATCTATTGAAATTTAATTTTGTCATTTCTTTAACCACTCCTGTAGGGATTTTCCCCATCAATTCATTGTTTCTTTGTTTTGGTCTTTGCTTTCATTTATTCATTTATTTTTTAAATAAAAAATGGTATATCTAGTGATATTTCAAAAAGTATTCTGGAGTAAAATTGTATAGCATTAAATGGTGTTTTTTTTTTTAATTTGTTGAGTAAAACACATTTTTACATACAAAAGCTCCATGTTATCACTAGGCTAGACATGGGAATAAACGTCTTAAAAAGGAAAACTTACTAAGTTCTTGTGACTTTTTAATACAACCTAAGGATCATCAGGCCTTGACTCAGTGTGTGTGTGAAAAACTTCACACAGTTTTGACTGTGTGATGGGTTAGGCTCTCTGCTATGTGCTTACTCCATCCACACTGGATCTTCAGGACAGCAGTTCAGAGTAGGTATGATGACTGGGGCTTCACCTTATTTTGCAAATCAAGAAAAGGAGACCAGTTGCTAAACTCACACATCACACATGCATATCTCTAAGTATTTATTTTTCTTTTTTATTGTTTTTTAAGTAAACTCTACCATCCACATGGGGCTCCAACTCACCACTCCAAGATCAAGATCACATGCTCTACTGACTGAGCCAGCCAGGTGCCTCTCCAAGCATTTTTAGTTCCCAAATCCCTATCCATGCATCTTGCACTGCCTGGTGAGATTCCCACGTACATTTGCTTTGCTAGCTTTTGGCTGCTACCATAAAAAAATGATGGTTTTCTCTCTGAGGGCTGTGCCCAGCGGTTTTCAATCTTCTTGCACTTTGATTTCACCAGTGTATTTTCTCTCAACTTGCATTAAGATCCTGAGAAGACATCATGTTGTGACAGAGGAAGACTAAACTGAATTTAATGACAGACCTGTGTAAAATATCACTCTTGCTCTTCCATCAATAATCACCATGTAAAGTGCTTCTTGACTGTTCATTAGTCATGCTTGATTTATTAGCCTTCAGGACTCCATTTATTCATCTGCTTCTTAAGTGGAGATATAATCTGCTTTATTGTTACATTTATGATCAAATGGCACATGAGAAAAGTCTAACATAGGACTTGGCACAATTTAGTTCACTGCAAAAAAAATTGGCGGGAGTGAGTACAGGTATGGAGGGGATGGTTTGAGACTTACTTTAGAATTTAATTTCAGGAATAATAATAAAAAATAAATTATTTGAAAGATTTTAAGCATTATGTAACTTTTTTCACCATTTTAACTTTTTAAATGGTTAAAAAGTAGTTTAAGGACTTCAATAAACTTTGCTTTGGGACATTAACAAAAATTAATTATCTAATTCTACAGCTAAAGGAAGTAGGGTTGGTGGATGTGCTCTTTTTACCTGTAATCTAGAAAAGCAGATTACATATGTTCCTCAAACGAACTGCTTGATGACAAGCACCCTTCTCCTTCATTTCGAGATCAATGACAAGCATCCCTACCCCCACCACTAGTGCAGAGAGTACCTGCTATTAGCAATATGGTTCCGGAAACAAAGCAGATGCGGACTTTGATGTATGGCTCATCAGGGAGGAATTTCACACAGTTGAGACCAAGAAGCAGAGTGATAAATCCAAAGCCAGCTAGAATATCTGCAGTAATCATCAATGCTCGAGTTACCACCAGCTTCACTGGAAGATCAGGACAGGTGGTTACATTGTGGTCAGAGGAAGGAAACATGTTAAGGAACACAGGTGCACCCAAAACAGATAATCACATACATTGATACATGCCCACTGAAAGAATTAGACTTTAAATCTGCATGAACGTGGAATGTTATCATAAAATGCAAAAATATAATGAGATTATTGATATTATTATTTGTTTAAGCACTATTATTACTTAGTCTTGCTGGCCCCCTAGCAAAATGCCTGGCATATAATGTAGACTAAATAACTATTTTGTTGCTTATTTCCTGTTTTGGAATGAGTCTTGTTGACAAATATTACAGGTGAATGCTGGATTGAAAGTAGAGTATCTATTCTGCAGAAGTTACCCCAGTAAATATTTAAGAAATTAATGATCACTGCATTTGTTTGAAGTTTTATTTAAAAATGTACTCATAATAACTGGCTAAAATACGGTATAGGGAGCAGAATAAAATGCTTCAACATGTAACTTGTCAATTCAGGTTGGTGAGAGCCATTAGTAGGTTTTTAGAAGGAGAAGGAGCTTCTGTTATTTAGTAGAACACTATATCTAGAAGCCAGATCATATTCTTTTTCATTTCATTTTCAGGTGGTGATCCTTCTTGGCCAACATTCCACATGAAGCCTTCAACGTTGCACTGTCAACTGAGCAAAATTAAAAACTATAGCCACTTGAGAATATATGGCAGAAGGTCCAGGGAAGAGGATATCAGGTAAACAGAATGGACTAGTAGTGGTCATCATCTGCAATGGAAGCATCCTCAACTGTGAAAACCTATTGAGCTGTGAATCCTAGTTATGCTAAATTTAAAAGAGGAGAATTGGGGGCACCTGGGTGGATCAGTCAGTTAAGCATCAGCATTCAGCTCAGGTCATGATCCCAGCGTCCTGGGATTGAGTCCCACATTGGTTTCCCTGCTCAGCAGGGAGTCTGCTTTTCCCTCTACCTCTTCCTGCTGCTTCTGATCTCTCTCTCTCTCATGCTCTCTCTCAAATAAATAAAATCTTTAAAAAAATTTAAAAAACAAAAATAGGAAAATTTTATCACAAATGGAGGGTTAATTATCCAATGTCAAAGCTACTGCTATTTTAGCTCTTAGAAAAGTGATATAATTTATTCTTTTGATGGTACAATAATTATGTTTTATTTTCATAGTGATTGCAGTTTCCTGGAATTTTAAATAATTTTTGCTCAATGGTGAGATAAATTTAGGGCTTATTTAGTAATAGGTTGCTTATAAAATATGGCCAATTTATTTAAAATAAAAAGATACTTTTATGATCCATCTAAGAGAGGAAATCAATGCATAAAATCAGCATCTACCTTTTTTTTTTTTTTTAATGTAGGCTCCACACCCAGCGTTGAGCCCATCATGGGGCTTGAACTCACCCCTTAAGATCAAGACCTGAGCTGAGATCAAAAGTCAGTCGATTAATTGACTGAGCCACCCAGGAGCCCCAACTTCTACCTGATTAATAGGTAAATATTTAAGATCTTAAAAGGTGGCATTATTTAAAAAAAAAAAAAATTAAACTTAAATTTCTAATTTAGGCCAAATCAAAAGTCTATTTTTCTCAAAATTCAGGAAAGAGAAAAAGATGTAACTAACGAGGTGGTATCAGTTTTTATGTTTCAACAATCTTGAATAATATATACAAGTGAGTCTCCTACTCAGCACCCTAAGCCAAGCAGTCCCACACTTTGGAAGGCCCTCCTTAAATATTTTTAAGTCTCCTTTTAGAATCTGGGTCCAACAAGGCCAGCACTGCCATCTGGATTGGATGCTCTAAAATCATGGCCCTGGTTTTCCCCTCACTAACACTCAATCCCACACAGAGTATGATTTCTTTCTTTCTTTTTTTTCTTTCTTTTCTTTTCTTTCTTTCTTTCTTTCTTTTCTTTTCTTTCTTTCTTTTTTTTCTTTCTTTCTTTCTTTCCTTTCTTTCTTTCCTTTCTTTCTTTCTTTCTTTTCTTTCTTTATTTCTTTCCCTTCTTTCTTTTCTTTCTTTTCTTTCATTCTTTCTTTCTTTTTTTTCTTTTCTTTCTTTCTTTCCTTCTTTCTTTTTAAAGATTTTTATATTTATTTATTAGAGAGAGAGAGAGAGAAAGAGGGAGGGAAAGAATGAGGAAGAGCAGAGAGAAAAAGAAAGAACAAGTTTAGCAGACTCCTTGCTGGGCTCAGAGCTCGACATGAGGCTCAGTCCCAAGACCCTGAGAGCAGGACCTGAGCCCAAATCAGGAGTCCGTCTGTTAATTGACTGCACCACCAGGGCCCCCAGAGTGTGGCTTCTGATGCCCTGTGGAACTCCCCAGCTTATGCCCATGGTGTCAGCCCATGTTCCAAGAGGGCAGTTCTGCAGGCAGATGGCTAATACTAACCAGCCAGGAATTTCTTCCTGGGAATTGTCTGAGATCTGGCTGGTAGAATAATGTTAAATATTCTGATTTGGGGAGGGCGTACTCAACAAGAGTCCTGAAAAATATTTGTCTGAGTCTGTATACCCTTGGTCTACAGGAAAATGGAAAAGGTTATCTAATTACGATTCTGTAAAAAATATCAAAGACTAAAAATAAAATATCACAGGCAATATCCTAACTTAGAGGGTATAGTTATGTTATTTTCTTAGAATACATTTTCATCTTGTGTCTAAGCATAGGATAGAATTTTTTAAATCAAAGTGATGAATGTTTAAGATATTATTTGAAATTAATAGGTAAGAATATATTTTAAAAGGTGAGATGGTATAGACAAATGATTAAAAGAAGAAATATTAAAATATAAACAGCAGTTTTCTCTGTGCAGTAAGCTTATGAATATTTTCTGTTATTCTTGCATAAATGTACATAATGTATTTCAAAATTTTAAATATTTTACCTTTTTTTTTTTTATTGCTTTCACCATAGCACTACATTTCTGGAATAGTCTAGTGTCCACATAAACTTGCATTCTTATGGACCAAATCATGATTCTTTGTAGGTAGAATTAGGTTAGCTCAAGGAGGGAAAAAGAAAGAATTAACAGGTCTTTAAAAAAAAAGTGAAATATGGGCCTTAGGAATTCGGTTAAAGAACACTCAAATCCTAAATAGCAGAAGAAGATATTTTCGACCACTGCTCCTTTTAAGTGCTTATCCCTGACTGAAATAGCCATCCAGGGGAAAAGTCACATTCCAAGGGTTTGCTTTTCATTTAACTTGAGAAAAGAAGTTGCCATTCCCTGCTATACCCCATCCTCCACTTTGAAAGAGACCGAAACCAATTAGCATTAACAACAGCTCTGGTATTTCTTGGCATGACTGGATGTTCTAAATAAATAAATAAATGCTATGGAGAAAAACTGAGAGAATCAATGGTAACATCTTTTAATCTATGAAATCTCTTTCTTTCCTTTTTTTTTTTTTTTTGAGATTTTATATATTTATTTGACAGAGAGACGGAGAGAGAAAGCACAAGTAGGCAGAAGGAGAGGGAAAAGCAGATTCCCCACTGAGCAGGGAGCCCAGTGCAGGGTTCGATCCCATGATCCTGGGATCATGACCTGAGCAGAAGGCAGCCCTTTAACGGACTGAGCCACCCAGGCACCCCTGAAATCTTTATTTCATAGGAACGTGGGTCTTGCTAACATCTGATCAAAATTTAAAGCTAAAGGTCAGGAGGATGAAGGAGAGGGCTTTACCCTACCTGCTAACCATGCATCATCACGTATACTGATGTTTTCATTCCCTGATCCTGTGTTTCTCTCTTTACCTATCTATCTCTATGTCTGTTTTTCTGCCTCTCTGTCTCTGCCCCCTACTTCCACCTTCTCTCTTTCTCAGCAAATTTCCCATTGAATTACTGTAAACTTCCTATTTGACTTAAGTCACACCTAAAAGACACCTCTGAAACACTTTTCATCTAATCTGTGGATTCTAATCCTCAAATCACAGCACCCTGAAGAATTCATTTCAATTTAAAAAGTGTGTACTTTAAGTCTATTGTGTGTAAGATGCTCTGCCAGGCCCTTTGAGGCAGCAGGGATGAAAAAGTTAATATTTTTACCCTACAGGAATGTATAAGTACATGGAAAAAGATAAAATAGACTCAAAATATTTCAATTCACATTTCTGAAATAAAATAAATGTTTTAATCAAAACTTCTAAAGTTAGAACTTTACTATAGACTGTAAAAAAACAAAAATATGCAATGGAAACCCAAGTTCAGTGTTGTTTGATACCCTCTCCCTGGCAAGGGGCTTGTCTAAGGCATACTTACAGGGGTGTTCAGCAAGTATAGAATCATACTCGTCACAGGTGCGGATCCCATCAAAGGCATTAGTGACACACTCCCACCAGAGGCCTCGGCATTTTGTGCTCACCTAAATGTTGGAGAAGACACCATGCAAAACAACTCACTCAGACACCCTTCAGCTCCCCTCCATCAAAGGAAGACCTTGGCTATTGAGCATTTGATAGTACAGGACAGTGGTTGCAATTGTGATCGGAATTTCATTTACAACAAGCACAATGTACTTTAGAGTATTTTCTCTTAAGCACTAACAGCTAAAGGCTTTCCCCACCAGGAAATGAATTTACTTCCTGATGGGGGTGGGGGGTTGGAGGTGGGGGGCAGGAGGAGTGGTGCTCAATGTAGATAAAATCACAATTAGATATATGCAAGTGTCTATGACTAGTTCCATCATGGAGTCGTAGTTTAACAGGGAGACAATTCTTGGCTTTCTTGTGCTGACACATGTTCATCAAAAAAATAAATAAATAAATAAAAATCAATCAATAAATCTAACAATGGTTGCTAACTGTTGGCAGCCTCAGTCTGTTAAGAATGTACATTAATTTTTGCTCACCATAAACCCTGTGTTCCATGAAGAAAGGTGTTATGATATACAAAGTTCATAATTTGACAATAATTGCCAAAGAAACTTATACCTAAAGAAAACAATAAATCAAATATAAAGACCCACAACTTCTTCCTCTTTGTTCCACTGACATACTACAAACGTTTAAGCTGTGAGATGGATGTGAACAAATTGAGCCTTGACTTCACACCGTCTAACAGCCATAAACCACTTTTACTTAGAAACTCTGCAGATGACTCTTAGTGTCCACCTAGAGCTAAAAGATACCAGTGCCCCCAGCCTTTCCCTACTTTATCTGTTAGCTGCAAGTCACAATAGATTTCTTTTTTTTTTCTTTTTCACAATAGATTTCTTAAAATGTAAACATGCCAATGGAAAATAGTTTCAAATATTCCTGACACAGCTCATGCATATGGAACAGAGCTAATATGATTGTTTGTCTTGATTCAATTACAGATTCACATTACCTGGGAATTCTGGGAATAGTTTAGTACAATTTAACCAAGAATTATCTTGGAAAACAAAACGTAAATTTTTCCTTAAAGGAAGAATAAACCACAGAGTGGGAAGAGAAATGCAAAAGCAGGGAGATCGTAACTGGTGTGAAGAAGGAAGAAAGGAACATAAAACACTTTGATCTCCAAAAGCAAACCTTATCAGGGAGTATTTGCGCTTTGAAACTCTCTGCTCCATGTTCTGCCTGCAAGCCATGAGCTGTGTTGTGAGCCAAATAAAACCACACCGCTTGCCACACCACCACAAATTTCAATGTTGTGCTTCTATTATCACTTTCCATGTAAAATACTCTTAATTGGTAATTTGAAAATTTACATCGAGTCTATACTATGAAGCAGTTACTACTTACTTATCTTACGATTTCATTTATTCGTTAAAGGATCCTGTGAGATATCAATTATTTCCAGCTATTTCACAAATAAGGAGAATGAGGCACAGGAAAGGTTAGTGATAACCCCAAGAAAGTATAGTTAATAAGTGGAGGAGATAGGACTCAAATACAGCAGTCTGTGTGTTTGCTCTTAAACCCTGCGGTATACTTAAAAACCCATTTTTAAAAAAATACCAAATCCCTTTCAGGCAGGCATTGGAAATTGGAAGATAGCTTTGAGTGAAGTGTTAAGCCCAAACTTTAATATCATCCTATGGCTATTCTACAAAACCTCACTTTGGCTTACTGTTCCTAAGGTTAAATCTGAAGGGATATTTTGGAGTTTAGGAATATTATCTGCCTAAGGAAATACAGGGACTACAAATTTAACAAAGAAGGTCAACCTGGTGAAGTTTAACATATCAATTTCTAAAGAAGGGTGTGAACATCTCAAGTTAGATATGCACGCAAGTTAAGCTACGGGTAAAAAAAGTATAGACTTTAAATCTAAGTTGATACTAACAAGGTGTGTTGTATCCTTGGGTAAGATCTTTCTTACCTTTTTTGAGCTTCAGTCTTCTTATGTGTATAAAGGAGATGGTGTTAAGATAGTTATAAGAATTAATAATTACAAACACATAATATAGATGATTTGCTCGTAAATGATCTTAGTAAAGTACCTAAATATTATAACAACCTGAATAGCAACTGTGTACAACATTACTAACAGCGATAGAAGAGAAGAAAGGTTGATATAATGGGTTGAATGATGGCCCCCCAAAAGATGACCACGTCCTAAGTCCCAGAACCTGTGGATGTGACCTTTTTTGGAAAGAGGGACTTTACATATTTAATGAAGTACAAGAGTGGGCCCCAAATCGAATGACAAGTGTCTTGATGAGAGACACAGAGAGCAGGGGGCAATGTGACCACAGAAGCAGAAATTGAAGTGATGTCGCCATAAATCAAGGAATGCCAACAGCTCCCAGCACCTGGAAGACACAAGGGATGGATTCTTCCCTAGAGTCTTCAGAAGGAGTACAACCCTGTCAACACCTTGATTTCAAAGTGGCCTCCAGAACTTGGAGAGAATAAATTTCTCTTGTGTGAACCCACCAAGCTGTGGTAAATTGTTATGGCAGCCCTTGGAAACAAATACAGTAGAGATGCTTGGTAGGGAACTGCTAGACCATATGAGAAAACAGGCCTTCTCGTAGCTTATCGCCCTTCAGTGTCTCGATTAACAGGAACATACTGCATCCAGTTTATTCCAACCTGAGCTAGGTTATGTGGATTCAAAGTCACTGCTCTACAATCGGACAGTGACTGTCCACAGTTCCCGCTGTCTAACAGCCACTAAAACAAGCCAACCAATCCACCATGGTATTTCTCATTATATGTAAGCTTATTTAGAAAGGAACCTGTGATAGATATGTGATAATTCTCATTTTACACTAAGAAAAGTGTCTTTTGGCAAAATAATCCAGCAGTGGTGTCATTTTCAAGGCTATTGATCATTTACCTGCAATGACCATATTTAGAAAAGCAATGAGCTCATTAGAGGAAACAAGGAATCCAATTTCATTAGGTATTAATGCTCAGGGGCACACTATGAGATTGCTTGGTATTCACACTCGGTTAAGGTACGTGAGAATAGTGGCTGTAATTAACTAAACTTCTGTGTTAATATAGCACTTACTGGAGACACCCTTAAAGGTGCCTTTGTGCACAAAAGACAAGGTTAAAAGATTTTATATTATTAATCATATTTAGGAAAGCCCCCCTTGTCTGTAATATATAATCTTCACTTAGTTATCTCTGTGTTTCACAACGGCTTATTAAGAATTTTCCTAAAAGGCAAGTAAATCTAACTTCTTAAAAGTTTTAAGACAAGATGCTGTTTAAAAAGCAGACTGAGGCTCAAAATATTATGGTTAACCTTTCTTAAAGGGCAAAAATGCAAAATGTTAACTAATAATTCTTATCTTACAAGGTCATTCAAAATAGAAGATTCCAATTTTAAGCTTACTCTTTTAACATGCAATTTATACATTAATAAATATAGATAATGGTACAAGAGGAATTTCTACATTATTTCAGTGAATATCTATTAATCTTGGAGTGAGGAGCAGATTATCTCCTCAATGAGGAGAACTCAGTTTATCTAAGATGTAACAATAAAAGTACAAACATGAGGCCAGCATAAATCTCTTAGTATTAATTACTTGCAATATTAAAACACAGAGATCTTATGGAACAGTTCAGATTTCTGGCTTCTGTTGGAAACTTGGTCCTTTTGGCCACCCGGACTCCTCAGTCCCACATAACAATTAGCGCCAAATAAGCGGCTGCTCCCTTTAGGTGGGATTTGTGCTCACAGGTTCCTTACCCCCCACCTGGGCTTACTCTCTCCTGGATGTTGACTACCCAGTTCCCAGCAGCACGTAACTTTCCTGCTCCTGGCGTATAATAATGAGAACATCTCCCTTTGCCTTCAAATTTTCAAATTTCTACCTATCATTCAAGTCCCACTTCAAAGACATTCCTTCTTCCATGAAGTTCTCCCAGTTTCTCCAGCAGGAGTCAATTTCTTCTTAGATCATGCCGTAATTTGTCCATATTCTATAGTATTTACAATACGGCATTATTATTTTTATGTGCATTTATGTACATCCGTCTCCCGCGTCTGTCTGTTGTCATCTTTCCGACTTTATTCATTGAGTCAGTCATGCATCAGTCAACAGATTAACGAAATGCTGGAGATACAGCAGGGACCAAGACAGGTGTGGCACCTTGTTGCAGGGAGCATACAGACTCTCCTGCTGGAAACATAAGACATGCTGAATAGATGTCGATTGAGAAAAGAAAAGTCGGTCAATTTTCCAAATCCACACACATTAACTGACATTTGAACTCTGCGTGATACACTATATGCATTGTTGATGCTTAATCTGTGCTTTTGGCTTGACTGAATAGACAAAACAGCTGAATATGAGAGTCAAAGAACTAGTACTTATCAACAGAGTTTATACTGACTTGCTGTGAGCCTGGACCCTATCTCCATAACTCGCTCTGGGAAGTGTTTACCACAGGACCCAGGATAAGCCGGGTACCACTCAGACAAAGCTTTAGGAAACTGTATCGACAATGCCTCTTCCCTGTTGAATTTATAGATTCCTAAATTAGCTCCTTAATCCTGGGATTTCTTATTCTTTTCTCTTTAGCAGCCTTCCATCAAGGCTTCTCTATCCTACTCTTTGCCAATTTTTTCTTTCTTTATCACTCCAGAAATATTTACGAGCAGCAACACACAATTTTGCCTACCTTGTTTTGTTTCTTGTAGTTCTGGATGTGTTTTTCTTGCCTCCAGGTATTTTCTCTATCATTTGAGAATTAGAGAAACTTAAAAATATTTTAATTTGGGACGCCTGGGTGGCTCAGTTGGTTAAGCAGCTGCCTTCGGCTCAGGTCATGATCCCAGCGTCCTGGGATCGAGTCCCACATCGGGCTCCTTGCTCATCAGGGAGCCTGCTTCTCCCTCTGCCTCTGCCTGCCATTCTGTCTGCCTGTGCTTGCTCTCTCTCCCTCTCTCTCTCTGACAAATAAATAAATAAAATCTTAAAAAAAATATTTTAATTTACTGGCATATATTTTTCTCCAGCTACATGGGAGAAAAAATATATATACAAACACACATACGCACACACACATACACATGATAGGCTTAGTAAATATTTATTGTGGGCCGACCACTATCAAATAAGATTTTTTTTGTTAATATGGGTTAGATTATAAAAGCGTATGCAGTGAGATGTGTGTGTAAATATAACACAGAGGAGGAAGTATGAACAGTAGAATAAGTCATGAAGATATATTATTTTAAAAACTATCTTGCATCCACATACTAGAGGAATTTATACTTTTCACATCACTGTGCCATTCTTCTGCTAATGTACTTGAACACTTAAGATGCAACTTACCTGTTTCTAGTATTTAATTAAATATATTTATTAAGATGCAAAAGTTTTAATAATACTATAGTAAGTAGCAGGTTTTACTACTAAGACTGGAAACAATTTCAATCTGAACATGAAAGTCATTTGAATTTTTTATACTATGGTTCTGAACTTTTGTTTGAATATTTTATATTATTTTTCTTACTATATTGGGTTTTAAAGAACTCAAAACAAGTACTCATAATGTTAAGGAAGCAAAATTAAAATAAGCATAATAGGGGTGCCTGGGTGGCTCAGTCATTAAGCATCGGCCTTCAGCTTGAGTCATGATCCCAGGGTCCTGGGATAAAGCCCTGCATCAGGCTCCCTGCTCTGCAAGAGGCCTGCTTCTCCCTCTCCCACTCCCTATGCTTGCGCTCCCCCTCTCTGTCAAAAAAATTAATGAAATCTTTTTAGAAAATAAGCATAAAATGTTACTTTTCTTTTCTCCTCCATTTAGGTACCATGGATTTATTTGTTAACCTACATTTGGTTTAGTTCTGCCTACTTATTTGTGGAGGACTAGCCAAAGGTGTAAAATGCAAAAATGAGATAACGCATACTTAGTAGGCAAAATATAATTTTTGTGGCCTTCCTGATTATATGACCTAATTTACATATTTGAACTACCTAAATATTTCAATTTTAACAATTATTGTTTAATTTGTTTAAGTCACATGTTTAATCATTTTAGAATGCTTATGAGAGCATGCTATCACAACTTTGAGATGACGGCTACATCAGTCCTGACAGATCACAATGTACGTTGAGAAATGATAATAAAATATTCATTTACTTTTTTCTCTCTCCTTTTCTTCATTTCTGTCTTTATTTGAAGCACCAGGCAGGAAAGTTTTATTCTCTGGGCCAGAATGCACTCTTCACCAATCTTATTATACATCCCAGGGAATTTGATTTTTATTCCTATCTTATAAAAAAGAGGAACCAAGCCCCTGTCTTGAAAAAGTTTAAATTGTAGTAAGGTTAAAAAAAAAAATCTTGCCAAGGAAAGGTTGTGGTCTCCCTACAGAGATCCTTCTCATTTATGGTTTAGTGTGTAATTTCCAAAGATCACTTGACATTACATTTCCTTCATTTATTTATTCTTTTCATAAATATGCCAAGTATCTTTATATGTGCCCAATTAATTCATGTGAATCACAAGTTCCCACGATTTGGAAGTTGGTGCTAGGTGCAGTAGGAGGTCATGAGATGAACAAGAGAAGGTGCGTAGACGCCAGTGTCTGCTGAAGGAGTTCACAATGAGTTGAAAAGTAAAAGTACTACATAAAAAATCAGAGTACATGCCAGGTATAAAAATTTTAATATTTATTTTACGTCTAAAACAACTGTGGCATCATTCCTGTAATCAGAAACCCCAGAGGAAAGAAAACCTGGTTATGGGGATAAAGTAAATACAAATATAAGAAACTTTCATTTGAGGTAATAAAATTTTAATCATAATAGTGTTGGGTATATAGCAATTTCACAGTAAATAATTAACACAAGATTAACTGAAAATGGATTAATCTTGTGAAAACATTCTCTCCTTCTGATAATTGAAAGGCCAGTAACTTTGGAAGAAACTATTTTTTTTTTATTTCAGTGTGGATAATGAAGAAATACCCATCTTCTAATTGAGTTAACATACTAACAATATAATTAATTCACAATTTATTTTTCTTTTTAAAATGTATTCAATGGGTACCTTATCCTATTTTGTCTCTATTGTCTGCCTTATTCCCTGGTTAGACAAAAAAGGAGCAGTCATAAGTATAAAAATGGGCAAACCACAGCTCAGAGAAGTAAACAAATTTCTCCAAGAGAATCAATAGTGAAAACAGGAATAGAACATAAATCTCATATCTCTCCCTTCAGTGAACATTATACAAAATGTCATCTCCTCCTCCAGAACAAAAACAAGACAATAAACTGCAAATAGACAATAATATATCTCTTGTTTATCGACTGATTTGTGTTTGCCCGGTACTGTGGTAAATGCTTTAGGTTCACAAGCCCATTTAATCCTCACAAGACACTTATGATGTGCATATTATTATTCTTTTACAGAAGAGGAAATATGCTTTATAGCAAATTAAATGTCCGTAATTTAAAACCATACAGGTATTACCCGGCAGTGCGGGATTTAATCTCAGGTCCTTGAACATCAAGTGCAACCTATAACTTCCTCACTACAAAGCATTGTATTACGGGTCCCCTTGAGGTGCTGTATCATAATCTAAAAGAAAAAAAAAAAAAAAGAATAGTGGGATGGTCCAGGGACGTTGCTGCTTGATGACTTCTGTATAGAGACTAGTTTTCTTCTATTTAATCTCTTGGTAACCCTACCATTCCTCCAACTGCCTAAAAACGATTAAGTGGATTTCAGCCTTGACTTCTCCCTTGAATCAGCTCCTTTCCCCACATGGAATTATCAATCCTGCTAATGGGAATTCTTTAGAGTTTCCCGTGTTTTCACACGTCTTGCTATGCTTGCTGCCTCAGTAGTCCAACCACCATCGCTTCCCTTCTATTCTATGGCGAAGACCTCCCAGTTAGTCTCCCTACACTTCATCTACCCGTTCCAGCCATTCCCCACAAGTAGCCAGAATAATTGATCTTTGTGAAACACATGCATTTGTTTGTTTTCAGTGAAGCACCTTTCTCTACTGAGTAAGATCTTGATTTTATGTGAACACAAAGCCTTTGGGATCAAGCTCCTATATTCTCCTCCCTACATTGGAAATTCTTATGGTGCTGAGGCAGTCCAAAGTCATTAATGTTGCTCTCATATCTGGATCTCTGCCCATCCTCCTTTCTAGGCTGGGGATACCCTATGACTTCTCCCTCACCCATCTATTCTTCAAGTCCTAGTTTAGGTATTTCTTCTTCTGGATTGCCTTTACTCATTATCTGAGATTGGGCGAGCTGGCCACTCAGTGTTCTGAGTTATGATGGCATGTGTCACACCATACTGTAACTGCCAGCTCACTTGTCTGTCTCTGCCAGCATGCTGGGAGTAACCTAATGTAGATCTAGGTTACATCTTCCTTCCTAAGCTGTACCCATCATGGCACCGGGCGGACAGAGATATCAAACAGTATTTGTGGGATGAAGGGAGAGAGAAAGGGAAGGAAACGGAGAGGAAGGAAAAATGACTGGAAAGAAAAAGAATAAGTAAGGAGAGGAAGAGCATAAGGGATAGAAGAGAGAGGGAAGGAAACAGGAAAAAAGAGGGAGGAAGAAGGGGAATAAAGAGGATGAAGGGAAGGACAGGAAGAAGAAATAAATAAGGAGACAAGGAGGATGGGAGAAAGGAAGGATGGGTGTATGAAGTTATAGAGAAATGGAGAATGTTCGCGATAGATTCCTAGTAGAAGTTTCTGGGGGAGGCTGTAAACACCATCGGTCCTTCAGTGACTGGCTACATCTCTGGGATTGCAGACCAGTCATAGTCAAGGAGTCATGATGTTATTAAAGAATGTGAAGACAGAGGAAGGACTTTAAAACAACGCAGTTTACTTTGTTTCATAATTGAAGAAACTGGGCTGAAGACTGAGTCCAGTCTTGTTCAGTGGAACACAGGCAAGTCGCAAACACAGGCTGGAATGATCTTAAAGACCAAGTTCTGTCCAGCATATGGGTCTTCCCAGAAACACAGGGAAATCACTAATGAAGGAGCAGGCTGGGGGCTAGGGCTGCTGTCCCTGGTTTAGGGTTGTGCAATGGGTCAGTCCTGGGCCATTTCTTTTTTTTCCTAATGTTTTTACTTCATGCAAAGAATTTCCTTCTTCAAGGGAGGCCTGAGTAAGGCAGAATAATATTTTATGCCATTTTTAGGATTCTGTAGTAAGACAAAAGAATATTTGAGCTTTTTCTGCCTCGTGGTCTTGGTTATTCACCTTCATCCTCTAACGAGCCCTGATCTTTTACTCATTCTTTACTTTGGCGATGTGTCCTCTGGTCTGCAAGTCCCCTGCTGCCATTTCGACCTTTTGAAATCCTTTGCATCTTTTGGAGGCTTCGCTCAAATGTGTTTTCCTCCCTGAGGCCTGCTTCAACCTCCCCAACGGGAAATAATAATTCTATCTTCTTTCCTCCAATGGTACATTGTTCATTTCTTTCTCAAATATGAACTGGCCTATGCCTTTCATTATAGTTTCGTGTTTATCTTTTTCTCCACACTAAATGTCCACTCCTGGACGGCAAGACCCACTCTCGCTTTATCTTTGCCTCCCCTGGTAGATCAGCACAATACTTTTTATATGCCATCCATTTCATATTCGTTATGTTGAATTGAACTGTAGAATCTATTTTCCAACTCTGACGCCTACGTCACCCTAGAAGATTAACAAAGCTAACGGAGCTAAAAATTCATAATACTCCTTTGTGTTTAAATACTCCGTGGGTAGGTTTTTTTTAAAATCACTTCTGTTGTGTCCACTTTTGTCCTATAGTTGCTTAAAGTAAGACATTAATAAGGACCAAAGATGATGTAAGAAGGAAGCAAGGAGAGAGAACAGTAGAATGGAGACTGTGATGATCGGAACCCCCAAATCTGTGGATAACTGTATGCCTTTATATGCCAGCCAACTGGGGGAGCAATTATTACCAGAGAGCCATGTCCTTTTAAACATATTGATAAATAAAGAGATCGTTGGAGAGAAGAGGCCTCATTTGTTTCAGCGTTTCTGTTTTAACGTCGAGGCTTTTTGAGAAATGTGTGTGTAATACATCTCAAGTATGAGAAAAAGAAAGAAGCTAAAAAATACTAACTCTTCTCCAAGATTAGCAAGGATTTACTTGAGGTGCATAACCTGGGCTGCTCGTTCCATTCATTTTAACTAGCAGTGTTCTTACACAGAGCAGATGGCAAATTGGTTGGATACTGAAATCAGAGCAAGAAGGTGCTTTAAAGGCCAGGACTCTCAATCTCTCTCAGCAAGGTCCGACCCTTTCTAAACTTCCATTTCTTACCAAGTGAAGTTAGTAATGCTGTCATCTTGAGCAGAAAGATTTTCAAATTGTTTTAGAAAACATTTTAACAGTGCTTTTAGATAAGATTTTGCATATTTGTAAAAAATTACTTTTGAATGTGCTCTAGGTCAGCATATTTCTAAATTAATCTCCTGCTTCTGGCCATCCAGATTCTGGGACTAACGGCAGAAGACATTTTTATCTGCGCTTTTCTCTGAGCACCACTCAAAGGGCGTTGTGTTTCTCATTCCCCACTGACATGCACAGCCAGATAAAATACATCACTGGACTTGCATAGAGCAGACATTCTTGGCAGTGTTTCAATTCTATCGTAGTTTTCAGAAACACAAGTTTCTGGCTCTAAAGAAGTATTTATAACTAACCCCGTTAGTTTTGAAATGCCATGTAGAAGCCAGAAGAAAATTAAAAGCAAAATAAATAAGTAAATAAATAAATAAATGCAAAAATAATACACATCAAAATAGGAAGATTATTACTTTCCATTTCTAACTTCATCTTGAGAGTCTAATAAATAAAATTAGAAGAAAAAAAATATAGAGACTAGCTCTTGGGTATCTTTCCTAAACTTCATAGAGGTGACATTACAGCATTTGTTAGAACAAATTGTTCCCCTCAGGATATACATAAGAAAGCAGATTGGGTTGCTATATAGTTTTTGAGTTCCTGATATATTGTTTCTTTTTCTTACCTACATTTTCTAAAGCCTTACTAATGAATCATAGCTGATTTTGAAGATTAGATTTTTGCTCAGTTCTACCTCTCTCAAATTCCTCTAGCCACAGGAAATTATTGTAAACTTCCAAATTGCTTCTTTTCAAGCTTCTCCGGTAAGAAAAATAAAATGCTTGAGATGTGAACCACTCACTCATTTCTTACTTAACAATTGGCTTCCAAGAACAGCTTATTTTTGAGAGGGTTTTATAAATCCATATTTGTCGCTGTTACTTCGAGACCCACAGGAAAGATTTGTTCTCCTTCAGAGTACTTGTTCCTACTTGTAAACTCCTTAAAATAACATTCTTCTCTTGCATAGTAATAATAATAGGTAATAGTAATAGTAATAATAATAATAATAATAGGGTAAGTTTTATATACCTTGAGCTTGATTACTCGATTTCTTACATTATCACTTTTTAAGAGAGGCTCCCATGCTACTCATAATGCCATCATCAAGATTAGAAAGTGTTTGGTTGTGAGAAAGGATGTCACTGGAATGTTTTTCAATTTAGTATATGCAGCAGTGGAAGAGGTGAGTTTCTGGAGGGTTCAGTGACAGGGGTTATGTGATTGCCTTTATGTGAGTTCATCCTGATGAAAAAAAGAGGGATTATTCAGTTACTTCATCTATAAAATGGGATAACAACACTACCTACCTCATTAGCTGTGATGATTAAATGAGCTAATAAGGTAAGACTCAGTAAGGAGTAAGTCCATCCATGTTGGCCATTATGTCTTTCATTAGCCCTGGTAAGTGTCCTGAGACAGTGGGACTGAGAGAAAATTCGGACAGGCTTGGGTCAGAAAAAGAAGGTGCTGACTTCTTACCTCCAGGGAATCGTCAGCATTCACCATCCAACAGTCTGTCCAGGTGGCCACAACCAAGAACCCAGTAGAGAAAAAGGCAAAGAAGCAGGCGGCGTACTGAAGAAGATCCCTCATTTTAGCGAGCAGCCTATCTGGAAGGGACACATGGGCAGCTGCCAGCCCTGGGCCCGCTCAGGTGGCTGGAACGTTGTCAGGCTTCTGAGCTTCTGCTACCTGGGAATGTGAAAACACCAGGCTTTTACTTTTCCTCACACCCCACTGCAGATGTCTTAAGTTGTGGTCAGAGTAATGCAAACAGGCTGTGACCCACAGAGGGGTCCTGGAGGTCATTATCCAAAGCACCCAGCCTCCAATCAGAAGCCAGGTGAGCCAAAGTGCTGAGTGTGTTTTGGGTAGGGGAGAGAAGGGGACCTGGTAACGTTTTCTGCCCAGACTGTGAGCTGATGTGAAATGATGGTCATCTGAGGCACGTGCCAGGGCCAAGATGGAGAGAAGGAAGAAGGGTCACACCCCATGCTGACGCCTGTAAGCTGATCTTTCTCAGGCCCTCTGGGGAAAGTGAGCTATTCTCCTCCCCCCTCTGTAAGGAGGCTACACGGTTGACTGCGTGCCATTTTATTATGAGGACTATTTTAATATGTGTTGACTGCCTTAGGTTACCCGTGCAACTGTACTAAACAAGTGTTAGCTCCAGGGAATTTGCATTCCACAGTGCTGGGCAGAACAGCCCCTTGAAGGGGATTCCAGGACCTGGCCCCAGGTGGAGTCACACCTCCTAATTTTGGGGCACCACAGGGTGGGAGGGAGGGCACTGGCATTTTCATCCAGTCGGCTCTGCGCTGAGATCCTGGCTCTGAAGCTCAGAGGCTGAGGGCACTTGGGTTGTGGTTTCTGTAATATTGGAAGTATGAATGCCATCTTCATGAGATGATTGTGTGCATTAAATGATACTGCGTTTCTATATCATTTGGAAGAGTATCTGACAATAGTAGCTAAATGGTAAAGATCAACATGACCAAGAATTCCCTACAGGATTACTTTTCTCCCATGGACCGCTGTTTGAATATATGTCCAAAAAAATCCTGTTTGTGTTAGGAAAAAGGATTTTAAAATAAGTGTTTGATACAGCCCTTCAGTTTTACCTATACCTGAGTGGGCGTTCTTATTGGGTATAAATATTCCATAACCAGTAGTCTTTTAAAAATACTTAAAAGAGCATACACACACCATTTTATCGTCATTAGAGAGAATTCTCTTAACTACAACACAAAATTCAAGTGACAATAGTAAAAACTATTTTGCATAGTTCTTAATCCGAGAGAGAGGGACATAGAAAAAGAAGGGGTTGGTGAGGAACAGAAGAATTACAAATAGGTCATTACTTTGGGAAGAATCAGCCAATAAGATATTAATTTCAGGAACAGCTCAAGGAAGGATTCTTTTTTTTTTTTTTTCTCCAACATATAAGTGACTGGGTTATAATATTTAGGGTAAAAGCCTAAAATTGGTATTGATACAATATCCTTTGAGGGCATATTGAACTAGTAAGCTTTTATGACTAAAACTTGTTATTTTCACATTTTAATTCACTTGTATTCAAATACATAAATGTAAATTTAAAGGTAAAAAATGCAAAAGTTGATGCAAAACCATATGTGGACTATAAATCCAATTGTCACCGAAAACAAGGATATATATGTTGACAGTAATCATTAATTTATAAGCTGCATTAGGGATACCTTCAATTTTACTTTAAATTTTATTGACTTATTTTACTTAACAGTTGGGAAAAATAATTTTTGGTTTTTTAAGTACTCATTCAAAGAATGGAATTACCTATGGTGTAAGGCAGCTACAATGCACACATGCTACTTTGGTGAGTCACAAATCTTTCCCTGTGCCCTAAAATCTACAATGTTCACGCTCTATTGATCTGGGAGAAGAAACCCATTCCAAAAGCACATAACCCATTACAGGAAAAGTCCCAGACTTAGCAGCTAGCTTTCTACCCAGGGACTTTTCACAATGAACTCTTTCTGCTAACAGTGCACCCAGGGCAATGGGTCTAAAATTTCAGTGTACCCTAGAATCTCCAAAGTCACTTGTTATAAATGCAGAAGTGGGGGCTCCAACCTCAAAGATTTGAATTCAGAAACCAGGCATGGGGAGGGGGGGCAGGTGTTCATGCATTACAAATGTCTTGTATAAAATTCTGATTCTGAAACAGATGACCATGTTTTGAGAGACTAAGAAGAACAGAAGAAAAATCAGCATTAAAACCAGCATGCTATTTTTCAGAATCAAATACCATAGATCACAAAGGTATGGGAAAGGAGATGTCGGAATTGTATCTTTGGTACCATCACTTCCCTCCTGAGCCAACAGCAGGTCCCAGATCCAGGTATCAGGACTTAATGGAGAAGATGAAGAGAGGGAGAAAACACCAAGTGTTGTACGATCAACAAGCAAACACACACATGGACACATGTATCTTGGGAAATCAGAGATTCTTCCACAGAAAAGACATAGAATGTAACTTAATTTGTTTAATTCCCCAAGTTGTACTGGACATTGTTAATGGTTGTAATAGGGAAACACTGTATTCTTAAGATGGCTGACCAAACCAGCAAGGGAGTTCCAACCCTTCTGGGTTCTTCTTTCCTACCCGGTTTCCTGCATGTGCCAAAAGTACCAAGTATGCAGAAGTAGAAGGGTACAAATTCCCTTCCCTGCTTGTGCTTGGGGCTCAGACCTTTGGAAACAACCTCCTCTGAGCCCACTGGTGTTAAATAAACTTCCGATCCTCCAAAGTCTCCGAGTGGTTCTTCCGATTGGTTCTTCTGCCAGGATCCCGTCCAGGTTCTGTAACAGTTGAAGGAGGTGGTACTATTCCTGCAACTATAGAACTGTTCCAGAATCAAAAACTTGGCACTTTTGGGGGTGCCTGGGTGGCTCGGTGGGTTAAGCCTCTGCCTTCGGCTCAGGTCATGATCTCAGGGTCTTGCAGGTCATGATCTCAGGGTCTTGGGATCGAGCCCCGCATCGGGCTCTCTGCTCAGCAGGGAGCTGCTTCCCTCTCTCTGCTTCCCTCTCTCTCTGCCTGGCTCTCTGCCTGCTTGTGATCTCTCTCTCTGTCAAATAAATAAATAAAATCTTTACCAAAACCAAAACAAACAAACAAACAAAAAACCTTGGTACTTTTAGAGAATAACACAAGACGAATCAGTTCTCAATGTTATTTCTAGGGTGAGGCCATAATATGAAAGGGGATCTATAACGTACAGCTGAATTCAGAGTTACCTGAATGGAGTTGTTCACTTCACACTGTGAGCCTGGCTCTGAGCCATTCACTGTAGCTTCTCAAAGAGGGGCACCAAGTCTTTCATCGTCCATGTTTTCTGTGTCCCCAGAACCTAGCTTAGGACTGAAGTTAGAGTCGTGTGTCCATAAATGTGTGCTGCACGGAATGGAACTAAACCAGGATTGAGTTGATAAAGCTAACTATGGGAGTCTAGAGCCTGGGCAGAGAGTGAGAGGGATTTGTCTGTATAGGTTTTTGAGCGACTTGTTCTGCTTCTACACCTGCCATCCTCACAGGTGCCTGCACATTGAAATCTTCCTTAGAAATGCACACACATTCTAACATGAAGTCTTTCCTACCCTGAGTCAGGATAGCACTTTCTTTCTTGGACCCCGGGCACATTAGTTAGAAACAGACAGAGCTTCCTGATGCAGTAGAAACACAAAGGACAATTATCACTGTGCATGTGGCACAGCAGTGTTTACAAAATATTTTCAAATGCATTATCTCATCTGAGCCTCACGAAGACAGCTTTGTTTTGTTCACCAGCACATCCCAAGTACTGAAAATTCTGCCAGTAAGTCTTAACAAATACCAGCTGAATTGAATTGAATCTTCCCAGCTCCCACGTTTCACAGAAGAGGAAGTAATGTTGGGCTTGGTCTTTCTGAACCCTCCAGGGTCCCCCAGGATCAATCCTAGGCTGGCAGAATGGGTGCTATGATCTTTACAGCTCCAGAGCTCTCTATTCTGCACGATCCCCAAGACATTTTGATCCACTCATATACACTGTGTTCCCTGGGACCCACACTACTCCTGGCTGAAGCTTTAGAGCCACCCGGTGAGGTGGGGCATGGCGTCCTCAGCCTAACGACTGGGCTGCTGGTTAATGAAAAGTGCATTGTAGGACAGGAAAGGCTGCAGTTCTCCTGTTGGCCTCTAGGTGGAAGCAGCTCTGCATTTTCGGTTGAGAAAGACAGCAAGTGGTTTTCAGGTTAACTCCGTTGTTTTCGGTTAGTGTCACAAACTGTCCCTTCTATCTATGCTCTTTATAATAGTACAAGTCCTTAGAAGGAATAGTTTATTTACACCACAACTTGTGAGTAATCTTCTCACTCATTTTTAATTGCCCAGAGCCCACTGGAAAACCTTACACAGTAAAATCAGTAGCTGTGGTTAAAGGGTCATGCTGACCATAACCAAGAGCAAAATAAATCAGTAGTTAAAAGCTTGGACCTCAGAGTCAGGCAAACTCGAGTTCAGGCTAAGCTACTTAACACATGTGAGCTCCTGGGCAAGCTACTTAATTGCCTGCTTAATAAAATGAGAATTATGCATTCTGTCTAAGATGACTGTGAGAAATAAGTAACATTTTTCAAGGTCTTAATACCATGTCTGGAAAATAAGAAGCAACCAATGAACTATGATATCAGAGCAGATGAGTTGAAACCCCTTTCCCTAGGCATATAGTGAAGTGTGGGAAGTCTCACCCTTCTCCATGGTGACAGGGAAGTGGGATTCAACACATACCACCAGCTGGCTCCAAAAATATCTCCTAATAATTTATCTACTTTCTTGCAGTTCACCTCGTATGACGGCGGGGGTTGGGAGATGCACGGGCAGGGCTGAAATAGCTGGGCCACTAAGAGTTGTGACACGGGTTCTAAGACATCTCTTTTGCAACCCCTGCCTGGGGTCTCTTGTCTCATTGTGGAGTGTGGCACTGATCATCTAGTGACCTCAGTTGAAACTGAGACTAAAATGTATCCAATTGAAAAACCTATTATACAGGCTTATGTGATGTTAGATGGAATTCTAGTAGTTATCCTAGCTAGATCATGCTGGAATTTGTTGTGTTTCATTCTGAGTGCCACCATTTAAAGTCAACTGAAGCCCATCTAGAGGAGAAGCTTCCAGTTAGTGAAGTTAGTGAGGAGATTCATAGGCATCTCATATTAGGTATGGCTGCAGAACATTAGGGTGAAGACAGCATTTTAAGTCTAAATAAAGGAGACAGTAAACATGGTAGTGGGTTTTAAATAATAAGACGATTGCTGTGTGGGAAAGAAGTGATGATCTTTCTGGGAGGCTTCAGAGAATGTAACTAAAAAATATTTAAAAGCATAGAAAGGTAGAATTGGATTCAATTAAGGGAAAATTTTCCAAAATTTAGAAATGACTGAAAGGAAGTGGTCTGTTCTGCTGAGTTTCTTGACATTGAAGATATTCAAATAGAAGGATCACCATTGGTAGAGTTCATGAATCCGTCCATGATGGAATATTTGAACTCTCCAATGGGAAGAATGCTTGGGAAAGCATGATGCCCTGGAAATTTTATGCTCTTAATTTATCTCTCACCTTACATAGAATGTGAGTTTTCCTCAAGCCAAGCCTCAGAGATGGCTCAGTGAATCATTCAGTGCATACACCAGTATTCGTTCTGTAACTTTTTTCACCTGGAAAAACAAGATTTCATCACAGTACAGTACAATCCAGCCTTCAAGGGTGCTTTGGGTGAACCATGCTAGAATAAACCTGGTATCAAAGTTTCACATTTTACTCCTTATCAGGTTAACACGTACTTCAAAAAGCCATCCCAACATGAAACTTTTTTCTTGACTGGCCTACACCCCTGCATATATATCCTTATGTTCAGTATTAAAGGGGTATTAAGTGAATCTAACAGAATCAGGCTTGATCTCACAAGCTGAACTTTTTCCAATTCACTCCAGCACATTCAATTTGCCATTACTAATGTTTTTTTCACTATTTTGCCTTTTGTTCTTGTTTTCTCTCCACATATGTAAGTATCCATGTACTGAGTCCGTTTCAGCTCATCTTTTTAAATGACAAAGGCTATATGAATGGCAGCTGTTCAGTGTATCCTTAATCCATGCTGGGCAAGGAAACACTGAGATTGTCGAGAAGCTGTAGGAAATGCTCTTATGAACTGTCAGGCTGTGTCCTTGTCCCTACCGTTGGACCCACCCTTACAATCCGGTGGGCTCAATTAATGTACTCTTAGTTCAGCATTCAGGGATGACAACTGCACAGAGAAAGTTCCTATCAAGACAGTGGAGTACTGACTTCCTATTTCATTCAGTACACTGGTGCTAAAATGACATCAGTGATAAAACAATGTTATTAAGAGCCTAGAGGTAGGAGGAGAAAGTATAAGATGAAGAAACACTGAGTGCTCTGGTATATCCATGGTTCAGTATATGTTTAGGGCAGTAGAGAAAAAATAAAGCTGGAGTGGCAGGTTATGGTCACATTGTGGAACATATTCAATTCCAGATTGAAGAGCATGGATTAACTTGCGATTTGTCGAGTCAGTGAAGGTTTTGGATGAGAAAGCAAAAGTGATCAAGTAGCAGAGAAACCAAGGAGCATCCCTTTTTATTGCTACCTGTGAACTTAATTCCTATCTGCCCTAATCCTTAGCCTTTAACCAGAGTGATCTCCAGCAACCAGGTATCCCGGGGAAGCAAATATAAACACCTAGTCAATTAATTATATTTTTAGGAAATTGCCTTCACTCTTTCCCTTGCTCTTTGCCCCACCTCCCTTCATACCAGTGCTCTGTCTTCCAGTGGCTTCCTAGATTCAGAGCCTTTGGAATTTATCTGTCATTTAAAATCCCAGTGCTGACCCTTGGACTTGCCAATTAACCAGATCCCCTAGTTTTTAACCTTTGGTTGTCCTCAGGACACAGCTTGTACTCCCCCTCCTGGACAGTCTGAATAACCTCCATCCCATCCTGCTCAACTCTGGTCCCTGGGCCCCTGCCTTGTATCAGTTAGCTTGTAAGACCTGTTTTCTTCCACTCACCAGGAAGACACAACTCCATGGCTTGATTGGTTCTCTGATTCTTTGGTGTGTGACCTAAAATCCTACTCATTTAGGAACAAATTTATCAGCCTAGTTCTTTTTTTAAATTTTCATAATTTATCTACACTTTATATGTCCAGCATTATTTTCACCGTCAGTCTTGAGCTGGAGAAGCACTATGGAGTGAAAAGAGAATAGAAATGCAAAGGACTTGATTGCTCATGGGGAAGAGAGTATGGTGGGGACATTTTGCTATTCCCTCTTCATATCCTACTCTGTGCTCCATTGCTGGAACCACAAATACCCTGACATTTCCTGACTTATATCTTCACTCCTTTTGCTTTGTCTTCAGGAATGAACCCCACGAAACCCCCAAATCTACTTATCCCAAACCTTCTATTTTTCAGGATGCCTTTTACAGAAAGCCTGTTATTAATGACATGGGACAAAATTTTTCCTTCCTGGTATTTCCTCTATACTTCTTGTGATGGTTAACTTTGTTATCAACAGGAGTGGGTCACAGGGTACCCAGATGTTTGGTCAAACATTGCTCTGGATGTTTCTGTGAGGTGTGTGGGATGCGATCAATATTTAAAGCCGTATATTAAGTAATGTAGATTGTCCTCCCTAATGTGAGCGGGTCTTATCCAATCCTCTGAAGGCCTGAGTAGAACAAAACTAAGCTCCCTCCCAGCAAGACAGAATTCTTCCCACCAGACTGCCTCTAAATTGGGACATTTGCTTTTCTCTTCCCTTTAGACTTGAACTGATACATTTGCTCCTCCTTCATCTGGAGACTGCCAGCCTGAGAGGGGAACTATACCATTGGTTCTCCTGGTTCTCAGACCTGCAGACTTTGGACCAGTTCTTCTGGGTCTCCATCTTAGCCATTTATCTCTCTCTCTATATATATGGATGAATATATATTTACATCTATCTATCTATCTATATATCTCCCATTAGTTCTGTTTCTTTGGGACCCTGACTATTAATATATATATATTTATATATATTATATATAAAGACAATTATATATTATCCCCTCTTTGCTCGCTCAGTCCTTATCAATGCAACTCTTATTCTAGTCATTATGCAAATTTTTTCTGAACCTTTGGTTACTTATGTCTCTGAACACATGTTTATGCTCTTTCTTCTGACTGGGATACTTTTTATTTATTTATTTGCCATTTATTATAATCCTAATCATCCCTAACTGCGTGAAGTCTGATTTGATATGGTTGGCTCACTCTCCTCGCCACTGGACTTGTAATCAATAGCCACATAGGTTAGCATGTTATTATCAAATTTTCTATATGTTAGTTTGATGTCTCCAGATGATTTTTTTTAAAGATTTTTTTAAGGATTTTATTTATTTATTTGAGAGAGAGAGAGTGAGAGAGGGCATGAGATGGGAAAAGGTCAGAGGGAGACGCAGACTTCCCATGATGCTGGAAGCCCAATTCGGAACTCGATCCCAGGACTTGGGGATCATGACCTGAGCTGAAGGCAGTCGCTTGACCAACTGAGCCACCCAGGAGTGCTCCAGATGATGCTTAACAAAACAGAACTCTCCAGTAGAAAGCATTAGGCATAAAATTAGGCTTGATATCCAAAAATCAATAAAACATCATTCAAGAAGTTTGCAGTCGAATGGGAATAGATAGATAGAACTTGTATTGAAGTATATGTTTCTGAAAAATATTTCAGGTACATAAACGATGGAGTGATTAACATCTCTAGGCAATCATTATTAAGTCTTCATGGAAATACTTAATGATAAGTACTTAATGATAAGGTACTTAAGGCACTTAAATAATAAGGTACTTAAATGATAAGCATTTGCTGAACACAGAAGTTGGAAAAATTGTGTTGCTATCAAGGGAACAAAGGCACAGGGGCACATCAATTATTCAGGAATGAGTTTGTGACAACCATCCTATAAGCAATTGGAGCAGGGATTTTTTTTTTTTTTATTTGCCTGTGCTTTAAATGTTCAACAATGTAGGGTACCCATGTGGCTCAGTTGGTTAAGCATCAGACTCTGGGTTTTGGCTTGCGTCATGATCATAGTATTGTGAGTTCAACTCCACATCAGGCTCTGCTCCCAGTGCAGTTTGCCTGTTTCTTTCCCTCTGCTCCTCTCCCTGCTCATGCTCTCTCTGTCTCCCTCTCAAATAAGTAATAAATAAAATCTTTAAAAAATAAACAAACATAAATAAATGTTCCACAATGCTGAGTGCAGTGATTATGACTCATAAATCTCACATATTGGGGTTGTTTGTTTGTTGAAGAATATAAACTTCCTGGAAATAGAAACTACCTAGTTTTATTGAATTCCAATACACATATGTTGAGTGAATGAATAAATTAATAAGTCAGTTCCATGTGTCAGGCGTCAGGCAGGAAACTCATCAGAGAATAACATATTCTGGTGGGGAAGGATACCCAATAATATTTAGCTCTTAATAGATATTTGCTCTCTGTCAGATAAAGATAAAAGTTTACTATGCATATATCTATCTCTTAAAAAAAAAGTTTACTATGCATATTCTAAATAAATCTTTGTACAGTGGCCCAGTAACAGTAGAGTTTATTTGGAATGTACTTTACATTTAAAAGTCAGGACATTTAGTAGAAAATACTGAGCTGGGATTCAGTTCAAAGTACACTTTAGACTTTCTTAGCTTTTATAATTATGAAGGAGCTTTAACAATTGTCCAGTAAATTTCACCATTGTACATAGTCAATTTATGTAACTGAGGTTCAAAACAAAACAAAACTTCAAGTAAATTTCTTTACCTATGCTTCAAATGAATAAAAGTTCTATATACTAGTTTTTAAAGAATTAATGGAAAGAACTTTCTATCAACTTAGTTATATTTAACTGGATTTCATGAATATTTTCACTTACATCATTTCATTTTGTATTTAAGACACAATTAGAAAGGCATCATATAACCATTTTGCAGATGAGGAAAATGAGGACCATTTGTCAAGTGGCTTAACCAAACTGATAGAACTAGAAAGTGGCAGAATCTGAGTTTGGATTTCAGACAGTCGAAGTGGAACATAGGCAGGTGTCCAGTGGAAACTCTAAAAGCCAACAGAGATGAGTCAGGGAAATGGAAGTCCTTCTGAGAAGATCAAGGCCCACTCACACCTGGCAAATATTCAGGGGTAGGCTTCTCCTCCACCTGGTACCTGGAATCAAAATCCTGACGCCATAAAATCTTAACGGGGGATTCAGATGTAAGATCAATGTAAGATTGCATAGGTAGAATCACAGGGCCTGGCACTCATAAACATTTGGATTATCATCTTGGTGCTACAAAAGCTCTCTACTGAAACTATGAAGCAAGTCACTTTACTCATTTGGATTTATCAGTGAAATAGTTTCAACCAATCTTCCCTCAGGGAGGCAGTAAAATTGAGTGACATCACTCATGCAAGGTGGAAGGCTCTGTTGTACTTTGTGTCCTGTTTTACACATTTGCAGAAACATCGTAAAGTTCTACCCTCCTTTAGAAAGACTTTCTCTTGCCACTCTGGCCTCTCCCCTCTCTCTCATAGACCTACCCACTGCAATCCTCTTCAATCTTTAAGGAATGTCTCAAATGTTATCTTCTTATGAGTACACTGTGAGGCCCCCATTTGTATGTACTCTCTGCTTTGAATTAATATTAACTCTTGGCTTATAATAATAATATATATTATATATCATGATAATAATTATTATCATTGCAAACATTTCTTGAGTGCTTATTACATGACATAGACTGAGCTCATTATTTTTCAAATATCATGTCTTTCCATTCTCCCAATGATCAGAAGAGACCATTGCTATTATAAACACACATGTTATGAGTTAGGGAACAGGTGACTATCTCTGTTTTTACACTAGTACATAATGGAGCTGGGATCCTGGGTCAGACTGACCCAAGAGAACAAGGTGTTAGTACCCCTGGGTAATATAGACTTCTATCTTACATTAGCACCATACTTTTTCCTACTAGATCACTGGAAACCCATGATTAAAATCAGAGAACTATCTTGGAGATAATCTTTTTAGCCATCTCATTTTGCAGATGAAGAAAATAAGACTCCAGGAAAGTATCTTAACCAAGGTGACACAATAGTTAATGAGACAGATAGGACCCAAACCTTTTCCATTTGTCACTTTCCACCATGCCTGTAAGATTCACAAGGGAATAGAGGGCACCTCCTCATCATTTAACCACCTGCACACACACCTTCTCACAGCAAATGCCTAAAAGTTAAATTTTATTGGATTATTTTGTAATCAAAGATCACTAATTAGAACACACAGAGATATCAGAGTTGATTATGGTTGTTAATGGCATACATCAAATGCAGACTATTAAGTGATGTTCTTGCATAGGTAAAGAGATTTAAATAGATGATCAAAACACTGGTGGACAATGTTTTGTTTATTTTATTATTTTTTTATTTTATTTTTTTGCCAGAGATCAACTAAATTGATCAACCAAGTTCCACTAAGCCAAACTGATTTACAGGGATGAAACTAACTAAAAGTGATATGACCAAAAATGGGGCCTAGGAGTAAAAATTCTTACGGTTAGGAGACTAATCATGTGACCTTGCATTTTACAAGACCAGTGCTCTAACCCCTGAGCTATGGAGCCATGACCTTGCATTTTAATGAAATGTTCCAACCACAAAATTCAAATGTGAAAAAAAATTTCCTTAGAGATCAAATGCATTAGCAACAATTCATTGATACCTACTTTACGTCATTGCACTCCTCTACCCACCAAAGGTTCTCATTATTATCAAGAGAAAATGCAAATTATTTATCATGCATGCAAGATCTTTCCAATATGACCCTTCTCTTCTCTAGATCCACCAACTATGACCCCCTAATATACATGCAGTTTCTTTGATCCAATAACACTCTCTGGAATCTGGACAAAGCCTTTTCCTGTCTGGAAGATCCCTTCCCTTCCCCTTTGCTCACCGCTTCACTAACTAGTCTTCCTCCGTCTGGATGTATGTTTCATTATTTCATAGGTGATTGACTTTTAAAACTGATCATCAGAATCACCTGAAGAGTTGTTATCAAAAAGCAGATACCCAGAGTGATTGTGATTTCCAGCATCATAATTTCTTACAGGAGCTCTGGGAGATTTTGGGAAAACACTGCCTTAGACTCCTTAGAGCCTATATTGTCCAATGGCATCCTTTAACAGACTGTAATTATGTCTCTTCTCCTAACCAGGTTAGGAGCTCCTTATTGGCAGAGACGTGCCTTCTAGATCTCTACCAACGGCTAGTATTAGGTTGTTAATCAAGGTTGCATGAATAAGCGAAGTTGGCAAATCAGTTGAGAAAAAGTTGAGCTTTTTTTCTTGAAATGTTTCCTATGCCTGCAGTATAAGCATATTGATCCCTTTATTTTCTGTTAAGCTTTTCAAACCCTCTTGGTTAAAGCTGATCTCTTCTTACTGTATATTGTCATGGTAGATATTTTTTAAATTCAATTAGCCAACTTATACTACATCATTAATTTCAAACATGCTTATAGTACATAATTAATTTCAACTTATAGTACATCATTAATTTCGATAATTTATCAGTTGTGTATAACACCCAGGGATCATCACATCATGTATCCTTATGGTATATATTTTTGTTTGTTTTTCTTTTGCAACACTTTATAGCCTGAACTATATTTATGTATTTGGGCTTCTCTCCCACTGAGTTCTGAACTTCTGAAGTCAGAGTAAGTCTTTTCAGTTTTGTGATTCTTTCAGTAATCATCAACATACTCCATTCATACTTGTTGAATTAAAGCAAAATTTATATTTCTTTAATAGTCTAAATTTTCTAATCTTTCCTATCACTGAGGTTCCCATAATAAAATCCTTATGCCTACATAAAATGCAACATTCCACAGAAATGCATCTAATAATCTTCAGTTGATCTCATATATAAAGGCTTTTGATTCTCAAACAAAAATCTAGGACACACACACACACACGTGTGTGTGTGTGTATGTGTGTGTGTGTGTGTGTGTGTGTGTGTCTGTGTCTGTGTATATCCAACAGAAAGAGTGATGAGGTTTCAGAAGGTGGGAGTAGGACATAACTAGCACAAGGATACAAGATTTGTCATCATAAATAAATCTGTAATTGGTTTCTGAAAAAACATATTCTGAAGTCAGTGATGTGTATTAGTTTGCAAATTGTGCCTCAATCACCTAACTCCAATGTCCCTTCAGTTTCAAGCTCTCTTCTGTAGGACTTGTCAGTAAAAGCAGTACACAAGAACTGGATGTGATGCTTGGCAAGGTGAAGTTGGTGGTTCCTGGAATTATTGTTCCCAAAGTGATGATCTAAAATCCAGATACAGGGTCAACAGAGACAGAAATTTAGAGCTGGGTAACTTTATCAGGGATTAAAAAAAGAAGAAGAACAGAAAAGCTAAGGCAGGTCAAGAGTGAAGAAATAGACAAGGTTTAAAGAAGGCAGGCGACCAGAGGAAGATAACAATTAAGTTGGAAAAGCTAAATCTTTTAGAAATGGAAAACCTAGTGAGTACTCATGTTTAATTAACCCACAAATATCTTGTTGGGTAGAGGAAAGACTCTTGAAATAAAGAAATTGGAATCAACTGTAAATGCTATACACATAAATGATGAATGAACAAATGTACAGAAGAACATCAGGATCAATTTATGTCTATAATTTTAAGTAGTGTCATCATACTCTATTCTTTCAACCCTCTGCCATCCTCTTTGGGCAGACATGTCTCGTTCTCTCAAATGTAACTGGGCTCCAGCACACACACACACACACACACACACACACACACACACACACCTGGTTTCTTCCTTCATGAGATCTGTTTATGTCTAGAACATTCCCTCTTACTCCTGCCATGTGGGTCTTTCAGCTGAGCTCCTGCAATAGCCAATGGCTTTCTCTAGTAAGACCCAACTCAGATCTATAATGAGGCTACACTCATAGCTCTGACATTCCAAAGAACCCAGGAGTTGAAGCAAAATTAAATGCCAAGTCTGTAAAACAAAATGAAACAGCCTAAATCCCTTTGGTCAGTTAACATTTGCAAAAATGCTGTCAGTAAGTTATTAAGCAAACACTATTTATTTGACCTTCACAAATTGCGTGTGAAAGGCAAAGGTAGGACTGCTTATCATTTATCCTAAAGTGCATCTCACTAGCTGGAGTTTGAGCAACCTTTCTGAATATATAAAAATGACAGGGGTTAGGTGTAGGAAGGAAAGAAACAGAAATACAGTCCTTCACAATAAGACATAAGGTATCTTTGAAAGTTTTGGAAGCATATGTCCCTCTTTAAAAAATAAATAATACGTGTAGTCCAAAGACCTACAAATCTAATGCTATTGAAATTTATTTAACTATATCCTACTTTGCTATCTTCTCTTTGAAGATGCCAAATGCTAAGATAGACCTAATTGATCTGTGCTTATATTCTTATTAATGATCCTTAAAATTAGAGCAAATATAGTATTAGAACTTACCATATAGTATATGTAAAATTTAAAAAAATTCTGTTATGTATTGCTTTTAAACCAAAAAAAGACTCTTTCTTGTTTATTTTAACAATTGTTATTATCTGTTTGTTTGTTTGTCTAATAAATGATTGTTAGCTGAAAAATTAAGTCCAGTAAGTGATGTGCCTGGATCTAGCTAGATGAGTCAGTATCTGAATGTGAAGTGAATTCTTAGATCTTGCATGCTGAACTCCATGTGCTGTATGAATTAGGTTTAACCACAAGAGGATTGTTTTCCAAACAGATGGCCAACAACGCGTCCAGTCCTGCAGAGTGATGAAGAATGGAGTGCTTTGGGATGTTAGAAAGGTCAGGAGGAGAAGCAAGTAAACAGTCAGCCTGTTTTGGATGGCATCTTCCATAAGCTGCCATTTTTTCCCGAGCTAAAGCAATTCATAATCCTTATTGATAATTTATACATTTGGCCTTGTACACATTAAAGTTCTCCAACTCTATCAAAGTGGAAACTACCAAAAAAAAAAAAAAAAAAGCTATTGTCAGTGTTCAGTGTTGGAGGGAAAATAAAGAAAGAAGTCTCTATTGCTGTTCCCAGTGATTCATGGCCCCACCCCTCACATGGTAGACTAGACTAGATTTTTGGTGTCTGGAGTATTTTACTTGCTTTTTGATCTCTTTAGAACCATTCTATGTCTGAGTTCCATGATTCTAGGAGATATATCATAACAAGCTCCAGTTCTGCTCCTTAAAATCCCTACTCTTACTTTTATCACCCATAAGGGAAGACAAGTATCTGAGACAGCCCATGAGAAGTTTCTTCTTACAAAAAAAGAAAAAGGGGAGTCAGGTTTTCCTAACAAGTAAGGTGGGGCTTTAATTGCAGGGGAAAGGTTTAAGGATTTCTCAAATCCCCTACCAGACTAACAAAGAAATACTCTGCCTGTCTTATGTTTTTAAAGTTTGGGTACATTTTTGTCTGTCATATATGTTCTATGTCATGGATTGATTCTGAAGAACCAGTAATATATTTTCTATTTCGCTCCTTGATTCTGAAGAATTTATTCATAAAGAAAACATGTTGCCTGAGCACTGTACTGGATATTGAACAATCAAAGACAATTAAGAGTCTGTTTTCTAGGGGTCCACAATCTACCTTGAGCACAATAGCTTTAGGGCAATGTAAAGTAGTTAAATACCAGGCATTACAACTACATTTGAGGATTTGAGGCACATCTACTACCTAAGAAGTTCAGAAAAGGAGAGTCTCCATTAGAAGTTTATACTAAAAAACAAAATTCAGTCGGCATTTCTTTCCTTAAGCTTGTCGAGCAGATTAGAAATCAGGGACTGCATTTCTTTTTCCTAAATAAGTCACTCCTAAAAATACAACATGTTCTAATGCCCGTATGCTTAATGAAATCATTCTTAAACTGTTTCTTTTATCATAACTATGAAGTAAGAATTTGCTAGCTAATAGGCTCAGTGACATTCTAGAGATGGAGGTAGGTTATGGATGAGGAACAAGGAACAAGATGTATAAAGTCTCTCAAAGACCCAGGGTTCAGCCCCAACTCAGACATATGGTCATTATTTTAGGAAAAACATTTCACTACTTTAAGTCTAATTTTCAAAGCATGGGGAGGAAAGGAAGGGAGCTCTCAGCTTCCTGAAAGTCTTATTTTATTTTATTTTATTTTATTTTATTAATTTAATTTTATTTTTTCAGTGTTCCAAGATTGATTGTTTATGCACCACACCCAGTGCTCCATGCAAAATGTGCCCTCCTTCATACCTACCACCAGGCTCACTCATCTCCCCACCCCCATCCCTTCCAAAACCCTCAGTTTGTTTCTCAGAATCCACAGTCTCTCATGGTTCGTCTCCCACTCCAATTTCCCCAATTCATTTTTCCTTTCCTTCTCCTAATGTCCTCTATGTTATTCCTTATGCTCCACAAGTAAGTGAAACCATATGATAATTGGCTTTTTCTGCTTGACTTATTTCACTCAGCATAATCCCCAGTCCCAGATTTCCTAAACCCTCTGGATGCCAAGCAGAGGACACTGAGGAATGGAGTTATTGGGCTGGTAATGTCAGGGATGAAAGGGTAGAACAAAACCAAGGTTTGAATTTTGAGGTTCCTGCAGATATCAGCTCGCACAGTAAGATCTGAGATGCTGGTGGAAACACCAGTGGTAAGAAGGTTGATGTCAATAACCAGGAAGTAGGAGGTGGCAGGATGGGGCAGGAGGCAGGAGGCAGGCCCTGGCAGGCTGAATAGATATCAGCCACCTGCATCAGGTAGACTTTTATACCTACGGCAGACCTTTGCCAATCCCAGGTTTTATGTTTCCCTTTAAGGAAAACAATGGAGGAAAGATAATTTGCAGATAATTGTTGCATGCCAAGGACCATATTATGCACTTCCATAAATGCTAGGTCTTTAATGCCACTTTGCTTTTGAGGAAACAGGTTCAGAGAATGTTGGTAAGTTGTTCCAAGTTTAGGGACCATGAAGGAGCTTGATATCCAACCTGAAAAGGTCTGGTGATGAGCTCTTTGGCTGACCGTGAGTGAGCCTTGCCTTTTTTTGGTAAAGCTTTTCAATTCTTTCGGTTGAAAAGGAAAAAGAAAAATCTCTGAATTCTGTCCAAATAAGAGATCTTTCATTAACCAGGCTTCAAGTACAGTAAGTACTGTCAGGATATGAGTTATGGGGAATTGAGGAAGGCTGAGATGTAGGGCCTGGAACCTAGAGATGAAATGGATGCATTTCACACTTGAGCAGGTGTTCATAGCCAAACAAAATACTCTGAGATATTGAGGCAAACACCTCAGGAGATAGAACACAGAAAAGAAAGACCAGTGACCACAGATAGGCAGCAACCCAGCCAGGTAGATGTTCTGGGGCTGCAGGCTTATGGGTTCCAGTGTCAGAAAGTCTGGAAGCTGGCAACATAAACAACCAAGAGAATGGCAGAAGGTTGAGGGCAGATGCCTGACACGGAACCAGGATTCAAAAGTAGGCAAAATCCCTGCTGCCAGTTGAATTGGACAGAATTGCAGAGTGCTCTATCCAGTAATTAACAAATTAACAATTATATCTTTTGCACCTACTGAATTTAAGGCTCTGTTATGGCCTAAAATTATATCACTGAAAACAGCAGGCAAAAATGCTTACCTTCATAATTTACTTTCTACTAGAAAAGGGAAACCAGCTAGTAATTCGGGTACCAAAGAACAAGGCAAGAGCATAATTTTAAGAATAGGTATTAGTAGGCAAATTGAGAACATCAAAGGGTCTGACTCAGTCTTTCTGCCTGAACTATTAGCTTATGATTTATAAGCTTTCTTCTTAATGAAGAAACACTTGGTCTCAAAGCCTGGAGTAGCACTGAACCTACAAATTTTCTAGTTTGGAGGGGTAGAATAGCAGAAGAGTCACTGATGGTGTCAGAGGATATTTTAAAGAAATTATTATGGACAAATGTAACCCCCCTGACACATATATAACTTATTCATACCTACCTGATTGCCTATATGAAAATACGTATGTCCACAACAGAAATTTATGCAGATTCCACATTACACAAATTTATCATTCAGATCACAGTCTTTGTGAATTATGTTCCTGCAAATAATAGTGTATAACTTGAATGGCTATATCTAGCAGCCCTAAACTTTTTTTAAAAAATTTTTATTACATAAATGTATTATTAGCCCCGGGGGTACAGGTCTGTGAATCATCACGTTTACACACCACTCGCTATAGCACATACCTTCCCCGATGGTTTGTCTCCCTCCAGATCCCATCTCATTTCATTTTTTCCTTCCCTACCCCCTAAACCCACCCACTTTGCCTCTCAACTTCCTCATATCAAGGAGACCATATGATAATTGTCTTTCTCGGATTGACTTATTTCACTCAGCATAATATCCTCTAGTCCCATCCACGTCGTCGCAAATGGCAAGATTTCATTTGTTTTGATGGCTGCATATTATCCTATTGTATATATATACCACATCTTCTTTATCCAGCATTTGTTAACGGACATCTAGGTTCTTTCCATAGTATGGCTATTGTGGACATTGCTGAAATAAACATTCTGATGCACGTGCCCCTTCGGATCACTACATTTGTATCTTTAGGGTAAATACCCAGTAGTGCAATTGCAGGGTCATAGGGTAGCTCTATTTTCAACTTTTTGAGGAACCTCCATGCAGCCCTAACTTTTACCAAGAGCTTTAATGATTGTTATTAACTTGGTAGTGGTGTTAACCAAGATGCTTGACACTAAAATCATTCATTAAAGTAAGTTTGCAAAATACTAAGTCACATTGACCCATTTAAATTAACTAGCATGTTCAAAAGTAAATAGCTAAGAAACAGCAAAGAGAAAATTTCATAATTATCCCTTCTCCTAGCTAAAGGAGGAAATTTCAAGTTAAATAAAAATAACAGACAAAGCAAGACCTCCACATGACTCTCTCTGTTTTTTTAAACACATCTTTCAGTCTAATTGTAAAGACTTATAAAATAGCAGAGATAGAATATCACATTAGAGATTTCTAAAAGAGAAAGATGCCTTTCCGAACTTATTTAAGTACAAGTACAGCTCTAGATTTGGAAGCCATGTTTCCTGTAAGGCTCATTTACTGCTCTGTCCATCTCCACCACACTGTCATTCCTTCATATAGAAGAACGTCAGCTATGTAGGGTGAAGGGGGATGTTCTCTGTATGCCTATGGTTTTCTCAGGATATAAAATTTGCTTTGAAACTTTGTCCTAATTCTGACTCAGTTCATAGAATCATTACAGGTTTCACCTACCCACACCTACATTTATTTGAGCAACGGAAAATAACATTTGGTTTTTCCTTCCAACACACAAGTCTCAACAAAGCCAAAGATGGTTTAGTCATTTTTCTAGCCATTCTTTCGTAAGATTTTATTTATCATAACGAGCCTGAGTCACCATTTTCCCAAAAGACAGGCAGAAAGAAGGAAATGATAGAATGATTATTATAACATAGAACTCAATAAACAAATTAACATATTTATCTTTATCAACAGGAAGAGACATTCATAATTAATTTTTTTAAGATTTTTTTTATTTATTTGAGGGACAGAGATCACAAGCAGGTAGAGAGAGAGGGGGAAGAGGCTCCCCACTGAGCAGAGAGCCCCATGTGGGGCTCGATCCCAGGACCCTGGGATCATGACCTAAGCCGAAGGCAGAGGCTTTAACCCACTGAGCCACCCAGTTGCCCCTCATAATTAATTTTTAAATGATAAAAAGCTAATTACTAAGTAGTAAGGACTAATTTTGTATGTATGATTTTTATTAGAAAAAGGCTAGGATAATTTATATCAAAATTTAAATAGTCAAGAATTTCCTCTGGTGTATTTTGTATTATTTTAATGGAGAAAGTAGTTTACTTATCTAGATTTTCTAATTTCTCTACAATAAATATTTATTGTATAATAAACATGATAGAATGATCAAATAATAGAATTTTTTTACTTTATGTTTCCTCATGAAATGTAGAACTACAGTTAAAGAGCACTTTTATTCATCCAGCGTCCATTTACTGAGCAACTACTATAAAAAAATCTGACCTATACACAATTTCACTTGAACCTCCTCGTAAATTTTGAGTAAGTTAAAAGATATGCTGGCATGGGACCTTCATGCTAATCACCAGAAAGAAAGGCAAAGGTATAGTCAGGAAGAATGGGCCAGTAGTATTAGCCTAACTTTGGGACTGGCTCCTCAAAGGCAATCAGTCTCTGGGGAAGGGTCTAAATTAGAGAGTGGTATATGGCAGCAGGATGTGCTACTCTGTAGGGGCAACCTAAATGAGGAGAACGATGGTGTTATAAAGAAGAGAGTTCATTTTTCAAGAAGCAAGACTCAAGATGATACAATCCAGAGAAAGGGAAAAGAGAATCAGGTTGTCAAGATCTATGACCAAGTTCTTGAGAGCTATAGAATCAAGGATATTTTATAAGACAGCTCTTTATGCTTTAATAATACAATATAAGCATAGATGATTGCTAAGGATTTTTTTTTTTTGTAGCAAGTCACAGAAAACTCAAATCAGGCTAGTTTAAACAACAAAAGAATTTGGTTGGCATGCCTAAGTGAAAAGACACAGAGGCTTCTGGTTCTGTTCTCCACAATTCTTTAAGTTTTACCATCTTTTTTTTTTTTTTAAGATTTTATTTATTTATTTTACAGACAGAGATCACAAGGAGGCAGAAAGGCAGGCAGAGAGAGAAGAAGGGAAGCAGGCTCCCTGTCAAGCAGAGAGCCCGATGCAGGGCTCGATCCCAGGACCCAGGGATCATGACCTGAGCTGAAGGCAGAGGCTTTAACCCACTGAGCCACCCAGGCGCCCCTAAGTTCTACCATCTTCAAGAATGACAGCTTTGTCTTCCAAATGTTTTTCCTCATCCTGGCAGAATGGCTCCAACGCTCACATACACACAGTTCACCATGTAGGAGATAGGAGATTCTTGATGTACTAAAATCCCCACTAAAAGTCCTGGAAGCTACTCTGAATGGACTCACTTGGATCAAATGTCCTACTCTATTCTTATTACTGTGGCTAAAAAGAATGAAATGCACTGATTGGCTCAGTTTAAATTATTGCATTAGGTATCCACTGCTGTATAATAATTATATCAAAACTTAGTACCTTCAAACAACAAATGTTTTTTCCCATGGGTCAGGAACACAGGGTCAGTTTAGTTGGGTGGTTCTGACTCAGGATCTCTCATGAAATCAAAACGTGCCACAGTCTCACGATGCCATATGATGGGAAGCTTGTACTTCCACAACACTGGTGTTGAGGGATCCCAGTTCCTCACTGGTTATTGGCTGATCACTTCAGATCTTCATTATTGGGGCCTATATTATTATTGGTTGCCTGAGTGTCCTTATGACATGGCTGCTGGCTTCCCACAAACTGAATGATCAGAGAGACAGAAAGAGCTCCCAAGAAAACAGCTGCAATCTTTTTATAACCTAATCTGAAAAATATCATTAATCCTGCCAAATTCTTTTGGTCACACCAACTGATGCCAGCAAAATGTGGGAAGGGACTACACAAAGTGTGAATACAAGAAGAGCAAGATTTTTGAGGGTTATTTTAGAGGCTGGCTACCACAGCTTTGTTCACAATTTTGCAGCTACAAGCTGTACTGGCTTCTGTAACACTGCACCCAACATAAATTAGACTCCACTGTGTTCCCGTGTAACATTATTTCTAATGAATTATAAAAAATTCCACAACGAAGTGGGTTTGAGGGCCAAAAAATTTCAGGCAACAAAACTAATAGGCTTCTTTTTGGGTAATAAAATCCCTTCACAACAAAGTATTTTGTAGGTCCTGTTTTCTGAGGAATAGTCTGACATATATTAATTCGGCATTTGGAGAAAATTTTCATCTTGATCCTCCTCTAATCCTAATGTTGACTCCTTGCTTAGTCAAAAAGCATGCACTAAATGTCCCCACTGGAGAAATTCACACTGGAGTAGTAGTTTTGAGTCTCTAGTTCACTGGCCAAATTTCCTTATGCGATAGGTTTCATCTGGTATGTGGTTAAATTTCTGAGGGAAAATAATTAATGCTATAATTTCAAGTCTTAAGCATCATCAATTTTCCAAAAGGTCACAGGATAGAAAGATTGTTTTATGAAAGTATTAATTATATATATTATTTTGCTTCCTATCTCACTCTACAATTTCACCATGCACTTTTATATCCATCATCAAGTACAAACTTCTGTAGTTATCAGGACAAAATCATTATTCTATCATAAAATAAAAAAGAAAAATCTTTTCTTTCAGAATGACAAATGAATCTTTCTACTCAAAAGGAAGCAGGATATCAAAGATAGTATTCACTAAAGATAAGAAATTTAAAATAGCCCATGCTTTCAAATTTTGATTTCAAGTGATAATTTTGAATGTTTATATTTATCCTGTTTCTTGAACACTCCCACATCCTGTCCTGAAGCAATTATAAGGCCTTGGCAACTCTCAGACATTCTTATTTTTGGAGGCTCCGTCTTACATCGTATCAAATATAGTGGAAGCTGTGGTGTGTTGTCCAAATTCCCTTGAAGAGTAAGCCATTCATTCTCCCAAGTGTCTGGGAGTGTTGGATACTGTTGGATCACAGCTGAGATCCTCTTCCAAGTACTGCTCTCAGTTATAGGGAGCTTTCCACCTAAGCACATACTCCCTCCTGGGAAGCAACTCATATGTCAGTATGTAGAGAAACAAAGTCATGGCTCTCTGCCCTAATTTGGGACAACTCTGAAGGGTTATTCTAAATCAAAAGCTCTACATGGAATTGACCAAATCTTTGTTGCAAGTACATCACAGTTCAACTTCTCATTGTCTCCAGTCTTGCCTCCTCATCTTCTTACAGATGTGTACTAACGAGCGCTTCTGAGTAAATCTGTTTCCAGATCTCCATCTCAGAATCTTTTTTCCAGGGAAGTTGACTTAAGACCGTTGGTATTGAAAGTGGGCTTAAGAAACAGATTTTAAAATGGGAGTTTAGAAGCCAGATAATTCACCAGTGGAGTATTCATAGCCACTGGTGTGCTATATTAGTGAAATTATTAAAAATTTCACTGATGAGGAATTTGGAGAGAATAATGTTGGAATGGAATATCCTGATGTGTAATATGTAAGATAAAGGGAAAAAAGAAAAGGAAAGAACTAAAGTGATAGTTACCTTTTTGAATTATCAATTTAAGGTAAAAGTGCCAGTATATAAAAAGTTTCTTATCTACCATAGCTGGAGAGCCAGTGAGAGCAGATCCCAGGGCTCAAGAGCTCTCTAAAAAGTGTTGAGTTGCTGCCTGGCATGTCTGCAATGGCAAAGTCAAAGCCCAGATTGGAAAGTAGTATCCTTCCATTTGCAATGAGAATAAGTGGGTCGATGCATTTGAAAACTTTAACCCCTCAACATAAATCCCCCCACTCCTCCAGGTTAACGACTAGTCTTCCCCTTACTTTAGAACTATGTAGAGGAAGCTTTCTTGCAAGACAGCATATATCCTCCTCACCCTTAAATATAGCTATACTTGTCTTCTAGATCAATAATTAGGGTTAACTAATTGGGGAAAACTGGACCTCATAAAGAAGAAATGAACACTTATTGAAGACATTGCTAGACCTAGCCAAAATACAATGGCAGGAGCTGGGAGAGTATGTAGAGGATTAGGACCTAAGAATGCTAAATGAAAGAAAGTGGGCAGAAATCAAAGCTTTGGGGGAGGAGTCAAGATGGCGGAGAAGTAGCAGGCTGAGACTACTTCAGGTAGCGGGAGATCAGCTAGATAGCTTATCTAAAGATTGCAAACACCTACAAATCCAATGGGAGATCGAAGAGAAGAAGAACAG